>NC_051040.1:9387268-9722268 GCF_904848185.1 Acanthopagrus latus
GAATCGTCACTGTCCATCAAGGAGCCTGCTAAATCGGCCCCATCTCTTCTAATGAGAACAATTAGCGGACACTAATTGCTTTTCCCACTGTCTTCATACCTCGTCCTCTATCGCCTCGGTTCTCTGTATTTTTCTTCCTCTCTTCGCCGTCCACAGGATTTCTCCCCCCATGCTGCAGCAGAGAAGATTGTTCTCACGGTTTCCCTTCATTAGGTCCTGCTATATAGTTTCCCCGAAGCTATTTTACCACTGTCTGTGCCGTCTTACCGTGTAAGAATTTTCTTTGCAGTTCTAGGCTTTCCAGATTTAACAGATGGGTTCTTTGAATCCTGGATGAACATCAGTGCCTCTGAGAAGTACTGACTATCTACCATCTTGTGCGCAGACTGACAGGTTATATTATATAATTTGAATGACATCAACCGAGTTTGAGCACTCCTGTCTCCCTATAAAAGAACAAAGTTGGACAAACATGTTCGTCATCCAGGATTATTCAACAGCCGTCTCTACTTTACAGGACATTTCCACAACAGCTTGGGTTTTATATTTTTGCACTTTTTTTTTGAGTTTCCTTTTGGTTATCATATCATTCTGAAAACAAAAGTAATTGTTGAGATCTGGGCACATGGCCATACAGCTACAACAAAGTCAGGAGAAGACAAACACAAGGGTCAAGCAATTATGCAGATCATAAACACTTGTAAACACAACGAGATTTTAGACAGATTATCTGAACCACTTCAATTTTGACCCCTCCTGAAATGTTGGCAAAAATGTTCACACAGATTTGTCAAGTACTGCGTTTTTTTTGGCCCTTTTTATAATAGATGGCTTCACTACCATGTCAAATCCAATGCCTCAATTCACCTAAACCTCGATCTGATCTATATTTAACATACTGAAATAACTTGAGGAGTCTTCTAAAGTCAGCACACCTTATTTTAAATCGGCTGCATGATTCATATAGTCCGGGCATGGGTTCAAAACTATTAAATTGACCTGCTTTAATTATTGATGTGATTTTAAGGAAAGTTTAACTGGAGGAATCTGACTCTGACATTGACGAGATGCTGATTTGAGTTGAGAGAGACATAGAGAGCAGAGCGATGCTTAATTTACCTCAGGAACAATCTTTGGCTGAGTGCAGACAGCGGCTTGTAGCGAGCACACTAACCCACAACAGCCAATTTTCATTTTGGCGCGCCATTAAATGACTCGGGGAGTTATCGCTGATAAGGTATATCCTACCATGGGCTACATTGTTATTTTAACCGGTGAAAGTGACACACCAGGGCCCGCTTTAAATTAAAGGCTGCAACTCAAAAGATTTGTACACTCGTCTTTGCTATAAGGGAGAGGAGACATAATGGATTTGCTTCAACCAGACTCTGTCGAATTTTGCCAAGCTCTGTGACAGGACAGAGTCAGTCCCCAGTGCAAATAGATAACTTAAGTGCTCGCAGAGTGCGGCTGTCATTAGGAGAGCAAGAGCTGCAACACCAGCAGGCTGAAGTGGACGGCAGCAGTAGCGTACGGTAAAGAAATGGTTCGATTTTGATGAGCTTTATTTTAGCCGATGTGATCCATTAGATTACCTCCAGATTAGGCCCTTATTCGATACTTGGGATTGGCTCCAGACGTCGCAAGCAAAAATTGTTTGGTTCACATATGTTTGGTTTGCTTCCAAACGCTGTTTTGTAGCTAAATTACAATTTCCAAACTTTAAGTTGTTGGCAGGTTTTGTCACCAATGGGATAGGTGGCCAAAAGTACGGCACTAAGTTCTAATAAACAAGAGTTTCCCCTAACTTAGACTTTGTTTCATCCGCCGTTGGACCACCAAAGATGGCGTGTTACGGTGGTTAGCTCAGTAGAACAGGGTCACATGAATCAGTGTACAAATCTAAGAAAACACAGCAGAAGTTGTTTGTTAAAAGTCTACACCCAAAATTGTGAGAATTGAACATTTTAGTTTTCGAACTTGGTGAATCGGAATCGGCGTGTAGACTGGGACATGTCCTGTGCTATTCTCTGTGTCTAATTTGTGAGGAAGTCAGATCAGAGTCCGCTGACTGTCACCCTCTTGCATAACATTAAAGGACCATTGTACTGAGACAGATATGATAAATACTGAATGTGTGACTGATTGAATGAGCCTTGTCATGAGCTATGTAGCTGCCGCTTGGGTCTTCTCTCCACACTGCGCGAAGTAAAGACATTTGATTCATCACACCAAGTCTGTAATTCTTCAGAGAATTAGCAACTCTCAAACTTCAACATGGAGAAATTCTCTTACATAATACTAACCCATAATATAAAAGCTGCAGTGTGTGGTGATGCCCAAAAGCCTGTCTATTATTCCTTCCAAGATATCCAGTTGCCTTTAACTTAATACACTGAGATATTGTGACCTGGCTGACTGAGAATCTTCAAAGACACACTTTGCTTTTGTGACTGCCTCAAGAATGGCAGTGTAAGTCGACAGCCACATCCCATCTAAGGGCTTATTGGACCCGATGGTGAATCTGAGGTCAACACCATCTGGTGGCTCCTCACTGCATGATCTTCTGTTTCGATGTGGGGAGGAAATTGCAAGATTTGTCCGGAGGACCTTAAGGGACTCAAGGTCTTGGTTCAAGTCTGTTTCCACTTCATACTGTAACCGGATAGACAGTGCCATGGAAGTCTCATTGGTTTTGATAACAATCTCAGCTCAGAATTTGTCTGATCCCTTCAAAGGCTTATCCCGCAGGTGAAAGCTGTCTGTTTCTGGATGTTTAATCTGCCTCCCAGATGAAACCGCTTGTTGGTGAGAAACCGGGATGTTCTGCTGAGAATCCTGTCAACTGTTTTATCTCCCCCCCCCCCCAAAAAAAAATGGAAAGATGAAATAAGTATCTCATGTAAAACTTAACAATAATCACTGAGAAATATTTAAACCAGACCTCCACAGCAGCTAGCATTTTTAGAGCACTTTGTTATGGCAACAACCAAGCTCGCTGGTGCATTGATGAAAATGTAGCCAATTGGCTTATCCAGCCATCCTAATGTGTGTCTAGCATGGGATTGGAGGGTGGAGTTGGGGGAGAGTGAATGACAGTAACCTTTGGATGATAGCACAGCTTATGTCAAGGGGTTACCAGAGGTCCCAGGAGTTGGGCGGATCTACCATCACTGCCACGGCCCCTGGTACTCACGAGATGGGGCTGAGGTCCATATCAAAAATGGGGATGAAAGGGCTAAGCTGGCCTCAGAGTAAGGAGCTTCAGTGGGAGGGACTGCTAAGTCTTAATGAGGACAAGCTGCTCTGAACTGTGGCCATGCTGCAGTTAATACACTGAACCCAAAACACACACACCCTTTACATATACACACTTTTACAGTCACAGTATGCCATGCTTAATGTTATAAGCACTACATTTCAAGCATTAGCTCTCTCTCTATCTCTGTGTTTGTAGGGTTATCTATTCATAATCTAACAACTATGGGTAAAGACAGGATCATGTGCTAATTTTCTTACATGCACACACCGATGGAAGAGCAACCAGGAGCAATATTGTTCAGTATCTTGCCCTTGGACATTTCCACATGTAGACCACATTAAAGAAATTGCAGGGAATGGCATTTATATACTTTAATTTAGCTCTGTCCCTCCCCTTTCACCTTTGGTTTCAAAGGCAGTTACCGTTAACATATACTATAACATATACAATCATCCAAAGAAGAGATGTTAAAATAAAACCAGCATTTTCAGATCGGTGACCACTTGATAGTTTAAAGTAGAGTGGTGTCTGCAGTCTAAATAACCATGTCCCCGTGTATAAAGCGGCAGTCCATTTATTACAGTGTCATCCTCCTTTATCTGATTCTCTCTGTGCGGTTTCATTTCATTCTTTACTCTCCCATTGTTGACATTGTCATTGAAATTCAAAGACCTATGTACTCTGCTTTCACAAGTAAACAAAAAAGAAAAAGCATTCAGAGTAAAATAAAGAATTGGTAAGTTGTGCAGGCAGGCGATGATGCATGTGCTGTCACTGGACCATATGTTTTATTGCCTTTGATGGCATGCCAGCTGTCTCGTTCTAGCTTTGAAAGATACTTTTATGAACTTCCTTCAGTATTTACTGCTGCTGCTTTTGTGACAGTGGAGGAATATAAAGAGAGAAGCAGAGGCAGGGTGTGTGGGGCTGTCGCCATGTCCTAATCCTGAGGACAGCACTAGCATTTAATGTTCCCTCTCTGTTCTGTTGGCACGAAAAACCCTGGGCCTCGACATAGAGATGCTGGCCTGTAACATAATCCGAGGTCTTGTACTCTGATGTTTGGTGGGTGAATGACAAATTTGCTGACCACACAAAGCCAAAGGGCTCTTGTTATTTGAAGCAAAAAACAATAGTGAAAAATGAAACACTCCTTTGCCTGACTACAAAGGAGTCATGTGGTCATTTGTCATCGATGTAACAAGACAATAGAGGTGCAACTAATCGTTAAGTCCAGAAAATCTCTATGAAATGTCAAATAATTGTGTTAAAAGCTCAGCACAATTTCTCAGAACCTAAAGTGATGTCTTTAATTTGCCTCTTCTTTCAGACTTTTAGACATTGAAGAATCTGAAACCAGCAAATGTTTGCCAATTTTGCTTTGAAAATGACTGAAATGATTAATCAGTTATCAAAATAGCAGCTCAATTTCTGTTGATGGTATAATTGATTATTCAGCTAAGAAAAAAATGCACATGTTTCAAATGTGCTTCTGTTTTATTGGTTGACCCATATATTGACCCAGGACTCCCTGTTAAGCAGTCATTATACTTTGTGAAATTAATTGAATTGAATTGATTTGATTATAATGTGAGATTTAATTGCAGTTCTTGGGGCACATAAATTATATCCAAATTACACCAAATGATACCTTCAGAAAGTGGGTAAGTAGTAGATAAAAGAATATGTCGTAGGTTCAAGAAGACAGCACTCTTTCCTACAAATGGCAGTTGTGGAACAGTTTAATGCATGTTCATATGTTGCCATATATTTACTAATAACCGTTAACAACAAGTGCTAAATCTGGCTTCATTCAGTCCATTTATATTGTTCCTGACTGAGCAGGAAGCTGCTTTACGGAAGCCCTTGTTTTGCATATCGTAACTGCTGTTAGATTGATGAACTGCTGTGGCCGCATGTCAATGCAAAGGTCATTGCATTTCCTTTGTCAGTGTTTGTTCACACAGTTGAGGTCCCTAACCACTGACATCAGCTGCCCTTTTAGTCTTTAACTAATGATGACTTGTGATTCATGGTGGCCTGGTGGTTTACTCCAAATTACTCCAAGGCTCAAGTGTTGCACACTGAGGGTGAGGTCAGAAATGATTGGATGAGATTATGAGGACTGTTACCGCCATTACATTTGTAATTATTTAGGCCTTTCAATCATAAACTGTTTGCCAGGGGCACACTACAATGCACATATCAAGAAATGACAGTCATCGGAATATTCATTTTCCTTCAACTGGCAGTGTCTCTAAACCCATTCACCAGTAACCAATTCCTTTACTTTCAAGCATTTCTGCAGAATAACAGTCAGCAGAAAATCTCTCTGTTCTTAAGACTACAGTATAATGAGGCCCACATTCTCGATTAATATAGAAACACAAGTAGGAAGGAAGCTTTTCCCAAAAATGGCCTTATAAATAAAGATACACCAGTGACAGAGATGGCCAACCAGCCCCGACGGACAGAGTATACTGTGATGAGTCAGGGGATTTACAATTTGTTACGGGCTCAAAGCACCGTCATAAATGGTGTCTAACATTCAAAGACACTGAGCTGATGGTGTCACAACAAATCACCATAATCTCATATAAATTTGTGGCAAAAACCAACTTTCTGAGGCTGAAATGAAAATAAATAATCTGTGAAACACTGCATCCTTTGTGTGTTCCTGAGCTTGTCAACAATGTTTTCAGCGTGGAACTTAAACAAACTACTGCTATCCATTAAAATCTTAAAATATATCAAACAAGATACAAGCTTCAGTCTGCTCCCCTTGTAGAGTAGCTTGTTATCTGCTCAGAAGCCTTGCAGTCATTTTTAACCTCACTTACAGCATGGCTCTAGGCAATGTAGATTTTCCTGTCAGTCCAGGACTTTGGTTCAGATTGAAATTTCTCCACAACAACTAGATGAATTTTAAGAACCATATTGCAAACATTAATAGTACCTAGAGGATGAATCCTTGCTATTTTGGTGAACCTCTGACTTTTCGTCTAGTCTAACAGCAGGTTACAACTTTTGGCTTTTTTGTGAAATGTCTCAACAACTGTTTGATGGATATTCCTGAAATTTAAATGCAGACATTCATGGTCCCCAAAGGATAAATCGTAATGATTTTGGTCATTGCCTGATCTCTGCTCCAGCGCAACCAGACAGTCAAAGATTTCACGTAGTGTGTTAAATATTTCTACAACGTTATACCAGCTTACAATGTTAGCATTATCATTGTGAGCATGTTAGTATTTAGCTGTACTTTAAAACAACCTCGCAGAAGCTTTATCAAAATGTTTTCAGCTAGCATACTTTTAGTGACACAATTGTTGAAGGAGGGTAGAGAGTAAAAATGTGTCAAAGACACACTGGAAAGTGTGCGACCAGCACTATCATGACTGTCAGAACAAGAACAGGATTCGGTCAGGTCTGATCAGTAGGTAGGGAGGGTGTGGAGGCAGTTGGGTCTGAAATGCTCATTGTGGAGCTTTCTGGAGGAGTGGTATGCTTGCATGTATGATTCAACAACACATTTGATGGAAGATGCTCACTCTGTGATTCCACTGACATGCCGTACCTGTTTTCTGTCTCTCTCTATCATGTAATATCCAAGATAACTGTCAACACAGCCTCTAGATAGCTCAAGTAACAGTCATGTCGGATGCAGTGTGTTGGTAAATTAAGGTACAGTATGCACACACAGCCCCCAGACATCTTCAGGTCCTTCACCGTAGCCGTTTCATCCATCAGAATAGATTCCACTATATTCCACATGGCAGGTTGAATCATTTCTGTGGGAGCAGCCGCCACAGCCCACAGCCTCCCAGGGTAAATGTCAACTCTACCATTAGGAAGGAGCCCAGTAAGGAGCCTCCAACGCCTCCTTGCCCTCACATCGTCACAGTCTTAACGGCGCCCACAGCGCAGCTGAGCTGTAGCAACAGATCTGGGTGTAAGTGAGGGAGTGAGTGTGTCTGTGTGCCAGCCTCTATGTGTTTTTGTGCATATGTGCTTCATGGTTTTGTGCCTGTGCCTACTCTAGCGTCTGTCTTCTCTCTGGCTTACATGACATCATGATGTTCAAGGTATTCACATAGGGTATCAGCCCCCAGCTCACCCATCGAGTTCCGTGCAGTCTAATTAGCTCTCCTGCCAGACACACTCCCACTTTGCACCTGAAGCTTTTCTTGAACCATAAAAATATCTCATCAGCGATCACCTGCAAAACCCTAGAGAAAACTGCCTGGTTTTTGTGTTCCTCTTTGTCATCTCCTACCATTTCCCAGATGGAAAAAGTGAGACATCTTTATACCTAAACTAACCAACTCAAAGGAAGAGAGGGTTATTCTGGAAAAAGATTGTTGATTTTTGAGTCTTCCCAAGTCATCAAATATTGATGCTTTGGGTCAGTATTCAGTCTGAATTCTAACCCAAATCTTTCATTTAAGTTTTTTAAGTCCTTTAAGATTCCCCTACCTTTAATAGGTCTAGTGCCAATAACCCCCAAAATGATATTCCATGTGGTTAGTGTTGTTCGCTTTGGTTAAGTTCAGGTAACAATACTACTTGGTTAAGTTTTTTTTTTTTGTAATGTGGTTGGTTTAAATTAGGTACATTAAATATCTTGTGGAAGTTATGAAAACTCAAAGTTGACTTTCCATTTCCATTTCCAGTAGTCCATTTATTTGTCACAACAAAAATTCATTCAAAGCAGAGCTCCACCAAACAGCCTGCAACCGTTGCAGAAGGTTATCTGATGTGTCAGCGTTTCCCCTATATGCATTCTGCTACTGGATTTTCAGTGCCGCCTCTGCAAAATAAAAAGCAACATGATTTTTGTAGGTTTGATACCACGGGCGAATGGCGAATTTACGTTGCACACAGTGAAAGCAGTACACCCTAAATTATATGGAAATCGATTATTATTGTCATTACTGCTATTTGTATAATTTGTACAAGTCACTGTTTACATTGAATGACTGAAGTCCTCATCATCCTATTCAAATCCTGCAACAGGTGACTTATCGAACCAGAGTGAAGTTAGTATCAGGTTGGATATTTGGCGGATATTCACTCGGGTCCAGCCACGACTTTACTGAGGTTCGCCCGGTGTGAGCAGCAGGAGGACTGTTAGCTCACCTCCCAGAGCCTCGCACTGAATTGCTGGAAACTGATTTATGGAACATCATTAAATTACTTTGCATAAATATATTAGTGCAAAATAATTGCAGTTTTTTTGATATTTCCATGTCATGTGACCCAGTGACTCCAAACTAGCAGCAGATTGTGTTAGTAAACTGGATGAATGAGACACACCTATTGTTATTGTATTTCAGTGCTTTCTCTATTTTATATTAATATTAATATGTAGAAATTATTTTTACAGATTTCTACATTTGTACATTTTTTTTCTCAATACCTTCCATGTCATGTGGCCCACTGACTTCTTAAACAGATTCTGTTTCCATAGAAAATCTGTAATGATAAAGAAAATAATGGTAAAAAAGTTCTCTAATGCTCAACATATTTTTAAGCAGCAATGTCAACTTCTACGCTATTTCGTCTCATGTCTTAGATTCTGATTCTGAAATTCTGGAAATGAGTTGTTTTTTTTTAAAATCTCACCAGTAGTCACCAGTTAAAGGGTTACATTAAGAAAAAAACCTGATTGGGTCATCCTTCGTTTGTATGAACCATCTGTTCACTCCACCTACTTTATCTGTTTTGCTCTTAAATTTCACTTGACTTATTCCTTTGCTCCTGTCATAATAACTACAGCCACTAGAGGCCACCACCCTATAATAAACATAAATATGGTTTGTACTAAGCTGCTTCCAAAGATGCACTCCTTGCTGAATTTGTATTTGGAGTAGAACATGTTGTCTTTTATATTTTCTGTTATATTTACAGAGAGCAAGCTAACAGGTTAGATTGCTTGTAGGGCAAACCCAGCAGCAAACAGTTTATATATCGCACATACTCAATCTTCTTATCATCATAAGAGTTACGAGCAGGACTACAGAAAATGCACAAAACTGTCCTCATGACTACCCCAGGCAGTTCTATCAGGGCAAGTAATGGTCACCTCCTCGCAATAACTTGACACTGATGCTTCCTCAGGTGAATTTGATCAAAGTAACAAGTAGTGCTAAAGTGAATCAGCTGCACCTATGTCCCTCTGCAGCTGGCAGACAAAGGCCTGGACGATGACCACAGAGATAGCTGCCAGTTCTATCTTTTCTAATCACATCTCATCTAGGGGGACATCATGTCCAGGCAGACTGGAAATCCTGATAGGTGCTGACACTGTGTAATACGATATCTTGGCAGATAGCACCTTGGAAATTGCCTGAGCTGTCATGAAAATACAATTGATTCCCTCTAGAGATACAGTAAGAAAAAAAAAAAGGTCACTTTGATTGTAACTTGGACAAGAATACGGCCAGATGGAGGTTGTGAGTTTTTTATTCTTTATGTCTGGCCTTTGACCTCCAAATAGAATGTCACAAAAGATAGTAATGAGAGCACTTCGAGGGGGGCAGTAGATGCTGATTCTGTGTGTTATCTGCGGCTGAGAACTTCCAATTTATGAAGAAATAATATATACACAGTTCCCTCTTCTTGGCAGTGTGTAGAGGAGATGGGCAAGGCTTTGTGCTGAAGGTTGCAATCCCTCTCTTCCCCTCTGTTCTGTCTCCAAGCACCCAGACCGGCCATAATCGCTCTCATTTTGGATGCCACAGTCTCAGGCACATGTCCATGTAATCGCGGGCACAGAGAGCCATGTAATATTATGCACAGCCTGGAAAGAACGTATTGAAAGAATATTACATGTGCTTTTAAAATGTCCTTTTCAGTAACTCCGCTGACATTGCTCTGGCAGATGAAGAACGTAAATTGGATGAGCACAATGCACAAATTTCAAAGAATAAGAACAATAAAAAAAAAAACCTATGAGAGCATAATTTGATGTTCTGCTTTATATGAACATTGAGAGCTGCAGTTTAGTGGTCATGAAACATCATTGAGTGTTGTGAACCCGGCACAATGTCTGCATATAAAAAGACATTGTTCTATTATAAAAACATGAACACAGCCTTTGTCATATTTCTTTCATATTGTGTTCACAGCGATTATTCAGAATTGAAGTACTTCCTATAAAGAGAAGAGGAGAATGAACAGCAGCTAATATGAGAATGTCCTTTTTCGTTAGAGGATAAATGAAGGACAACTCAATCACCGGGAACCCACCTCGATTCATCAAGCATTGAGAAAAGTGCTAATGAGTAGGCGTTCCTCAAAAATTAAAGGAGAGATGTAATGATAGACGGCCGCTCAGAGAAATTATGACAAGGAGCATAAGAAGAGGGGGAAGGAGTCAAAAAGCTTGAGAAAATGAAGTAAGAGGAGAGACGCCGTGAAATGACTGGTGGGAGCAGAGTGACGGACGATGGAGGGACGATGGAGGGACGCCTTAGGGACGAGCGAGAGACGGATTAGATGGATGTGACCTCATCAATCAATACAAGAAAAGGTTTTAAGAATCGTTATTTTTCAGAGTTGACTTTTATGTCATGCGGATTGGAGCTAAAGAGGCAGTAGTGTAATGTGTTTGATTGATATTGTATTCCAAACTGGAATGAGCACATGCAGCATGTACAGTAAACTGTTTCTTTGCACGGGGGAGGCTTGGATGTAAATCGTTTAAAGCGTATATCTTTCAGGCTAATCTGTAAATTGTGCTCGATTAATCTCGAGGGCCCTCAACATATGTTTTCTTAATCAGCTTGGTACTCTGAGTGATAGCATCCTACATAAGCAGTTATTTACACATGGGAGCTTTCTGTATCTCACTGGTTGGATGTGGTTGGGATGGAAAATGCACTTGAGTCAAACTGTGATGACTGTTGTTGATTTAAATGTTTTATCAGCAGCGTCAACCAGTCTGTTCAAACCACACATCTGTACACCAATCAGCCACAATATGAAAAAACACTGACAGGTGATTTATATATCATTGATCATCTCGTTGCAATGCAGTGTTCTGATGGGAAATCTTGGGCCTTGGCATTCATGTGCCGGACATGTGACACGCACCACCCATCCAAACTCAGCTCCAAGTACCCTTGGACCCTAATACTAACTCTGAGAAAAACCTGTTTTTACCTGAGGTCCTAAAAACTCCACTGTAGTCTCTATCTTTGTCTGTCTGGTGTTTGGTGCTGAGGACTGTGGGTTTTTATAACATTCTTGGTTAAAAAACAAACAAACAAACACATAAACAAAAAAAAAAACACCTGGCACGTGTGAACAAGTGAACAACCCCTTTTGCATCACACATGCCAATTTGATCAATTTAGGTTATAGACATACTGATTTTAGCTGCTTTTTCTTTAATTCTTACTTATGTAATCCTGAATATAATAATTAACAGTTCCTAAAAACAGTATTCACGTGTTGGCTTCCCTTGACCCCCCCAGATTAATTAACCCACGCAAGAGGAACATAAATGTTTCAGTAACCACATTTTTAAGGCTTTCTGTTTTTGTTGAGGCAAGATAGCACTTAATACACCCATTATCTGTCCTCTCTGGTTCCTTATCCTCAATCCTGTCTTTACACCCCCACAGATCTGATAACCAGTGTGTCAAACTAGATTTAGCTTTCTGTATTTTTTTTTTGAGAGATTAGATCTGTTTCTAGTTGTAGGCCTCGCCCTGAGTTTTCACCTCCTAGAGCACCATCGGCAAAGCTACCGTCACTTGTAATAACTGTTGCCATATCATCATTGTGTTTTTGTTTAGTAAATTGGATTGCAGCTCTTTTAAGCACGCTCTGCTATGCTGCGCAGTTCACAGCTCTATCTTGATAATGCTGTAGGCTTTTCCGTAATGACCCGTGGCTCAGGCTTTTGAATAAATGCCATGACAAATAGATGAGATACACTCACAGAAATAGCAGTAATGATCTTGTTTTTCGGGGAGTTAAAGGATTATCTAATGGCATTACTAAAAACATCTGTCCAAGCATCAACCCCGTGCTCGCCGCCTCACGTCTATCTGTTTACTCACTGCTGGCAGATGTTCAATGACTGCTGTTAGACGGTCATATTTTACATTAGGGGGTTTGTCTCCAGATTGTTCCTTGTTGAAGGCAGACAGCCGCAGACTCCTGTGTCAATATGACAATGAAATATAATGAAATAGGCGGGGAGAGACACTGAGGTGGAAGAGATACACAAGGAAGGGAGGGAGTAGGGATCATTTAATCCTGCTGCCCAGTGCCCCATGCCAGATGTATTTTTGGAGGGGAGCGCTTTGTCAGGATATTTTCTATGTTATATGTGCAGAAAGCAGATTATAGATATCAGATTTGCTAATATTACAAACCCACAGCGAACGGCTCATCTGTCTTATGCAGTCTGTCCTCCACTACTCATCCACATCACCCCTCTCTCACCTTCTCTGTCTCTCTGTACCTGACTTTTTGGACATCTCTCTCATGGCCTTGTGTAGTAAACACTTGTTATGGTCCTTCTGTCCCATCTTCCAACTTCGGTGTCCTCTCTCTTCCACCGGACTTAAGTTGTGCTTCTTTCTCCCTGATATTTGATGTTTTCACCCTCAGTTACCTTAACTGAACTCATGTGTGCAGGAAATGATGATGGTCCGTATCTACTGAGCTAGCTGGCCACTTTTGGGTGAATCCTCTTTTCCCGGGCCAGTCTGCTCTGCCCCGTGCCAAAGCCCACTCACAGACACACAATGGCCTGATGTGGGCTGAGGTCTAAAATGTAATGGAATAAAAGATGAGCCATGGCCAGATGTAGGAATTAATTCACACATGTATTTGCATACAGGGGGAGGTTAGTTTGTGTCTGTATGTGTGTGTGTGTGTGTGTGTGTGTGTGTGTGTGTGCGCGTGTGTGTGTGTGTGTGTGTGTGTGTGTGTGTGTGTGTGTGTGTGTGTGTGTGTGTGTGTGTGCAGAAACGTGCCACATATGCTCATTTGAGCTGTCTGCCCGAAGCGTATCAGTGGCAACTGTGCAAGAGCAGTGCTGCTGCACCTGTACCCACCTTGCTGACCTGCTTGTCACTTTGTTTCCTATGAGACCGGTCTGCTACCTCAGCTATTATTAGACCTCAGATGTAAAAATCTGCCTGGCAGCGCAGTCAAATGGAGTGTGCTGCAACCTTCTTCTTCGCCTGCTAGGAGAGACAGTAAGAATACAGGCTGTACTTTATGGAGTAAGAATAGTGCCGAAGGTCCAGTGTAATCCGTCCTTTCTTTTTTATCCACCGGGGTCAGTCAAGGTACATCACATTGGAGCACATTCGCTTAGAGCATTCCTTTTTGAATGTCGACTTGCTGATTCTCAAAAAAAAACGATAAACCGCTTCCTTCTCCTCGTTTAATCCCGCTACTCATTTACATTCTCTTGCTTCACAGTGATTCACTCATTCACATCATTCAAATGTGTGCACACAAACACACACAAAGGCGGTTTAAGTCTAGTTCTGCCTGTGCATAATTGCTCACAGCTGTTCTGTTTTTCCTACATGCTCAAACTATGTTCAAACTCCCACTGTTGTGTCTTTTTCTGTGTTGTTCTTCTGTTACCTGAACTATTTACTGTGCCATAATGGAAGTAAAGTTATAGCAAAGTTAAAAATGAATGTTGGATACACTTATCAACCGAAAGGTCACTCAGATTCTTTCGTTCTTTGACTTGTTTTCCGAAGGACACCTCTACCTGATATAAATGTCTATACAAGGGCAAGTGAGTGCAGTATAAAGACCTTGAATCGCTTAAGAGGGATTCAGTTAAGACCCTCATATGTTCTGTTCCACAGTTAAAAGCCATTTTATTGAGATGGCAGTGGCAGAGAAGATTCTTTGAAGAAGAGCCAACTGTCTAAGAGTGGCTCTGTGGATCTTTTGGAAACTTTTGACACTCCCCATTATATCATAAATAGGCACCGGAGCAGTTAAAGGGATCATCTGACTGTGCCCACACAAGTTTGGCAGATCAGATTCTTTCCATTTGAAGAGATCGTGTCTTCATGCCATGCTGCGTTCAAGAGGGAAAGCAGAAGTGAACTGAGATTCTAAATGAGTGCCTCCTAGCACACTAGGTGAAGCTGTCAAAGAATTCTGCAACAACTTTTGGCTTATTTATAAAAAAGACAGTAAAGGTAATAGCTGCATCAGTGCTGGTTTGGTAATATGTACATGGAGAGAGGCCATCATGATAATGAATGATCGTATGATTTATGCATCAACTGGTATTGGCTGATCATTGATTACAAAACATTAAATCATATTAACTTGAATTAAAGAAAACCTTGTTCACAAAACCAAGATGTTGGCAAACTGGTGACAATGGAAAAACTCTGACCATACTGTCACATACAGTGTGTATACACAATCACATAAACATACACAATCAGTCACAACATTAAGACCGCTGACAGGTGAAGTCAATGACATTGATTGTCTAGATCAACGATCAAATACACAACCCAGAACTTGGCTCCTGGAATTCATGTGGATGCTACTTTAAAAGTACCTCCTATCCAACACTGTTGCAGACCAAGCACACTCTTTCATGGTTATGGCCCCCCCAGCAGGACCGTGGGCCCTGCAGCACTACAAAAACTGCACAGAAAACCATCTGGGGTATGTGACAAAGAGCTCAACATGGCGAACTTGCCTCCAAATTCTAAAAACCAAATCACATCAACTATCCGTGGGCTGTGCTGGACCAAGTCCAATCCATGGAGGCCCCAGTGTTGATTGGACTTGGCTCTGACTCATTGAGGCATAGAAACAGGTCCTCTGGGGGTGTCCTGTGGTGTCTGGCACCAAGGTGTTGGCGGCAGATACTTATTGCAAGGTGGGCCTGTGAGGATCAGACTTGTTACTTCATGTTCAATGGAGGCTCAATCAGAATGGGATCTGGGAAATTTTGAGGCCAGGTTGACGCCTTGAGCTCTTTATCATGTTCCTTGAGCCATTCCTGAGCAGATCTTGTGCTATGGCAGGGAGCTTTGTCCTGCCAGGGCGGACACTGCCACCTGGGAGTGCCATTACCATGAGGGGATGTTCTTTTTAGCAGTGTACGGGTGGTTGATACATGTCAAGTAGTATCCACATGAATGCCAGAAACCAAGGTTTCCTAGCAGAACATTGCATTGTAACATGATATTTAGGTCTTGTGTCAGTGGTTTTAATGTTGTGACGGGTCAGTTTTAGGATTTTCTTAAATTATAATATTATTTTGTAAATGTTAATGCGTGTACAGTAAAGTTAACCACCCTGTTAATAGCTGCAAATTAACTATGATGTGAGGAAGATCCTGAAATCTTCAGTTGTGCTCTACAGATTTTTTTCTTAGTTATTTACTGAATTGAATTCTATACAAAGTGTAATTTACTGTATATTAATGTCTTTGTGTGGAAACCACATAACTCAGAGAAACACATGGTAAAACTGTGCATTGTTGAAATGCACAATGTCCATCTGAGCCTTCACTGAGTGATAGGCTAGATAGATTTCCCATCCATCAAGGTCAACATATTCACAATCCTGCTTGGCAATTTAGAGTAACAAAACCATTTGTTTGTGTTTGGAGAAAGAGAGAAAGTCAGAGTCCCTGGATGAAACCCAGGCACCCACCGGGAGTACATGCAAGCTTCCAATACAGAAGGGCTTTGGCTGAAGATTAAAGCCAAAACTGTCTTTTGTGAGAGGACAGTGCTAACTACCCAGCGATTCTGCTGCCAGAGTAACATATGGTTTGTTGCTGGTATTCCCCATCATAACTTTACATCGTTAGGCTCAATCAGATGGCAAAAGCTCATTTTGTACCATGAAAATTGCCATTGGACAGTGATGCCACAAAAGAAGTGACATTTACTTTTGATCCCAAAGAATTGCAAAAACTTAAAAACCATGGAATGCTTGGAAAATCTCGAATTATTTTCTCAGCTATGTCGCACTTGGCTAGCAAAGATACTGCGGAACAAATTAAATCACATCAGTGGGGGAAATAAGGAAACATGCAAATGGGCAAATTGGATGAGCCCACCTGATGATGGCAGATAACTGTGAAAAGTTCACTTGTTGCCATTTTTTTCTTTTTCTTTTTTTTTTTTTTTTTTTATGTCTCACTGGCTTGTTGACCATCCGCACACTTGCCAAGCAGATGCATAAATGCATGACAATCAGCACTAATGCAGCTTATGAGAGCCTGTTATTCTTCTTAAATGGGCTTGATTGCACTCAGCACATCAGGACAATGAAGCATCATAAGAGTCATAAGAGGTTTTGTTTTTTACCTCTGCCTCCTTCACATTAGCAGACCGGTAGGGAAAAAAACGGAGGTCACAAAGTCAAGCAGTAACATATTCACTTCATTCGGTGTTGCTCTTTAGATAGGCACTTAACCCCCCTTCCGGTACAGTGAAGATGGAGTGGGAGACACGAAAACACAAGTATTTGAGAAAGCCTAAGCATAATGCACATTGTAGTGCTGTTAAATGCTGACAAAATATATGTTTGACTCAATATTGACGTGATTGACGTGTGAGAGTGTTTTGAATATGCCTATTATTTGTGTTTTCCCCACAACGTTTAATCTAAATTGAGACTGAAGTTTGAGAAAACAGTGTTGTTGATACAGTGAAGTCAAGCAGGTAGACTGATTAACTGTTCAAACAATTTAGCAGAGCAATGACAATTATTTAGAGGACAATCCAGACATACAAAAAGTTTGCTGACAGCCAGTGAAATCGCAGGGTGGATGGGGGGTCTTTGATTACTTGTTTGTGTTTTATCCGGTGCCAGTGAGTCTTTGCTTTTTATTTTTCAGCATGTGGCCGGTTTTATTATAGCTGACACTTTGGAGGATAAGTTCACCCACGAAGAAGTTAAGTTTTTGTCATAATCTCCCCATCCCCCGGGCGATGGAAAATCCGATGTGGAAAGTCATTTCTGGGGCTTCGCAGCAAAACAGCATTGTCGCATTTCTCCTAAACAAGTGAAGTAGATGGGGACTGGTTTTGAAATGTACAGCTGGCTCTGCATAATCCAAGTCCCCAGAAGCCTCAAAATCCCAAATCAATTTGAAAAGATGTTTACACCCCTTTTTTTAAGCCAAAATCTTCACTGTTGCTGCTAAGCTAAAAGTGTAACTCGCATCCCCTCTGAAGTGGGGCCGCCACAGACTTGGACTCACACTGCTCATGCCAGACAAGCAGTATGGAGCCATTTTATGTTTTTTTTTTCTCGTATGTTTTAAAACAAGTCCCAATCTACAGAACGCTGTTTTGTTGTGAAGCTCCAGAAATATTTCGTGGACAATGAAACCTCACCTGACTTTCCAGGGTCATGGAGGTAAATAGATAACAATAAATTTTCAGTCATGGGTGACATTATCCTTTCCGCTACAGTCAAACAAATCATGGCAACTGTCTATAAATTATGGAGCCTATCAAAGTATCTAATAAGGTGCATTTACAAATTTTAACCTGTCTGGCACATTGGCATCATTGCTTTTGAGCACATCTTTATATGCCTGCATCAGAGCTTTCAAATTTTGAGGAATCTTTTTAAGTGTGATATTGAGAATGTATAAAAACCACGGCTGTATAAACTGTGGACTGACATTATATTTGACACCCTCCAGGTATGAACAATTTAAATATCTCAATGTGTGAGGCGCTGTTGCTTAAAACCCAGACAGCCCATTTTCCCTGAATAAAGAACGCTCCTTCAAACACACAAGTGGATATTTACATCCAGAGAATGCATCATTTATCCTTTTTGTTCCGCCAGCCCATAAATAATACAACTTTGAAATGTTCGGAATTGCATATGTAAGTTTTATTTATGCAGTCCTTGCATATGAGGTAGTCCATGTAAGAGCCTGTTTAAACTTTAATGCTTTCTCAAACCGAGGAGTAAAACGGAGTGTCAAAGTGAAAATTACCTCCAACTTCCCACAACACTGAAACCTTAATACACCTCAGTTATTCAGACACATAGTGGATTCCTTTTAGTTCAATTCAGTCTAGTAATTTTCATCAGCAGATGAGTGTAATCTGCGAAGGAGCGGCTCCGTGGGTGCTAATAGGACGGCTCGGAGACGGGAGAAGTTTTTCATTCTCTTTGTCTGCCGCAGCATCTCTGAGCTGTAAGACTCCGTTGCCAACAAGTTCCTCTTTTATGCTGGCATCAGAAGAAATTTCCTGTCAAAGTCGGAAAAGTATATCATCTCCAGAGGACGGGAGCAGAAAGATTAATCTGCTTTCATGCCTTTGCTGCAACACTAATGGAGATGAGTGAGATGTTATTGGTATAAAACATACCAGCTACTGAACCTGTTTATGAGCAGTGAAACTGTCAGCTGGCACTTGATCCACAGTGTGCACATGTACTGTATATATATATATATGTGTGTGTGTGTGTAATAAATATATATATATATATATATATATATATATATATATATATATATATATAAAATATAATATGCAGTCTGCTCCTACACTTGTATTTGCAACCCACACCAGCACAGTGGTTTTTATAACAAAGATCCCAATCAGTTGGCAATTTCTCACACATATTGAGCCGTATGCTAAAGAGCTAATTAACAAGGGCTGTTATGGAGTTCAGAAGCTTCCCTGACATCTTAATTAGATCTTAATAACATTTCAGTTGCAATGGCTGAACAGAGTATCCAAAGATTTGGGAAAACCAGTGCTGACACACAGAAGGAAACAGGGAAAAGGGACTGATGCTGGAGTCGAGCACAAGCAGGAGGAAGAGGAGAGGCATAAATGGACTTGAGGAGGCTTTGGAGGACATTCGTGCTTCATACATATCCACCAGTCATATAGTTCGTCCTGTGTGAGATAACGAGAGTCAGAAACCGGATTTGATTAGCACTGATACAGTTTTCACTCAAACGTTCTTTCATTCTATCTTCCCATCTTCCCTGTTTTCCTCCCCCCCATTGGGATCAGGGACTATATGCTGCCCGGTAATTACTCTGCCCATGTCCCAGTAGCACGTCACGTCTCTGATGGGCCTCTTAATCAGATTCTTAGCATTTATTACCATGAAATTTCAGTGTACTCGCTCAGGAAATGACTAGAATATGCGCTGCACTGCCAATGGAGATAACGTGATAATGGTATTTCTGGCAGATAGATTGCTGATTAGATTCAATAATCTTCTGGTAGTGCTGTGTTTTGCATTGTAGATGGTTCTGCGTGGTCTTCAGTGGATTGCAGGGGATCGTCTCTCTCTTTTTTACTTGTGGGCAGGCTGTGTATTTTTAGCAGTGAGGTTGGTGCACGTTTATGCCACTCTAAAAAAAGTCTGCCGACTGTGATGACATTACAGCGGGCTGCAGTGAATGGGCAAACTAGCGCTTGAGTTAACAGAACTCAAACTGGCCATGTGATTATATGATTTTTAGTAATCCCGTAATTACGACGCTGCCGTCGGCCGCTTGCACACGCTTACACCGCGCAGAGACGCCAAGAGAATCATCACCTTGACAAGAGAGGGGATAATTGATTCAAATCTTCGAAGGCAAATATTTGTTTACCAGATGAGTCGCTCTCGCCGTGTTTTCCTGGGCTCAGCTGGCTTGCGCCGCCCTTCACTCGAGAGCAGCCATTAGAGTAAAGGGGACAGGGAAATAGGGGGAGAGAGAGAGTGAAAAAGAGATAGAAAGAGAGACGGCAACACAGAAAACTCTGGGACAATGATGAGGGGCCCAGAGAGAACAAACCAGAGATTACATCAGAGAAAATGAGGGAGGAAAGGCTAAATAGAAACTTTGTCTGAAGCCTCTGCGAGGAGCAGAGCGAGGAATAAACAGAGCGAGTGGATGTGGGTTGAAAGATTGGGCAGCAGGAGACACATTACTAAGAGTCTGTTGGTTGCTACAGATGCTGTTCTGTGTGCAGCCATGTCTGTTTATCACTTCCCTCCTCTCCCCGAGCCCTCTGTCTCATCTCTATTCTACCCCTTCTGTCTAGCCTAAATCTGTCAGAATACAGCCACAAATACCTGGGAAAAAACTACCATTTACAACCACCCCCTCGTCTACCCATCTCCCCTCCGCTGCAGCGCCTCAAGCTTCTGCTCATTTGGGCTTCGTCCCTGTAACTTTCAGCTTTTATTCATTTTACTTAGCCTTTATGGGTTTACTTAGCATTTTATTCCCCCATAAAGGACGATAAAAGAAGGAGCTTGTTTTTCGGTAGTGCGGTCTGCAATTCATTCCAACAGATCTGGGTCCACAGATGCCTGTGTAATTTGGCACTTTCCCTCTCAAGGAGGCCATGATTTTTGTTCTATTACAGCCGCAAAGTGGAACATCAGGCCCAAGTGGTCTGTGCTATGCGCTGTAACCTACTTGTGGCATAAAGCATCTAGTCTGAATAGTTTTTCTGCCAATGCTACAAACACTTACTGTTGCTGAGGCAGTTTCTGCTCTTCCAGGCAGATGTGCAGTGGATCCGGTCCATAGATAGACTAACAACGGCCCCCAGAATTTCTAATCTGCTAATGTGTACCGGTCCGAACCCTCATCTCCTGCTTTTTCTTCCCTTTGTGTACCCTCCTGTCCGTGGCCAGGCTGACTGGTGACCTATAACCCTCCTCTGGCAGGGCTTTAACTACCTGACGGCTTGTGCCACACTTGGGTCTTTGGCTGCCAGTCATGAGGAGCAAAAGAATAGGAGTGTGTTACCTTAATACGCTGTGAGTCACTCATTGACTGACAACACTATTGGATACTATATAGTGTACTCTATCTGGAGTAAGTGGATAGCAATTGATCTTATTCAGCTCCTCTCATAATCACACTGTGCCCGGGATGCTATGTGTATTGATCGCCATGGTAAGGATTGTGACGACGTGCTGATTAGTGTCTCCATGTGTTTAAACCCAAGGTTCACGGAGGCGGATACCATCGTGATGGGGGACGTGACGTACGGGGCCTGCTGCGTGGACGACTTCACCGCCCGAGCCCTGGGAGCCGATTTCATGGTGCACTACGGCCACAGCTGTCTCAGTGAGTGTCCTCACCTGCCTGCGTGCATGGGTTAGGGTTAGGGTTATGCTTCTGATTCCCTTTGCATGCAGATTACACCATATGAGGAAGAGAGCAAGCATCAACGACTCCCACCTGAACACACTGTGCTGCAGGGGAGAGAAGTCAGAGCACAGACCAACAGACGGAGCTATCGATTTGTGGAAAACGTAACCAGCCCAGCTGTAGTACGGAAGGCACATCAGACCTTTGGAGCCCGGACATCACATTTAGCCTGCAGATCAATGGGGAACATGCATTAGAGCCGTCCTTTGAAAAGCTCATGAAGTTCTTGAGGACCTTCACCAATGCCCTCGCTGTCTGTCTCTTGCAGAACATGGAAGGAAATGCTAAATCAATAGTTTTGATATATTCCTGCCAGAACAACCGCACCTCTCCCAAATACCAGAGATGACCAGCAGAATGTTAATCCACTGAAAAGCTCTCCCTGTGTCGGTTTGTACTTTTTTGTGTTTGTGAGTTTGTTTGTGTTTGTGTGAACGTTATTTGTGGAGTTATAATACGAGTGCATGCATGTGGTTATATGTGCACACATTCCCATTTACAACCCCGAAAAAAAATGAACAAAGGCAGAGATAAATACACCAAAAATCAATTCTTTTTGAGTTGTGAAGTTCAGATCAGATAATTTATGGAGGAGGTTTTCATAGAAATGGACCAAACTTCAGATTTTCAGAGAGTCTTTGTGTAAGTGTGCCAGTGCATATGCGATTTTGACCTTCATCACTCAATCACTGGGACATCATCTGCACTGTTTCTTGAAATGTCAGAAACCTGTGGGAGATTAAAGACAGTGTTCTGACTGATTCATAGAGAAACTGTCCATCCCGCCTTCCTTTATTCCCCTTTTATTTCCTCTGCAGTAATTTTGAGTAATGGTGCCATCTCAGCTTTTGTCAGAATAATGGATGGACAATATGGACAACATCATAAAAAAAAATTTGTATAATATTTATAATATAGAAAACATATTTTTGTATGTTTAAAAGTTATAACAATATTTGCTGCAATGAGCCATGGAGATTTTATTTAACCTCAGTGAGGTTTTAAGCACTTTTCTAGCTGAATATCAGACCAGTCCAAACAAAAAAAAAAAACAAAATCCACAGAGATAAAAAGGGAAATGATAAGAGAGTGGGTGGGCAAAAGAGAGAGCGAGGAAACAAAAGGCAACTTTCTTTGTGGTTATTTACCAAAATGGAAAAAGCACCTGAAGAGGAATGAAGCTGGCAAGAGATGACAACCTTGCTCGGGTAATGCCAGGCCAGCTGCCATAGCTGTGAGTGTTACTGGAGTTCTGTCCACATCATAAACAGGTGCTCACTATTTCGGTTGAATGACTCATATTAGAGGAGCTTTGTGAAGCAAAACTTACCTGAGGCACCAACTTCAGTTTGCGCTTGTGTTATTTATGTGGAACAGCGTGACACCCGGGGTTGACTAACAGGCCAGTTAACACTTCCCATCCATAAACATGTGTCCTACCCAGTAATATGCGGTGGGCTCCGAGGCTGTCCTCTTTTAAAACTATTCCTTTTACATGTGCCTTTCAGGAATCTTGTCTGCCAATATTAATTTCTTTCACTGGTTTCAGTTACGGCTACAAAATTAATCCAAACTTTATCCAAAACCAAAAATGGCCAATTGCAATATCCAAATTCAGTGTGAGCTGCAATTTCATGATAAAGGTGAAATATGTAAAAAGACAGCATTATGATAAAATACTGTAGTGCTGCAGAGATGCCCTGGCCTACAAATCTTGTTCTCCAGATGTGAAAACACATGATTGTTTGGTACAGACCACAATAACTGTCACATCCTCATTATTATAATACTTTTTTTCAGGGAAAATGAAAATTTTGATTCAAACAATCGAAAGATTGTGCATCCCTAGTTTCCCCACATATCTTTTTTTTTTTTTATCGGTCAGTTATTCATCTTAATTATTTATATTTAAGCTTATGGTCAGAGGGGTTTTTAACATTTATTATTTAGGTGTTTGATTTATTTATATTTCTCTAATGTTTTAAATTTAACATTGTTTTGCTTTACACCATCCACATAGTTTTGTCGCTGCAGCCTCGGCAGTAGCCCACGCTCTCTGTAGCTCATTGTGTTTCCACCTGGAATGCGATGTGCCATGTAAATAACATTCTTTTTTGATTACTTGTTTATTATGAGATATTTGTAACATTTTTTATTCCACAGCACACATTACACCCTGTGAAACGACTCGCTAGCTGCATTAACACAACAAGCCTGCAAGTCACATTTCTAATTTATTGCCCAGATTATTATTGTTATTTATGGCTGCCCTCTGCTCCCCTCTGCACACCTTGAAATTATTGCAGTGTGTGATATAATGGTCAGTAATTTGCCACAAGAAGTTAATGGCCCATCTAATGAAAACTCTTTGTGTTTTTTAGTTCTTTATGCTTTGACGAGGAAGATGCAGTTTAGATCTTTACTAACAGTTTTCCATAATGTAAGCCAATAAAAATAAATAAACAACAACAAGAAAAAAAGATGTTGACCCAAAACGCTAAAAACTTTAGTTTATGTTACCTAGCCTTATACATGTTATATAAGCAGCTCATATTTCATTATTCTATACATAAACAAAACCAAAGTTTGAAAGGCTTTTCATAAACAAAATGGTCATACCAGCATTTCATATTAGCCCACCGCCTTACGATATGTAGATAGATAAGTCTGTTCTGAAAGATGTACGGCTCTGACGTGAATGGAAACCTCGCACTCGAGTTTGAAATTCAGGTAGAGCACTGTCACAGTTCACCAAACACTTGTAATTGATTTCTCATATCGTATAACAATGATAAATCCAAAAACAACAACAAACAATGGATGGCAGGACACATTGACATGCATCATGACCTGTTCCAGTGCTCTGTTTGCAAACCTCGGAGTGCGTTCAATCTAGTTTCTCTTATACTGGAAAAACTCCAAACATAATAATGGGGCTTACAGTCTTATTTTCACCCCCAGATCACCTCCATTACCACCGTCCTCTCAGACTTGCATCAGATTTTGCATTAGTGATGTAAACGTTCTGGTATACCTAAAGTCACACTGCCACAAATTGCGGACAGATGCTTTCAGGACTATATGTTTAAGGTGCCAAATGAGTTCTGTATTATTCATACACCTGTCTACATGCACAATATAGCACGGAACTGCTAGTGCATATTGATCGGTAAACAAGCCATTTGTGAACAAGCCAGTGTGACATTATGTCCAACCTTTCCCAAGTTGCGTTTGTGATGACTGTGCCGGGCATATTTGTTTACATGGGTGCAAATAAGCAGCTCTACTGATTGACCTCACAGCTATAAGGCACAGATGAATCAAACCACTGGTGGGTCAAGTGAGTTCTGTCCATCTCATTGACTGTGTCTCTAATTGCAGAGTCTAAGTGCTCTCAGGCTACCATGCTAATGTGAACACAGATCGATGTCACTTTTCTTTGCCCTTTACGTTTTGGGAGTGCCTCTAAACAAGCGACAGACAGCTGTAAACCTCAGTCTGGATTTTCTTGTACTCAGCTCCTCCAACCCCCCTTTTTAAGCCTCATGATATATTTAACTCCTTGGTTTCTCGCTCAACATGTGGCCCGCAGCGAAGCCTACCTTTTACTATCGCTACCCATCCCTCGCTGCACAGATGTGAGCCCATTCATCACTCCTGTTGCCAGTTAATTGACAGCCCACCCACCCCAGCCCCCCAACACACATCCGCACACTTACCACTGTATCCTATTACTTTTTTTTCACTCCTCTCTCGCACGCCCTATCTTTTGGAATTTATATAATACATCATTAAATCACATATCACCACCCCCATATCGAATTCCAGCAATTCCAAGCCTACTTTCAATGGAATTTCTCATTCCTCACTCCTGGTTTCCATCCCATCTGCCTTCAGTCCTTTGTAAAAAGGATCATCTTCTATATCTCCCAGTCCACCCTTCTCTGTTTTCTGCCCCGGTTGTCTAATTTTGCTCCCTTATCTCTCTCTCTGAATGTTGCTTTAATCTAGGCCATCAAGTGAGCTGCACCCGCTCATGAAACATTTGCACCATAATGGGCCATTAGCTTGATCATAACAAAAAAAAAAAAAAAAATAGTCCCCATGCTCTTGATCTGCAAATTAAATGTAACACAAGAGGAAGAATAATTATGATGATCAACGCAAACGATAATCCCTCTTCCTCAGCCGGTGCCCTTTCCCCCTTTTTTTCTTGGACTCTCTCCGACTTTTTTTTTTTTTTCGGCGTCTAACTCAGCACGTCTCTAGCTACCTCTCCCAGGCCCGGCTGCGTAGTAAATGGCCTGTGAAATTAATGGCATTAATAGTAATCGCATGTGTCCCTCTCCTTCCCTAAATAATTGAGGTCTTTGCATCAGTTCCTGCCGAAGATTCACGCTGAATGTGTTTCAGTTATAACACGCGGGCGCCCACTGCAAGCTATATAAGTGCACGTGCTGTGTTCCCATATAGCTGTATCACTGAACATGTGCAGCCTGTTAATGTTCGAGGCACCATCAATAGTGTATACACCATGGGCTTACCTGACATAACAGAGTGAATTATTCATCTGACTTTCTTTTTGTTTTCATCTATCCCTGCAGTTCCCATAGACTCCACAGCGGGTATTAAGATGCTATATGTGTTTG
The DNA here is from genome assembly GCF_904848185.1 of Acanthopagrus latus. NCBI lineage: Eukaryota > Metazoa > Chordata > Actinopteri > Spariformes > Sparidae > Acanthopagrus > Acanthopagrus latus. The sequence goes on from NC_051040.1 coordinate 9,413,358, forward strand.
TGGACATCCAGATGGACAATGCACACTTCCTGGACACGGTCAAGTTCAACTTCTCCCCTGGACAGTCTCTGGCACTCGTCAGCACAATTCAGTTCGTGGCAGCACTGCAGGTGATTAAGCGCTGGGTCTGTCTGATTTTGTGTGGACGTGGGCGAGTCTGTTTTTGTGTCAGAGAGAGATGACGTACTGTGGATGGATCCTGTGTCTTTACCTGGATGTGTATTCCCCGTTTCACCCAACTATTTATGTTTTGTACAGTATAGAATCACACACACACACACACACACACACACACACACACACACACACACACACACACACATTCTGTACATTGTACAGTACATTTTTCTGGCCCTGGCTTTCATGAACAAGCTCTCACTGAACACTTAAGCTCAGTTCAAGTGTGGGTTTGAGAAACCCGACTGCAGTTATTTTGGATTTAAAAGGTGCGATGAACTCGGAAGGCCTCTCGGTTCAGCGTCGTGCTCATCTCTGCTCTTTATATAAGCAGTGGCAGCAGCTATAGTATTAAAGAACGTCCTCTTTTTATTTTTTTTGTTCAGACCAGCTCCTCTATAATGCGTTCTGCTGCTTTCATTTGTTGGACCAACACCACTCTTCACTAATGTAACCGCCGTTATTTTTAAACCACACTCTCTCTCTGTCTCTCTCTGTGGGTCATATTTTATATCGGGGTGTTTGAGTGCATCCATGTGTAGACGTGTGCATATGTCTTTGTGGTTTAAGTTGTGTACTGTATGCATGTGTGCCTCCATCTCACTCTTCATGTCTTATGGTGCGTAGGCTTGTTGAGGTCACACATTATGGGCGGGAGGTGCTGAGAGTTCAAGCATATTCCCCATGGACTGCTTAAATTAGCCTAAAATCATTCTATTTATCGTTCCACCTCCAGACACACTAACTGATTTTCTTTTTCTTTTTTTTGCTGTAACCGTTTGCCCTCTAATCTTCTCATTTTGCTTTGTATTCCTTTTTTAGAATTAGAGCACTCTTGTTAATGTAGCTATATTGTTATTGTGCCTCCCGCCCGCTGGCAACAGCTGTGGCGCTGTGTTTAAAAGGTTGTCCAGCCACTCATCCGTCCACCCATTCCATTCTTGGGAAGGAAGCCTTTGGGGAATTCATTTGTATTTGATATAAATGTCCACTATGACTCACTGATGACCTGATTAGATTTTGGTGGTCAAAGGTCAAGGTCACTGACCTTATCACCTCTCATTCTCTTGAACGCCATATCTCAAGAGCACATTGAGGGAATTTCTTTAAATGTGGCACAAATGTTCAGCATGACTCGATCGTGAACTGATTTGAATTTTAGATCACAGCGTCCTCACAAACCACAATTTCGACGAAAACTTAAGAGTTCATACGATAACTACCATAACACAAATGTCAAATTGGATAAAATAATGAAGCAATGACGATTGCTATCCAAAAGGTCAGAGGTTAAATGCAGAAATCTATGAAATCACAATATTCTGCTAAAAATTGTTCTGCCCATTTTTCGACACCACAGCTCAGCAGCAGCAACTTGACTGCTGCAGAGGCATACAACCGCAAGGCTGTAATTCCTTTTTATTTATTAGTGTGACATGCCTGGAGGTAGACAGTTTCTTTCTCTGCTTTGTAAAATCATGAATTCATACATTGAACCACAAGGGATCATATTGGGAGTTAAATCTCAGGGAGAATTAGTGTCATGTATGACCCATTCAAGATTACTTAAGAGGCACAAGATTACTTGCAGTGTAATCTTCTCCGACCTCTCTCATTTTTTGCGTCATTGCCTTCTGTCGAACCCCTCCATCTTTTCGCTTCTTTTCACTGTTGCATACATATTCATTTTCATTCATCTTCCATCTCAATTGCAACCATTTTCTGTGCCTTCGGTCTCTGTTGCCATCTAGTCTTTAATACAATGAAAAAAAAGCAGAGGAGCTTTTTTAAAGACACATATTTAGCATATAAATATTTCTCACTGCACAAATGCAGACAGTCAATGGCAACACAAACACAAAAAAAGGCTTGGATCAGCAGCTACTCTGGAGTCATTTCAAGCCTGGCGCATCAAGATGCTTATGAAAAAGCAGGAAGTGACAGCATATATAGTCATACCATAAACCTGAAATACAATAGTGGAACGCATTCACTGTTGATAAAAGGCCCTGTCTATGTGATCCTTTAATATGAACACATATTCAACACAACAACTGACATTGGGCATATTTGCTAATAAGACATGCTGAGACACATGATAATCTGGAGGGCCTCACGAGAATGGCTGGTGCAAATACCAACAGAAGAGGTTAGGCTGAGACGATAAGAGGTTAAAAAAAAGTTTAAAGGGAAGGAAAAGAGGCTAAGGACAGTTTAAGGTACAGAAGAAACGGTGAGGATGAGGCGACATTAGGTTAACCAAGGTAAGCATCTTGGGTTAAGCTTTCCATTTTTTTTTTTTAAATTTATGTCATTATTGACCAATTTTGGGAAGCCTTTTCCATTTCTTCCCATGGTTGTCTACTCTGGCCCTTTCTTTTTCTCTATCCCTCTCTTAAAACTTCATTTGATCTGCTGTTAAACAACATAAGAAGAAAAATGTTGCCATCCACACACTTTTTGCTTTTTACTTATTTATTAGTGTCTGTTTGTCAAACAACTAATGATGTGTATAAGTCATAAAAGACATCCAGTTGTTACTTCCAGACTCTACTTCATAGGTTAATACTTAGAGTCATTCCAAACCTGGTGCAACTCCAAATGTAAAGGAAAGGATTAAAAGTGAGCTGGTCAAAACATGTGAATCTCTAACTCTTTCCTTCTCCCTTCCTCCTTGCTGCAGGCTGTGAGCACAGCCCTCAAACCAGATTACGATGTGCTAGTCCCGCAGTGTCGCCCTCTGTCACCAGGTGAAATTTTGGGCTGCACCTCACCTCGCTTGGACCGCCATGTCAACGCCATCATGTAAGAAAACCTCCTTCCTCCTGTCTCCCTACCCCAGGGTCTCAGCCCAGCTCCTGTCCTTTCTTCCTGTTAGTTAGTAGAGATATCCAGGTACTTGAAGACATCTAGCCTTGACTCAGCCAGCACCCCACACTCCACCCCAGCTACCATAATTACCCCTGCCATTGCCATGCCTATCCATGTGACTCCAGGAATAATCAGTGTGACATCGCACCGGTCACACAAGACATAGCTCGCTGTGACAACTAGGTATGTCTGTGTGCCTCCGATCAGGCTTCTATTACATCCAGCCAGAAACAGCAAGATGCTGATCCAGAACGGCACGGCTAAAAATACCTTCACACTGTGCGAGGCATTGAATTGTGTAAAGCCAGGCAGCCACGGCCACTTTTGGCTGTTTCAGAAACCGACCACAATGCACCCACACGCTCCCCAATTTTCACGTGTTTTAAAGAATTTTTTTTCTTTAAACACAAAGCCCAACCCGGACTGCGGCGCGTCCAAGGTGAAAATTGTTAAAACTGTGCGACATGTCACCGTTTCACTTTAAATTTGCTTTCAGCTCGTGTACTTATTTTCTCCTTCACTTCCTCTAAATAAGAAAAAAAGATGATGAATCCGGTAGGGGGCTGCGTGTGTCCTAAAAGACTAGCGTTTTAGTGTTTTTTACATCAACATAAACGCTGTGCATGTGAGACCTGTCAAAGTGATGCTCATCCTCCCGGTACTGCAGGGAGGAGAGAGCGCTGGCAAACTAACAGATCAGGCAGCAAACAACACCTCCGCAGCCACTTTGTGTGTCTATACATCTCGTGCGCCTCTGCGGCAGTGAGAATCCTGTGCTTTGTGGTGCACAGTGAGATGAGGTAATTCCCCAGGTATAATTATGTCTAGGTGCTTCACCCGGTACATCTGATCCGCACACTTCTAGTGTTAGTCAATGCGATTAAAACCTTCCAGTGCATGAGATTAAAATGGCTACACAAGGACAAGCTTGGCTATATGCATAAGCCAGGCCCTGTGGGAACGAAGGCAGTGTGTGTGCATGCGCGTGTGTGTGTCTGTCTTAGTACATGTGAAAGAAGTGGAAGTGGAAGGGTTAGGGTGTGCTTCACCTGCTAATCCAATGTGCGTCATCTTAGTTGTGTGAGTTGGGGTGTCTGCAGGGGTGTGATGGGAGAGAGAATCGATTAGGCTGCATGAGAGTTGGTATACCTCCCTTTCCCTATCCTTCTGTCTCTCGTTCACACACACACACACACACACACACACACACACACACACACACACACTTTCAAAACACATGTTCAAGAAACAGATGTGCGCTGAGGTACGCGGTATCTCTCTTCCTCTCTGGTATACCATAACAAGGCCACCTACACCAAACCATGTGCATTTTTAATCATAAACCTAACTGGAAGAAATGTTTTATTGTGCTATGACAGCTGCATTCAAAGCTTAATTACTGAGTGACAGGTTCCCTCTATTAACAAGCTTCCCTTTTACCTCAATGAATTACTATTAAAGTATTGATTATCCACTATCTCCAGGAAACGCTGCACAGAACTCGCTCTGTTCAACAGTGCGTGGTTTTGTTCATCATTTTTTTGGCATATTTAACTTTCTGTCTTACATTAATTAGAAATGAGTCAGTGCTCCAAAAAAATGTTAGTTGTAATTGCATTTTACCTAAGCATTGAGCTCCTTTGAGCATAATGGAGAATGAATAGTGGTGTTTTAGTCCTTGACGCCTGTCTTGAAGCTTTAGAAATGGCTGGGCCTGTCTCATTTCTCTAATGAAGAAAAGTATTTTTAAAGCTGAAAAGTGCACTGAAACGAGCTCTATGAAAGGATCAGTCGACCATTTCAATCTGCTGTCTCTGCTGCAGCTGCCGTCCATATAGCAGTATGAAGATGGGAATGTGAAGATCAGGACAAAGACACATATGGTCGCATAGCATTAGTATTACAGGGAGAGCACTTTTACAAAGAACAATATAATATTGATGGCAGGACTGTGATCGAGCACACCAGCCTCTTAAAGCTAAAGAGAAGTGAGGACATCCACAGCTAAAGTGCAGCAGGCTCATTGTTGGGAACATAATTGAATGAGGGCCTTGGATGTTGCTCGGCAAAGAGAGAAACTCTGCCGGAGTTTGTTCTGTCTCGTCCTTCGCTATTATCTGTAACACACATGCAGGGTGACACAGACCTGCATGCTTACCCAGAAACACACACAGATTTAGAATGGCTTGGCTGGACATGTCTTCAGCCTGTACGGCCTTCCACCCACATCCTGTTCTGCACTGCTCTCAAAGCTGGCCAATTAGTGGGTTTAATTGCATGTCCTGTCTCAGTAGGCCTACTGAGACTGTACAGTAATGAGTAGGGGTTCTGACCTGAGCCCCCTCACACTATCAGCAGGATCTCTCTCAGCCTGACCTTGAGGGGGTGGGTGGGGTTACGTAAGACTGTTCTGCCTGAGCTTGTGCTTTCAGGCACCTTCATGCCTCTGTACTTATGGTTTGTGAACTCTCCCTCCACCCTGGCTCTGGTGAATCCCCAGCACCAGACCGTGGGTTAATTGGAAGGGCTTGAATTCTCTGTAAACAGCATGCTCCAATCGCTGGGGTCACGTTCTCGGACAGCAAAGACCCTCCACCCCAGCCTCGGGCCTTCTGCCTGGTAACATGTTGTTCTTCTATTAAAAGGCTGCAGAGAGGGATCTGATGAAAAAAGAGGGAGAGAGAGAAAGAAAGGGGAGATTAAGCCAATATTTATTGTTGTTGCACATTGAATTTCGATTGTCTGGAGCTAGTTTTCAATCCATAAATGTTTTTAACTTCAGCTCTTTTCTCTGATCTATGTTTTTCTACAGTTATCTGGGAGATGGAAGATTTCACCTGGAGTCAATCATGATCGCAAACCCAGATATTCCTGCCTACAGGTATTGTGGAACAAAATGGCATCAACTTGTTGTTAAATATTTTAATTTCTCTGTCATTAACATACCAACATCATCTCCAAAACGTTCATTATGGTCAATTAGCATTACTGCTCTAATATATTCACACGATTTGGGAGCAGCTGATTACATGTAAATGGGATAAAGTGACTGCAAAAGTTTGGCAATCTACCGAGGGAGTGAGCTGTTTTACAAACATTTATTTAAAAACATAATTAAAAATGACTTTCTCTGACAAGTGGTCACCTAAGATACTCAGAAGATTGTTAAATGTATAGAAAAGCTATGTTCTATTCAAAGAGTACCTTGCAGTCATAATCACTCATCTTGTTGCAGTGTCATGATAACATTTTGTAAGGATGAAGTTCTGTTTTGATGAGGGCTTGTTTGTATGCAAAGTAAAATTGTGTTGTCATAGACACATGCACTGCCGCACAGATCACAGGTCTCTCTCATAAACAAGATTCTAATCTCAAGTGAAGCCCTTGTACCGGGGAAAAGGAGATTAGATGCTCAAAAATACCTTCATTTTTCCTGAGATACACTAACTCCTGTCATACCTAATGGTTTTTCGTGATTGGATTTTTCCATGTTTTCTTGCATTTCCCGTCCTCAAGATAGACACCTGAACAAAAGATGGAAATGTGTTTTAATATGGTTTGTCTGTATATGTTTATGTACACATTCCCGTTGTCTGTCTATTTTTGTTCATAGGTATGATCCCTACAGTAAGGTGTTCACCAGGGAGTACTATGACCACGAGGCCATGCGCTCCTTGAGGCTCCAGGCTATTGACAAGGCTCGATCGGCCCAGAGATGGGGCCTGATCTTGGGCACGCTGGGCCGGCAGGGAAGCCCCAAAGTCCTGGAGGTTAGGCTGCATGCTCATTTCGACAGTCCACATGTCCTGAGGGCAAGTTGTGCAATGGCTTGTAATATTTATCAGTGTGAGTTTCTCTGGAAAGTGGTTTTGTGACATGAAGTACCAATAAGACTCTGGGAGCTTGTTATTTCACATTTAGGGTGATGCAGCCAAACAGTCATAGAACATCCTGTTCTTGATCCCGCTGTTCGCCTCAAGGTTGGCTGTTGTCTGTCACTGATAAAAATGTAATATTTTAAATTCTTTTATTGATTTGGCAACACAAAATGAGTGAATATAATAATCCTGGGACATTTACTGATAGATGCTTTGTCTGTGCACACTGATGCTGGTCCATTAGGTGCAGACAATTTAGTGAGAAACTAAGTTTCTCGACCGTGAAGTCCTCTCGGGTCACACCACACATACAGCTGCTCCGCCTGCTGTCTCCTGCCGCTGCCCATTCCATATTGTTCCTTTCATTCCTTTTCCCTCGTTGTACATGTTTTGTTGTTTGCCTTTGTTTACCAGCTTTGCCTTCTTCACATGATCATGTCAGTAATCAGTATGCATATGTATTTAGTATGGTAGAATGCACAGAACTCCACTTAAATGCTAGATTACAGGATTTTAAACCGCACCGCACCTAGGTTTCATCAGTCAGTAAATCTTCCCAGGCTTATATCGGTGCACTTCTCCTGTTTGTAAACATCCAGAATTGAAGGATTAGGTTAGCATTGATGCAAAAATGTCAACCAGAGCGAAAAGTTTCATTTCAGGGTTGCAGAAGAGGATGGATTAAAAAAGCGGATTTTAATAAAAAGACCCACCAGCTATCGCGTTGCCATCTGTCGAGATTAAGAAGTATATGTCAGATAACCTCTCAAGTATGGGGACAGAACTATCTCTGATAAGAGCGCAGTCGTTGAAATGTCTCATGATACTCCCAGTGACACTGGATATCAGCAACACTCATACCTTAATCTCACCAGAGGAACATTTATTGGATTTTTTTCACTTGGTTCAGCCTTCTGCCCCCCTGAATACCAACCTCAGTCCAAGTACCAAGGCCCAAAACTTCAAAGGCAGAGTCAGCGAGGGAGCAGGATACCTTGAACTAGCTAAAACAGTGTAATTTATTTATACTTCGTATGAGGCCTGGTGTCTAGGCCTGTGCCCAAGGGGCCTGATCCAGCTCCAGCTGAAGAGGGAAAGTGGGGCCAGCTCTCTGTGGGCCTTCTACTGCCCTCCAGGGTAAACTGCAAAATGTAAGGCAAAGCTTGTGGCCTTAGTATGCTCAACCCTTTCTTCAAGTTGAGCTCACCCCATCCACAGCACCAAAAGAACCAAATTCCTGGTTGGATTCTCCTTTTCCAGAGTTGACCAGGAAGTGTTATGGAAATGTTCCCCTTAATACTCACATGTGCTTTATGATTGTGCTGCTCAGGATGACATTGCGGCACTCACTCCTTCTCTAGGTGCACCCAAAGAGTGGAGAGATACCAGTTTGGTGACCTCAGGATTGCCCCTTTGTTGATGATGTAGTTCTGTTGACTGTCTACATCCTTTTGACTAAAGGGAACCAAGGGCTGGTGCTAGTGCTGGCTCGGCATTGGTTCAACCTGCGAACCTTTTAAGAACCATTTGCTTTTCCCTGGGCATGAGAGCCACCATAAAGTCGTGTCATTTAGACACTCTACATTGTGCTGGACATTTGTGAAGAGGGAGTTTGATAGGGGAGCGATCTGGTTACAGTCCCCTTTTATAGTTTTGACTTGGTAGAGATCTAATACTTCACTGTGTGTCCAGGCACATGAAAGTGTCAGGAGACTGAATATGTGTAATGATGTTGGAGTAGAGACGTTGGTCTTTTGTTCTGAAATGAGCATGTTGAGGTGGTTTGGGCATCTAATCCAGAGGCTTCCCTGCGGAGGCAAAATATTCTGGAGGGATTAGACGTCCCTCATGGCCTGAGAATGCCAGAGGGAGCTGGAGGAAATGCCTAAGGAGAAGAATCTGTCTGCTACCTTGCTCAGCTTGCTGTCACCACCCTACAGACTTGGCTAAGTAGCAAAAAAAAAAAAGATGGGTATATGAGGATTCAGAGACTGAGAAGTGGATAAAATAGTCTTGCTGAGATTGGTAACAGCAGAGCAAAAACTTTTGGACGACCCTGCATTGGAACGCTTACAGGTTGTGGGTGGAAATAATGTGCTATGTGATTTGTAACTTTACCATTTGATATAGTGGAGTCTCACAACCCAAGAGAGAATTGTGTTTGATGTGTGTTTTACAGACCCTCTCCACTGGTCCTTTTGTTTTATTTCTTTCTCTTCCCAGCACCTGGAGTCGAGGCTTGAGTTGCTGGGCAAGTCCTTCACTCGAGTGCTCCTGTCGGAGATTTTCCCCAGCAAGCTGGATCTGATGCAAGATGTAGATGCGTAAGTATTAAGACCACACATATGCACACACTAACACACATGAAAATTGGGTCACGCGCTATTCTTTGAATCAGATATGCTTGAAGTAAAACAGTGTCCCATATTCCACCAGCCTTGCAGAAAACAGTCTGAATTTTATAAGGTCAGTTTTCGCTGCAGAACACAAATGTAAAAAAATAAGTCAAACACCTTAGTTAAAGGATAATTCCTCCAATGTGATGTATTAAATGGTGTCTATAGGTCTCGGGGAGTACTACTCCATATGTGAAAAAAGTGGTATAAAGAATTTTTGGGCTCCAGAGGAAACCTTAATATTAAGATGCATTGTGGGTAATGTAAGTACCAAGTTTGAAAAGGACGGATGGAACAAAAGCAGGGATATCTGTGTTTCTGTTGTATCGACTTTGATCGTTTCTTTTAAATCTGTTCACATCAAGTCCAACAGTGTTACAGGAGTGCAATGATAGATTAGTGGAGACATTACCCACAATGCAACTTAGCCACAGAGTGACATCCCCTGAGGCAATTTATCATATTACACGCAGCCTCCTCTGGAGCCACAGAAGACTTGATACTACTTTTTATCATCACCAGTGGTACTCCCCAAGACCTGTAAACACACTTTTAATGTGTGAAATTGTGGAATAACCCTTCAAGTGCTGGCTGTAGCTTGTTTAAGTCTGATCAAGTGGCTACTCTGGTCTGTTTTAGGGATAGACCAATTATCCGCCTGGCCGATTTTTAGACCTGATATTCAGTCTTTTTCTGAACATCAGAATCAGTTTTTATGTTTTCTTTCACCTATTGTGTCCAATTGCAGATAAAACAAATTGATTTAAAAAAATAAATAAATAAACTACCACAACTCTGTTACAGACATTCCACTCTTTCTGTAGGCATCACTCTGTAGTTCTCACTCAATTTCCCCAACACTGTCCGATTGGTGACATGTCACAAGTAATAGCTGGATCAACTAACAACAAGCAACTAGTAAAAAAAAGTTAACAGATATATGCAATGAATTAGAAAGAGGAATAATTGCCTCGCAAACGTAGCATAGTGGAGCTATAAAGTAGCATGAAAACGAAATACTTGAGTAAAGAACTTTTGCAAATTGCGGTGAGTCAACGACTACCCTGAGTTTTGACACTAGGATTTTCATTGTTAATGCAAATGTTTATCAGTTTCAAACATCAGTCATCGGTCTCCATAATTACTAATAATCAGTATCGGTATCTGCCCTGAGAGGTCCATCCCTACTAATGACAGCTCCAGTGCTTTGAGCCATACCACAGTGCATGAAACATCTCAGAGAGAGGCAGTGAAAAGGTCGCTGCTTCATTAAAGTCTTACTTTCACTGTCTTCCACGCATCACTAAAAATACTTAATGTCTTCTGCTCTTTATTTTTTTCATTAGCAAGTTCTGTGTCATAACAAACTGGTAATTTATCTTCCACGTCACGGCGCCCTGCAGACCTCCAGTGTTATGATCAACAGCAACTAGTCACCTCAAAGTTGCCATCAACAACATTTGAAATGTATTCTGTAAGCATCATTGCACACGTAAGTGGGGAGTCAGCATAATTTGCGAGCGCACAGTATAATAACAAGGAGCTGACAAACAGGACTCTGGAGTGTATCGCTTCATAGACAAAATTGGCATTCACGTCTTGGTGAGATTCCATAGTTTTGCCTCTGTAGCAAAAACAAATTGTCCGGAGTAATGAACTCGGATGCTTGATACCATTCTCCTCAGCTTTGACACACCGGGGCATAGAAAGAGGGATTTTATATACTTGAGTCATCTATTAAACTGCTTACTTTTCAGTGTGGTCTTGCAATGAGATCCAAATTTAGTAAAGATTAGAAAATATATTGTGCTCTATTTTGCTGATCTGAACCAGCCACATAATGAAAATTCACTTGTTCTCTTACGTACTATGAAATCATCGGTGAAGTGTGATGTTACAGAAACACGTTCCTGACGTGCTGCGATATTAGCTGCCACTTAAAGCTGTTATAAATCCCAGCAACACTCATTCCTGTCTTCCTAAAATAACCTCCTCAGTTCCTTCAATGGAACATCAAGCTCTCCGGCATTGAGGTCAGTTCTCCGATTTATTGGATTTCCAACCAATGGCAGAGGTGAAGATAGACAAAGGGTTAGTGAGACACTGATGTGCAACAGCCCCAATAACACACACACACAAACACACACACACACACACACAAATGCGCTCCCCCCTCACACTCCCTCAGATTGGCCTCTCACTGTGGAGTAATGAGAGGTGTGATGTGTGAGGGAGGAGTGGGTGAGAGAGGGACAGAAGGTCTGAGAGAGATTGAGAGTGAGTTGGAGAGAGAGATAGAGAGATGCAGAGGTAGTTGAGGGGGCTGTGTTTGGAAAGCGAGCGATCATGGTAAAAAGCCTTTTTTTTGTTTTTTTTTTGTTTTTTTTCTTCTTTTGTTTTTTGGCTCTCCTCTTCAGACTGACGTATGAGTGCAACTCCGAAATTATGTAAGTCAGACACGATTCACCCAACCAAAACAAACCCTCGTTACAGACCAAAAGCTTTTCAACTAGGTGAAAACAAATGTGTTCCAATGCAAAGTTAAGGCCCACTGTGTGCATGTCTATCAGATAGGAATAAACTATATACATTTATGCACAGTAAGTACCCCGTAATAAATCACATTTAGTGAGAAATGTTTTTAGGCTACCTTTATTTGAACAAATGGGGTGAACAAAATATGAGAAACTTATTTTAGTACAACCTGATACAATTTAACATTGTATGATTTTATCACCTTGTCATTACAACCTTCATGAAGGTAATGTTTATGGCAGGACTGGAGCTTAATTAAGCCACCAGGACGAACAAACATCATCCATTTAATTTCATTTATGTTAACCTTTAGCTTAGCAGAGGACAAACTGAACTGAGCATTCATTACAACTATGCTAAATTTGTGAGCAAGTAATCTGTGGTGAAAATCAGCAGGAGGATTTGCTAATTAGCTGTTAGCAGCTAGTGGCCAGTGTCACAATAAAACCCAAACCAACGCAGTTAACTCACTCTGAACAAGGGACGAATCCTATTTTTTTCCCACATAATGCTAAACTGTTTCACTAGTTATCCAGTGCCAGTTAGCTGGTTAGCTTGTGGGCGGTCTAGTCCGGCTGTGTGTTTGGCTAGTGGAGCTAATATCTTACAGAGCTAACTGCTAAACAACCATCAGAGCTGAGGATTTGTGTTCAGTAGACCATGAAGCATTAAACACTGAACTGCAGTTTAATAGGACAGCACAACAAGTTTACTCTAAACAAGTGTTCTCAAGTTCCAGTCTTCAGATGAGGAGGCTGGAGTCTGGAGGTAAAAGTGCATTGAATGCTAATACTTTTAATTAACAAGGCAATAAAGCAAGGACACAACATTTTGATTTGGGGACAGGTTTCATTGTACCGAGCTGGGCATTGATGGAACAAGTTCAAAACTGGTGCCGATTCAATACCTGGGTTTCTGTTCTTTTTCTAAAACAATACTTTTTTTTCCAGTGTGTTATTTTGATGGATGAAAATATGTAGTTTTTAAAAAAAAACCTTTTTTTCATTTAACAAAAGAACAAAACCTGCATGCCAAATACAAAGCAGTCATTGAAGAACTTTGTCTAAAAAGTAGTCTAGAATTGGCAAAATTGTTACTTCAATCAGAAAATGAAAAAAGAAGCAATCCAAAACAAAAGAAAAGAGAAAGCATTTGATTAGTAGCTGATGGCAATAATGCATCAGGACGGTGCCTTTGTCCGTTCAGAAAAAAACTGAATCCAAGAATTGAAAGTACATTTTGGGAGATATGATTTGCTGACGAGATTATTTACATCATCAATCATACATGTTAACTCAAAGTGTGGTTGTACAGGACAGAGTGGATAATTTTCTTAATTAGTTTCTCGTTTGTTTTTCTTCCCTTCACTGCTCAGAGTCGTTTGTAAGAACACAAGCATCCTTGCATAAGGTACAACAGGCACGAGTCAGAAGCTGCATTGAACGCAGCTGTGTTAAAGGGGAAACAGAAGGAAAGAGAGATTGAGAGATAGACGGCGGGGTGGTGGAGGACGCATTAGTGCTCAGCGCCAGCCGACACAGCACACTGTACAGAGCCCACCCCCAGGCTTTCTCTGTCATTAGACACACACATATTCACTCATGTAAAGAGAGAGACACCATTAGCATATGCTCTTAAGTGTGTAATTAGCCTGTCCCCAAGCAGGTTTTAAACTATTGTACAGATATCTGTACAGCGCACACACTTATCTCAACTAGACCACAATTGCCACCCAGTGTTCTGCAGGCTTTCATCTTTCTGTTCGTTTTTTTGTTTTGTTTTTTTTTTGACTCCTTTTGAAATCAAATTGTTTGTTTTAATTCAATTAAGTTATGCCGTTGAAGGTGAGCAGTTTTCATTTGCAGTGCTGAAAGGTTAATTGTTCTTGCTTTTTGCGGCCGGTCAAAACTGTGAGTGTAAATCAAGGGAAGCCATGCAGGTGGAGGTCCTCCTAACAGTGTCGGCGTGTAATGGCCCGCAGCAGGTAATGCAGCGAGGCCAGGGGCTGGAGCTCACATTGCATAGCTACATGTCGCGTGGCCTTACCTTTTATGTATCGCAGCACAGATCCCACTACTTCTGTATCCTGCTCCTCTATTCTCCACTAAAGGAAGCAGATTGTTAAGAAGACGAGGTTTCCATCAAACTCTTATTCATATGTTGCTGCCTCTGCACCTCTTTTTTTCCCCCACCTTCCTTCAGATCTCTCAGTTTCTCTGGACTGCTTGATGTGGGATATCCACTGTGATGGCAAGATTGAGGGCCAGATAGGAGCTGGAAATACAATTTGTGGCTCATTGTCGGGGGGCTGGGGGGGGGCAATACCTGGCGAGGAAGCATGCATTTCACTGAACAGCACCAGCATTCAGTCATTCTCTGTGCTAATATTAGAAAAAGTCCCTTCTGGCTCCATGTGCCAATCAGCTATGTGCTGCTTAGGAGGGATCCTCTCTGCCTTCCCTTTCATGCTCTCTGTCTTACTTTGCTCTCAGACCCTTCTCTCAGCGTTAGCCCCAAGGATTTAGCAGAGGAGTCTTGGTCTGCCTATTAATCACTCTCCCTCTTTTTAACCACTCCCAGTGTTCTTCTCCGCTCATTATACGCGCAGACAGATACATATAGCATAAGTACCGCGCATAAGTGCTCATACGCATGTTCGCGCAGAAATGCAAACGTCAGACTTCCCCTCTGTTATTAACTGCTGCGTTCTGTGTGGGCTGAGGCATTTTTTTTTTTTATCCATTTGCAGTGTTTGGCTACGTAAAGGGCTCCAGTTATGAACAGCAGCTGGTGGACTTAAAGGTCATATTTCAGACTCCACATCTCCGTCGCAACTCAGCAAACTTAGGTCTGTGGAGATTGGGGCTCGGTGTAAATATCTCTGAGTCAGGAAATTAGGGGGGATGAATAAGAAGTCACTCTGAGGGGGGAGAGACATTTAAAAAGAAAAAAAAAAGTGTTATTTGAAAATGAGAAAATGCCATGCGTATGCCCAGAGGGGGTGGAATATTTTCTGTGACAGAAAGCAGAGTGGAGCGAGCGAAAGTCAACAGTGCAATCAATTCCGCAGTTGAGAAATGGGTGTGAAAGTTGGAAAACGAAGTGTAGACAGATTGGGGGGGGTTGACGCAGTAAGGCCGACGTGAAAGTATTTAAGTGATTACGACAAAACTTCCTCCGTCCCGTGCGTCTGTTCACGTCTCGATCTCGAACATGTGTACTCTTAATGACATTTACCTAGATCTAACGTTATCTCCGGGGCTTTTGATATGCACTGCAGCTCAATTCATTTCTGTCAATATTTCTGATGGAGCTCCATCATTAGGATAAGGGACAAGGGAGGGTCCGCTCCCTCAGTGGAGATGGAGCTGTGGATAGCATTGATCCGTGAAAGCTAACCCCCGTAGCCCCAGCCGCTTCTCTCCGTCTCCATTTTCCCCATTGTTCATTTTTTTTTTCCCCCTCCAGCTGTTTACATCCACGCCCTCCTCATCCCTCCTTCGTGCATTTTCCAGAGTAAACACTTTCCTCCCTGCCAATCTTCCTCCTCTCCTCTGCCTCTGTTCTCTCTCTTCTCTTCTCGCCTGTGCCTCTTCAGCCCCCACTCCCTCCTCTCTGATTCTTCGTCTTCCTTATTGCTCTCTCTCTCCCCATCGCTGTGTATCTGTGCCCTTCTCTCTCTTTTTTTCTCACCTCCCTCTCTCCCTCCCTCCCTCCCTCCCTCTCTCATACACAGCAACCCCCACCCACCCCTCTCCACCCTCACCCCTCTCCACCACCCTGTCTGCCAGCTATGTAGGCTACCTCCGTGGAGACCGGGCTGGTACAGGTTTTTTTATTCACACTCACCTCACCTCTCCCTCTTTTTCTTTGACTGTGTTTCTTCTCTTTTCACCTCCATTCACTTCTTCCCCTGTTTTTCTGTTTATGCCTCCTGCAACCCAGTCCCCCAGCTCGCCTCCCCTCCACCACCACCACCACCGCCACCACCTCCCTCTGTCTTTTCTTCCGGCTGTGCATTCAGACGGCGTAGCATGGCTGTCTTTAGAGCGCTTGCAAATCAGGACAGAGCTCCCCAACAGATGCTGGAGATCAGGTGGAGGGAGGCTCCCTGCACAACCTCAGTGCATCACGTACCAATGTGCAGGGTGCAGCCGCAGATGCGCCCTGCCTGTCTAATAGGATCTCGGTCTCTCGCCTCTGTTTTTTCGCGCACACATTTGCAACTCACTCATGACGTACCTTCTCCTTCTCCACAGGTGGATCCAGATCGCCTGTCCACGCCTCTCCATCGACTGGGGCACAGCCTTCTCCAAACCCCTGCTGTCCCCATATGAGGTAAACTCGCACCCTCCCAGCGAGATCACAGCTGCCACTCTCTTATCAGAGGAGGCACATGCATCGCGCACACACACACGGACCTTCAAGTGAATGAAGGTCTGTGTGTGAATTTGACTCATCAAGGCCTGCTTGTGCTGGAGACAGGGTAGCGCGCCTCCTCCATCTTTTCCCTCCCTGCTATAAAGCACACCAGGACACACACACACACACACACACACACACACACGAAACAATATCCGCAGAAGGCTAGCCCCCCCTACTGGCCACATGACTGCTCAGCCCCTCCCCTCCCCTCCCCTCCGCTCCCTCTGCCCCCCCCCCCCCCTGCAGCTGTCTTGTTTTTCCAAAAGGGAGAGAGAGATAGATCGGACAGCAACCCATAAAGATCCATTTCAAAGCAAGTGTTTGTTTGTGTGCCGCCGCAGCTGCCGTACCAACTTTTCTGATGGCTTTGGCAGTTCTGTGTGATTGCGTGACTCTGGTTAGCATTTGATGCTGACTATTAATTCAGTCAATGGTTCCCCCTCAAAGATGTGCTACTGATTTGAATCCCTGTGAAATGGCTGTGAGGGGAATTGCTGTCTTGAATATCGGATTGTGATTTTAAAATGGTTGCTGTCTTTTTTTTTTCTCTCCCAGCTACACGTCTTTGTGCAACTGCTTTTGTTCCGTGCATACGTTTCAGAAAGTGGCCATTAGGAATAATGATAGCATTCACCTTGGATGAAAAAGTGAGCATTATTTTGAGTTGTTTAGGACCGAGGTCTATAATGGGGCATGTAAAGTCTGAATTTCTCCCCGCCGGTAATGAGGAAAGCAGCAATCTGTTTTCTTAAGCCCCTTTTTGTTGGCTCTTGCTTTGCTCTCCCCGTCAGCTATTTGGGAACAACGTCTGTGCACTTAAATAATTTGCAGCTGTGTCTATACGTGTGCTTGCTTGTGTGTTTTTTGATAAGTCTTAATTCAGCCCCCTTCATCTAATACCTATGAGTGTTATATGTCTGAGTGCGCTGTGCTTTTCGCTGTGGCATTTACAATGACGATGAAGGGGGGAAACGGGATGGGAGGGTGGAATGAGCGAGGAGAAGGGCGGAGGGTGGAGGGTGCGGGGGGCAGCAGCATTTATTTTCAGTGCGTCTCATGTTATATTTATAGTCAATAAGACACACTTGGCTCTCCTGTCAGAGCAGGGATTAGCAGGAGAAGCTAGCTTCCACAGAGGGAGGCTGTTGGTGAGAGAGCGGCAGCTAAAAAGCTAAAGCAATGAGAGGCTGATGGAGTAAAGGGCACAGGAGGGGAGGAAATGAAGACACAGATGGATGTTAAGGGAAAGAAGGCAAAAAAGAAATAAGACAGCAAAAGATGTACCCCAGTGTACAGTTTGTTTTTGAAGAGGAAACACAATGCACAATAGTTGACCCACATGTAATCGTTTCCATCTTCTCTCTCTCTCTCTCTCTCTCTCTCTCTCTCTCTCTCTATATATATATATATATATATATATATATATATATATATATATATATATATATATATATATATATATATTTTATATATATATATATATATATATATATATATATATATATATATATATATATATATATAAAAACTGATTTCTTTTTCTATAAACATAATGTGGAGCACAGCCTCAGAGTTACAATTATAAAACAAGGAGGAATAGAAATAACTTAGTTTACCTAATTATGAATTGAAACAAGCTTCATTTGTGGGAATGTTTAAAGGGCAGCTCTGCCAATTTTACACAATGTAGTGTGTTTAGAGGTCTTGTGCAGTATATTTGAAAAAAGTGGGTATAAAGCCAGAGGAAGCTGCATGTAATCTGATCTAAACTAAATGGTTGCCTCCAGTGATGTCACTCAGAGGCTAAGTTTCATTGTGGGAAATGTAGGCGCCAGGTTTTGAAAAGGAAGAACACTGTGTGGGACAAAAAATGGCAATATTTGTGGCTCTGCTATGCAATGCTTGAACAGTGGACCACTTTACAGAACTTGGTGCCACTGAATGACAATAGAGTTCTCAACAGGTCGGGCTGGCACAACAAACCCAACCGGACCCGCAGGTTCAGGCTGGGTTCGGGCCAAAAACATATGCAAACGAGTCGGGTCGGGTCCGTTGAGGACATGCCCAAGATAGATTGCATATCATAGAATGATAACATCGAAAAAAGAAAGCTAAAAAAAGATGATTACAAGATAAGAAACACATTTAAAACATACACACTTTATTACTCAAAAACATTTAGTGCAGAACTTGTTTTTCACACAAGTCAGCACACAGCTAATGCTGAATTCTGTCTAATCTATATCAATCACTCAATAAGTCTAGCAATCATTTTCTATCTAGTATCTCTATCTCTACTGCTGTGGATTGTATTCTTTATTGTTTCTTGTTGATGTGAAGCTGTAGAAAGCATATTTAAACAGAGTGTTGTTTTCCTGTTTGCTATTTGAAGATGCAGCCAGTACATAAGAGAACACCTTGTCAGTGTTGGCGCACACCGCACGCTAACAAAATAAAGTACACCCAGGCTGTGTCACAGTGATGAATTACGTCCCACTAGAGGAGAGATTTCATCACTTTCAGGCTGCACTTTTCATGTTTCCTTTGAACTAAATCCTCTGATGGATCAAATAACCTTTTGGAGTTTTATGATATTAACATGACTTGTTTTTCATCATATTTCCACACATTTTCTGACTTATTCCAAATTGTGCAAAAATGACACGAAGGTTTCGGTCTCCGAGTAAGAATGAGCAGTTGGATGAATGGATAAACAGCATTCAAAAAGATTTGTTCTTTCATCGAGCATGCTTGTTTATTCATCTGTTTAGTCATTCAGCTGCCCTCTCCATCATTCACAATCAATATTCACCGACACACCCTTTCCATATGGAGCACTGTGCGCTTATGTCACAGCACTGTCATGCCACTGCCGTTGCTCTTCCTCTAACATCTGTTGTGTCATGCAGTGCAGCTGCATGGGGATAACATGACATCTCTGCCTGTTATCTAAGCTTAATATTATGACACCTGTCTCGTCTGGTGTGTCTTCTCATCACTCCATGGTTTCCTGCAGCTGGTTTGCCCAAATACTGCAAAATACAGCCACAGATAGCGGCGAGGAAAAACAGCAAGAATCATTTAGCACCTCGCACACGTGGGCTGTTTTTTTTTTTTTTTACACTTTAAGGTCGTCGAGCTTCTTGTTCCTTCTCATCTTTATGTAATTTGTGATTATCTGTCTCGCAGGCAGCTGTGGCTTTACAGGAGGTTGGCTGGAAGGAAGTATACCCCATGGACTTCTACTCCAATCAGAGCCTGGGGCCGTGGGCGCCCAACCACCCTGACAACCAACCTGTGCGGCCCACTCGGAGACAGGTGAGCCAGGGCGGGAGATAAAATAATGAATGACAGGAGGGAGTGAGGGGAGGGAGGGAGGGAGGAAGGGAGGATGGCTGCAGGTGTTCACCTTGTGTTTGAGGACTTTTATCATTATGTCACCACACTGACACCCAGTGGCACAATGATAGCAGGACATGGAGTGTGGACATCTTTATTAAAGGCGTGGTTGTGACCTTGACCTTCACAAATCTTCTCATTTATTTACAAAGGCAGCTAGATATCCTGCTGTTTTGCTACAGTAGCCATTGTGCCCCATATTACCCACTAATCTCTCTGAGGTAGGCACTGTTGTTGTTCCAAGTGTTAACGCTATCCCACTGCTTGCAGAAACAAGGCTCAGAGCCAGCCCCTCCTACCAAGCAGTGTGGGCAGAGCCAGTGCGCCCCCTGTGGCTGTCAAGGGGAGTGATGCATCGTGAGCGACTCTGTCTGTGCAGACGACTGAAGGGGAGGTCAAACCAGAGAGGGAGGAGAGCCTGTTTTTGTCCAAACAGTCAATCAGCCAGCAGAGCTAAAGCCAGAGAGAAGCCCTCAGCCGCTCCTCAAACGGATTACCAGCCATAAATAATCCCTCGTTCTACAGCGCAGCAGATCAAACCAAAATTCATTGCTCTTATTCACGTACCCTGCATGTGTTCTGAGCTCAGAATATATGTAACTGAGAGCGTTGCCTGCACGTCAGGTTCCCATGAAGGAGCCGAGAGAGGAGATCTTCCCTCACAGGGGAAATGTGTGGGCCTCTCTGTAATGAAGACACTGCTTTTGTGATTGTTGAAGAGAAAGCACGCGAAAATGACCTTGAGCACGTTGTACGGAATTAAAGAGGCAATTGTCAATGGTAATGTGGGTGGCTCTAGTCAGATGCAATCCCATCACAGGAGTTTCAGTCACAGACATATTATATGCAGCACTTTATTTGTTGTACACTGTGTGACTTTTCACAAGGATGCTGTGATGAAACACGGTATAAAAATGGGATGCATTATGACATAACCCTCTCTCACCGTCTTGTTTTTCTACTCAGTTTCTGAAACAATAAATCAGAAAAGTAACCCTGCGTCTTTATGAGTGCATTTGATAAACGCAGCAGCATGCTGCGGGAATGGGTCTGAGTTTTGTTTTGTGTTTTTTTGTTTTTTTTCAAGGCAGAGGGTATGAGTTTCCAGATGCATGCAGTGCTAGTCACGACTGCTCTCCATCCTCATTTTTTATTGATGGGGGAGTCTGTCAATAAGTAAATAAATAAATAAATGAACACTCTATTGCCGTTTGGCAGCCACTGCAGAAAGTGATTGACAGCAACGCACCGTGGCTTCCAGCTGATCCTGAGAACTTGTGAACCTTCTGCAGACTGCAGCACATCCTCTCAGGTGGTTCTGATCTTTTTTTTTTCTTTTTTTTTGCCTACAAGGCTTCTCTAGTCGGATCCTGAATCTAATTTTCACCGTAGCATCTCCCTGGCAACAGAGGCCAGTGTGATGCAGCTCGTCCCGCCAGATGTCCGTATTCCTCATGATGTGTCTCACATGTCCCACTGGTGGCTGTTATTTTGGAGAGCTCAGTACTTGCTACATTGCAGTGTGTGATGTGCGCCGGTCAAGAATAAATTACTGGGCAGCAGAGCCGACTCTCTGCTGATGTTTGATTTATTTTTTGGCGCAATCTGTCGAGGGGGGGGGGAGTTTGATAAATCCTCTTTTCCTCCCATCTAAAGTGCACAGTTTTTAATCTCACAGCCCAAAGATTTGCTTTGCTTTAAATATTAATTACTTACTGATTTTAACATCAGTAAAAGAGGATGCTTTTAAAAAAATATTCCCCATGGCAAGACATATTTTGGTGTGAGAATTTAAAGCATTTCAGATGGAAGTGATGGGTATTTAAATATCATAATTACAGTCAAATAGGGCACTTATTAGATCGCTAACAATATTAGAGAACAATACAAGTGTCTGAATACTGTGATGTATGCTTATTATCACTGCTGATTATTCTCAGAGTCAAAACTAATGATAAACTCGCGTAAGTGTGTTTCTGGTAGATCATTTATAATGACTTGAAAGTATTAAAGATTGAATTGATTCTTTGTGTGTGTCTGAACCATTGGTTATAAATCATGTTTTATCCAGGCTCTTTTTTTTCTTTATCAAGTTACTGCATTTTGTTTTGTCCCCTTCTTAATAATCAGCAGTTAAAGGTCTATTAGTGATATAGGAAAATGCAAATATATATTTTCCTTTCACAAGTTTAACTGTGATCACACAAGTAGTCTCTTGCTTCACTGTCTAGTCCATTCTCAATGTGTGTGCACTCGAGGCTTTGAGTTTCCACGTCACACTCGCACATGCTGAATAGATGCGAAGGATTTGCTTCCAAACTGCTTGTGATGTCACAAATCATGCTCATAGACCCGCCTTTCAAAATCTGCACAGAAAAGATTTACACTTTCAGCAATGAATGTAAAAACAGCCTTTCGGTGTCACACATTCTATACAGTGAGGCTCGAACATTCAACTGTTGCAACAAGAAGAACATTTTCTGACTAGAAGGGAGGCTTTACAGAGATGTAATTGCTGGTAGAGCACAAAGTAGAGCTTAAAGTGGTCCAAATTTGTACCTGTGTAAAATATAGACTAATACAAAATGTTGGAAGTTGCACCAAACCTCCTAAACTCAATTAAAGTAGATGTCTGAGTGCTATTTCAAGGCATATTGAGGTTGCTTGATCTGGCTCCTCGAAGCAGTGTAATAGGGGAGTTAGACCGAAAAAGATAATGAGACTCTGATCCACGGATCTGTTTTAACTCCGCCAGTCTCGCACAGACGGCGGTGTAAGTAAAGTAAACCCCAGTCAGCCTGTCTTGTTTTCTCTGATTCATCATGCCGACAGCTGAGTGCCCACTAGGTGGCACTGTTTGCATAGCTTATTCTCAGTCCCCTAAGGCAATTCAAGTCACACACTTCTCACTGTAGAGAGAGGCAGTGCTGGGCACAGGCAGCACTTGAGGGAGAGTGCGTAACCCAGTGCATTTCTGCAACCTGTGTGCGTAATTCTTTCCAGATGTGTAGGGAATTCGACTCCACGCTTGTTCGTCCTCCTTGGCGTCTCTTCCCTTTCTCCCCCTGACTGTGCCCTCCCTGCTCTGAATGTGTTTGCCATCAGCACCCAGTTTTCCTGTGCAGAGGGCTCCAGGACTTGTAACATTTTTATAATGCAGGTTATGACTTCTGCAGAGGCCAAAACACAACAGGTGCTCAGCTCAGCGTACAGTGATAAACCCTGACTGCATGGTCAGCTGGTGCCCAGCACTTGTTTGCGCAGCCTACAGCACTAAGCACTGATATGACTCAATGCCATCAGCTAATGCACCCTCAATAACCTCACATCCGGAGGAGTTGATCAAAATAATGCATTTCCAGTAAATCTGAAGTGTTTGTCTGAGTTTGTGTTTTTTGTTTTGTTTTTTTTCTTTTTGTCTGGTACCTGCGAACAGATGAACCTGATGTATTGAGTTATTTATGTCTCTGACTGTCCAGTCCCACGCCGTCACCACCTCCGTACACATTTACCCCCCCCCCCCCCCCGCTACGTAAATCCATTATTACAGCTCTCATCATAGTCTGCTGTTTATTGGCTTCTCATATGCTTCTTATAATTACTGGGCTTCTCTGTCCATAATGGGTTTCGGACATGCGTGGAAAAGAGAGAGAAGTTTTGAAATATCTTTTCATGACTCATGGCTCTACGACAAAAATAAACAGAGGAGGAGGAGATTAGTTTTGCAAGTTTGTTTTTGCATATTTTTTTTTTTTCTCTTACCATCGATCTTGCCTTGACACAGTGTGAAAGCCACATGTGACTGGGAAAGGAGTGGCAGAAGAGGACATGTATAAAAGACCCAAAACTGTGGGAAGACACACAGAAGTCTGTATTTCAGTCTTTCTGTATTTATGGGTTTCTTTTCAGCTTTTCTCTTAGATTACATTAGAATTTAACAGAGACAGCGAGGGGGGAAAGAACAACTGATTTAATTTAACTCACCTGTGTTCACGTCTGTCGAGACACTGTAAGTGGGTGAGAGACTGCTTGGGGAGAAGTATGAAGGGGAAAAAGAAAGAATCACTGCTCGGCTGCAGCAGTATGTTTTTGAAATTTTTCTTTCAGGGTGCTGTGGCAGTGATAATGAAAGTCTGAAGTGACAGTGCACGTGCAATTTCAACTCCAGAAAAAGGGCCTGGGGAGAGGAGCTGCATGTTTCACGGTACAAGCTGGTTCTGCATGATTTGGATGCTTCACTGAACATTTTCTGAAGAGGTATGCACACACAGATGTACTCAAGGAGCTATTCTACACATTTTGAATTGAATTGCATTGTCTCTACATTTGTCTATAAAGTGTTGAGTCTGCAATATAGGAAGAGCAAAAAAAAAAATTGAAAGCAAAACAAACGCCTAATTTATTAAAGCTGTATAGTTTGGCTAAAATCCATTGGTGGCTCCATAAACATAGGAGGCAACATATCACCAGAGTAACAACAACTGCTCTTTGCTATCTAGCTATCCTTAGCTGTAGCTAGAAGGCACTAACTAATTAGCTTATGGTTGAGCAAACCATAGGGGGGGTTTTCCTCCTTACGGATACCTGGATTTGACTGCCTGTCGCTAGAGTGAACACGGCCAAGGGACTGACGGAAGTCAGTCTGAAGACACGGGATACAGTATGGAGGTGATTTACAGCTGCTTTGACCAAGACTGTGACTTTGGGAACTCGAAGACACAGCTGGCAGGGGCAGGTGAGATGTTCAGCGGGAGCGATGACAGCATGTGGAACTGGAATATTTTCACATTTAAATCCGTGAACTGAGGATTTATTTTGACCAACCCAGAGGTTGACTGTGGAAAGAGAAGCCAAGACTGTGGTGGTGAGTTTTATTTAATTCTGTCGAGTTTGAATTAAGTGGTCTAAGTTTGGTAAAAGTGAGAAACTTTAATTCATAAGTTGTATGTTTGTATCTTTCTGTTTAATGGTCACATTTTATGAAAAACATATTTTTTCTGGTCTCTACATACATAAACTGGTCCTCCCTGAGTCCGCCAACTCCCAGAATGGGGAAAACAAGCGATTCCTGCATGGTTTCTGCAGCCCACCCACTGGTAAAACAGTCCTCCTACAGGCTGTTCAGATTCATTTTCATAAGCTGGCCTCCTCTGCGTGGTGTGATAGGAGATATCCGAGAAGGGAGCGTTCATCCCAGAGGTAAAGTTTGGTGTGTCCAGCGGTAAGATAGCAGTGTTTCACAATGTTGTCGCTCAAAGCTAGACATGCAGATAGTTCTGTTGTTGGTTGTAAAAATCAACAGAAGTGCCTATATTCGGTTCCAGCTACAGAACAATAGAAGAGACAGTGGTTGCGTTTCATTTTTAATGACAGCATGCTGGCTGTGGGTCATGTTAGTGTGTATGTGTGTGCTAACCACTTCACATCGGACTGCTTCAGTAACGAGGGTCAGTACAAAGCTGGCTTTGCCTCGACACTGACCCTCATAAAAGGATCGGTCCCAACCATACTGGACCCAGCAACTGCACCCGAGCCACAGGTAAGTGTCACGTTTTGATAGTATTTACAGTTGCCTACAAGTATGGTGAAATCACTTGGAAATTGGCAGACTAGTTAGCTCCGCTTCAGTCCGCTATGCAATGGCGTTTGAAGCGAGTTTGATGTTAATAATATTACGATGGAGCTTGGTTGTCACAGTAAAAAGTCTGGAAACATGCAGACTGGAGACAGAGACGATGCGAACAGTGTCAAACAGTTTGGAGACTGTTGGAGACAAACACAGCTTTCGCTAGCTGTTAGCCATTAACTACATGGTAGTAACTGTAACAACACATAGTACAAACTAACATTATTCAGACACACTAACCATTGTGAAACATCCTGCTGCAGCCGCAGAGTCTGTACTTCTTCAGGAGCCTCTCCTTCTGGGTCCGATCCTGAGTCAAACTTGTGTGGTTGAACGAAAGCATCTCCGTGAGCCATAGCAATACATCCACTGTAAACATTAGCGGCATCGTCTCCCTGAGAGGGGCATGTAGCAGGCAAGGCAGGTGTAGTCAGACGGAGCTTATTAGCAATTAAAGGTGCAGGCACAGAAACAGCCTGCTTTCAGTAGAGCTCAGTAGAGCAACTTTCAGACAGCTGAAATTCAGGACCACGGATGGGTTTGTTCGGCCTCAGACAGCTGTGTGAAATTGATGAAAAGCAGTATAATACAGGACATTTAATAAGGATCTTAGAAATAAGGGTGTTTCGTTTCTTGACATTTTGTGAGTTTATTGCGGCATATCTACAAGCTGAAACTAAACCAGATTATCACCTGTTGTAGGTACAAAGTGGTATTAGGAGACAGGATGGGCAGGGGACTGCAACACAATACATCCACATCTTCAATCATGCCAAAACTGTTATTTCCCCTCGCATTCTGTTGATAATTCTACTTGGCTTTTGAATGTTAAGATTCCTACATATTGCACCTTTAAGGACAAAATTAGATTGGATAACGGTGCTGTTAACTCAACAGGCCATTTCCACAGTCCAATTTCAAGTGCATCTTCCATTTAGTTTTGTTAGTCAGAATCCAGTAATTTAGCAACCCCTTGATCTGCATCCCTGTGGAAACCTGAACAATAAATGATTATGTCTAGAGGCTGCTGACTCTGTATGTGTGTGTGTTTGCGCCTGTGTGTGTGCGTGTGGGAGAGAAGAAGCCTGGGCGGCCAAGCAGCAATGTGAAGGAAGGTTGCTAGAAGGTTGAATAAGAGTCTTTAGTGAAAAGAAAAAAAATAAGTGGTGTAAAGAGATGACTAATTCTGCGTGGGAGGTCAGCCTGTCCCTGATCATCCGGCCAAGAGCCACCCCAGCACAGGGCTGTCACAAAGTCACCTTCTATCTCAACCCACTCCGTCCTGCCGTGGATTGTCAGCGTTTTTTGTACTCTCGTCCCATGATCTGCTGGTTCTTATTCATTCATTTTAGTCCTTTTGTTCTTGGTCCGGTGGCTCATTTCTCAGTCCAATGCCTGTAAAACTGAGGAGTTGCGGATTTGTTTAATTTGTTGCTTAATTCAAGGTTTTCGTGTCTTTCAGCAATTCAGTAAAATTTCTATTCAAATGCATGAAAGACAGATATAAAATTTTCTAAACTCCTAGAACTGTCAAACTGAGCTAAATGTAAACTTTTTTCTTGCAATAATTAGTTTGTTTAACGAAGATGTATAAAATAAAAGTCCTCAGTATCCGATTGATTCATGATACATTAATGGTGCAATCTGTAGTATGTTACTGAACCTTTACAGAAATAACCCATGATCAGTGTTTTCAAACATGCAGGAAAAGTCATATTCTGTGTGATTACATCTGGCATTTCAGTTCAGTCAGATTCTTAATACTATAAGCTTGGACACAGGAGGTAGGGCTGCTGAGTTGGCTGCAGCATCCCCCAGAAAGAGGCATTATTAAAACCCTCAAATGATAAATTATTGCGATTATACTGTATATGGAATATACACTTCCTTTGTCCATATGCAAATGAACGTGTGCATTGCTGACACAATGTTTTGCAAATGTATAACATATGCCGAATTAACGAGAAGGCCCAATTGATTAAGATTTTGTCATATAGAGTGTTTCACAGAGTTTCTAAAGTTTCTTGTAACTCAGCAACTCACAGAATTGAGTGATTTTAAAAGGGAGTCTGGCCGCTTTCTGTTTGCTCTTTACTGTAGCGCACAACGCATTCATTTTATTTGAAACTGTCATTAATAACCATTGGATAGAAGTTATCCTGCCCATTCAAATGAATACAGAAAAACAAAGATTTCATTGTACAGAATGACACCTCAGCTCCTCCAGCTGTGACTGACTTCTTGTGTCCATCACTGTAAAGGACAATATCTAGAATCACGAACATACCATGCTAATGCACCGGTCCCGAATGACTCATTCCTGGATATCTGTGAATATTCATTCTGACCCTTCCTTAGTGATGAGATTTAATAACATTGATTTAGTACAATTTCCAGCTGAGAGCAGCAGCCTCTGACTCATTGTCAAAAAGCTGGGATAACTGTGCAGCTGTTAGAAATGAAGTTAGCGCAAAAAAAAAGAAAAAAAAAAAGGGAGGAAATATGAGTCATTTGAAAGTGATGGACTCGTAGCTCTCAACAGAATACCACGTCTTAGTCCAGCTCCCCATCCTGTGTGACTGTGTTAGATAATAATATGACACATGGATGTGAATATTAATGTAAATGTTCTGCGAGGCATGATGAATTTATTTATACATTTTCGGCGACTTCAGCAGCAGCCTTGTGTCGTTAACTCATTTAAACTACTGCTAGTCTCATAAGATTGGTAATTGGTTTTGTGACAATGCCACCTGATGTAGAGTTAATCAGGAGATGATCCAGTCAGACATGATGAATTGTTTAATCTTACATTGTTCATCATTTTAGATATTTATTATTCTGATTTCTTACTTCGTAACCATGGTAACTATAGAAGGTTTGTGTGCTTTATTCGAATGGTTTACGGCCAGATTTGGTGGGATAATCTGTTGTCGATTTTCTGGATTAATTGATTAGTTGTTTGATCCATAAAATATATTTTAAAAAGAATAATACAAAAATGAAAAAAATTCAGCATCAATGTTTCCCCCAAAGTCCAACTTGCTGTCCGCAGATGTCTTGTTTTGTCTGCAACCCAAATATTTTCAGTTGAGTGTCATCGAGGAGTGAAGAAACCAGAAAATATTCACATTCAAGAAGCTAGAATCGGAGAATTGTTTGACTTGTTTTTGCTTAAACATATCAGTCGATTAACAAAAGAGTGTCAGTGAATTGAATAATTGACAACTAATGGATTCATTAATTAATCACTGCAGCTCTAACTTTCTCGTTCTCTCCCAAATAAATGTCCTCTCTACAGCAGGTAATGTTTAGAGATGTGTCATTAATCAACACTCCTCCTCACATATCAATACAAAATGTAATGTCATTGCTATTGATGTAATAATCTATGAATAACTTTAAGAATTGGTAAATCAAAGATAATGGTGGATACTCATTGATGCATTGACAGTTTATAATTTCATTGTAGAGGTTCTGTATAGGACAGGTCTGTCACAGGTTTACCAAACACAATTTAAAAAATAACACTGATCAGTCCCAGAGGTACTGAATGTAATCGTCAGTGTGGTTCTTGTTTCACATTCTCAGATAAAGATGAACCTCACAGCTCACCCCAGGATTTTCTCTCTTATTTTTTTATGAACATGGAGAGCTGCACTGTGTAAATATGACTCATGTTACATCTCAGGGCAACAGGTTCATACTGTGGGGTTGGGAACTTTGAAGAGAGAATGCATCTTACTTAGTGTTCAGTATGCACATAATATAACTGTTCATGTGCTTCGTTTTTTTTTTTTTTTTTGATTAAACAGAAAAGATGAACTAACTGAACCATATTCATGTTGTTTCCATTCAGGGACAGTGTCACGTGTTGTGGCTCGACCGCTATTTAATATAGATGTCTATATCTTTACAGAATCATTTTTAGTTGAACTCCTCAATTTTAAAATATTTATACCATCGAGACTACTGCGTGATAAGAGGAGCACTAATCACTCTGAAAGTTTTCAATGTATCTGGCCACTTGAGAGCAATTCATCAAACGCGATCATGTCATTGACTAAACTATGCCACTGACATTGAATTTAACATTTGTTTGAATATTCTTTTTGTACTCTTTCAACCCTCTGGATACAGACAGAGGCTTCAGCTTCATACGTCACTATGTTACCTTTTCTTCTAAGACGGCTGAAAAAGACAAACGTTCAAACTTTATCAAATTCATTGTTGACATTAAAATGAGGCTGGCTGTAGCCAGTGGTGGAGTCTTGGTCTCTGAACAGTAAGAGTTTATGTGCTGCTGGGGAGGAGTTCAGCTTTTAGAGCCTTACTGTGCAGAGACATTCATCTGTAAAAAAGGACCACCACCGAGAGTATGAGCTTTTTAATATGATCGGTTAAATTAAATTCTTAAATCAGAACCTCCATGTTGTAGTAGCAAGATACCGAATCCCCGCCAAGCCCACCGTAACTGCTGTGTGGCGGCTGACCCTCTCACTTCGTTAGGAGGCGTCACTGCGGACAAAAACACAAAGTCCCATGTGCTCGTTTTCAGTTGATTTATTGATGGAGAGTAATACAGTACATGGGTATGATTCAAACACGCGTTAACACTTAAAGGAAAAGTTGTTAGTGTATTAGTGAAAACAACAACTTTTATAAGAAGACATAGATGAAAACCCTAACTTACTGCTTTAAGAGCTGCTGAGGATTCACAGCAGCGTTCAGGATGTTCCTCTGAGCTCTCCTCCCAGCAGGAGTGGATCAGGTTTCATCAGGACTGGACTGATAGCCTCTGCCTGACACCAATGTTCTGATAAACCTTCAAAAGCCGAGACTTTCATGTACGTGTCAAGGAGTCTTCCCTCCTCCAGGGTGTGGGTATGCTGGAATATTCCCTGTCAGAAGTCTTATTAACGATGCTCAGTAATTTGTCGTCTGGATAAAATCTCTGACATGTCAGGGTTTCTACTTCTGCGAGCCTAATGATGGGCGGGTTCATAGAGTTCACTGTGTGCAGCTCGGATCTTTTGGTTTTGCATAGTACATCATGTATTTCTTCTTGGCAACAGCATGCAGGTGAGTATTTTGTGTCCTCAGACAAATTCTCCACATCAGCTGCTCTATCTCTCTTCTAAGAACAACACTGCTGCCGTCATTTTTGACATCTCTCTGGTCACTTTTCTCAACATCTCTTTTGCACCGGCCTGGCTCAGATGTGCTTTTTGCCCCCTAGCGACCATGGCTGTAGACTGTTACCAGTGGTGCTGTTGCTACAGTAACAATCTAATGCCACGGTCACCATGGAGACAGCGGGAGAAATATGATTGGCTGTGGTGAGCGCTGACGTCCTCGGTGGTTTGATGATGTTGGTGATGCAGCCCTTCAGTAGTGCTGGGCTCCAGAAAAAGGAAAACTTCATACAGCAGCAGCAGCATCTTCCCACTCAGCTTAACTCTCACCGTCACCGAGGTGAATGTGATCACACAGAGCTGAGGCTTGCCAGACGTCAGTAGCCATGACTGTAGACTGTTACTGTACTTTGGAGGAGTTTTTAGCAGTAAGCAGTCTAGAGCCAAGGTATTGATGCACTGACTGTACTGAGACTGCAGAGACTAAGAGAAGCACACAAGCAGAGGGTGAGGCGGGCTGTGCAGAGTGAGAGAGACACCATCACGCTGCCCTTTGTTCCACTATTAAATGTCATCTATAATTGTATTCTATAAACAAATCGCAAAGGAAAAAACAAAAAGAGGAGCTCTTTAGTGCACTCCACAGCCTTACACTGTGACAGGGTCCTCACAGCGGGGACACATCACAGCCTCTCCTGCCAGAGAGCCCCGGGCTGTGCGTGGCCAGACTGCCGGTTACATATCCCACTTGTTGTGTTTGTAGTATTGATTTCCATGCCGATTATCTATGAGTCAGAAACAGGATATGGTCGGACGGAGGGGAGCACAGGGGTGGATTGGCGGCTTATGCAAGCTCAACTGAGTAACCCTGGGGCTGACGTCAGCAGTCAGGAACTTTGAGCGATCACAGGCACTCGTCTGATGTCTGTTGAAGACGTCTCTAGCGGTTTTCATGCGAGCTGGGTTTTTTGTTTTTTTTTGTTTTTTTTCTAAGATAATCTGAAAAAAGGTGAGGAGGGAGGGGGATGGGAGCGCTGCGAGTGGGCAAGTAGGAAAGTTGCCACTGAAGTGTCAGCAGAGGTTAACACTGACTCGGGCTTGTTTTTTCAGTCTTTTTTTTTTTTTTTTTGCCTGTTTCTATCTCCAGCCGTGTTAAAAGCACCTATCTTATCAAACTTGAAGAAAAAGATAGGGAAAGACCATACCTTTTTGCTTAAAAGTAGATCAGCTGGTATCTGGACTGTGTCACTGTCCACTGACCGACTTTCTGCTGCTGCTGCGTGAGCCGTAAATATCCCTACAGATGCGCACATGTTGGGTAGAGGTCAGGGAGTTAAAACACAATCCTGCCGTTGAAAGTGTGAAACTGAGGCAGAGGTAAATGATCTGCTGAGACTATGCTGATATGTTATATCTATGATTTCATTTCACACAAATCAGCTGAGCCTTTTGTACTGTTGCGCTCATGCTGTGTCACTAACTCCATGCAGGTCAGCCCACAGACCGCGTTCAGCACCACGGACAGCGCCGGCTCTCTGAGAGACCTCTGCACGGATGGATGGATGGATGGATGGATGGATGGTGCTCTGTGCTGCCCGGACATGAGGGGCTAAAAACGGCAGGAGAGCTTATCGAACCCATTCCTCATTGTGATTCTGGTCATAGCCCCCCTCCAGGAGTTACACCGGGGGAGTTTTCACCAGTCCCCCCTCAGGCCTTCCCTCCCTCCCTCCAACGCACGTTTATAAAAAAGAGACACATCGCAATGCAGCTCGCACATATAGGCGACTCGCACTGTGCCTTTAAAGCCCCCATCTGATGGGTGATTGGGAGTCGTCTGCATGTGCGCAGGAATGACGCAAAATTGACTTCATCTCGAGAACGCGTCACGATGTCATTTCAACATTTGAAAAAAAGAGAGAAAGAAAAAGAAAAAAAACTGCTGGACTGTAGAGAGAGGATCACTGCCTGTCAGGAGAAGTGAGGAATAGATAAAGGGCCAGTTTATTTCAAGCAGGACGCATTCACACATTAGAAATGATGATGCCTTTTTTTTTTTTTTTTAAAGCTTCCGGTTCATTCTAGACTGTGCGTTTATTTAAATATGTCTTGGTTCGGCTCCACACAGCAGGCGACAGGAGAGTACACGCTGTCCTGGCTGGACACATCAGTCAGAAGGACGCGTCCCGTGGAAAATAAAATAAATGGGACGGAGCCGCGTGTCGTGATTCGTGGACGCAGCCTGGTTAACATGCAGTCAGCGCAGCCTACACCCCGCTACAACACATCCTCTCTCTCTCTCTCTCTCTCTCTCTCTCTCTCTCTCTCTCTCTCTCTCTCCTTTTTTTCACAGTTGTCACTGCCCATGTGCGCCAAAGTGACTCACACTGCAGTAACTTCCAGCCTCTGTAATCTGTACCGTACATTCACGAAACGGCACGCATGGAGGGAGAGAAAAAAAGAAAGGAAAAGAAAAGGAAAGAAGAGGAAAAATCAGAGACACTAACTGATCTTGTGATTTCTTCTTCGGATCTGCCGCACAGCTGCTCGTCCGACAAAGAAAAAAAAAAAGAGAAGAAGAAAAAAAAAATATGTAGAAGATGGAAAAAAAATCAAATAAATGACACAATGAAAGAGGAAAACTTACCTCTTCGGTGTGTCCGTCCGTCCAGGTGAAGATCTCTTCACGACTTTATCAAACTATAAAGAAAAGCAAGAGTTTCCCTCCTCTCTCTCTTCAAGACGTACATTTTATATATATGATCCTATCTAAATCCGATCTACCCTCACAGTCAGCATCTTGTGCGTAGTTCGTTCGGCCAAAGTAGCTCTGATTTGAGGATTTTTTTAAAATTTCTTCTTTTTTTTTTTTTTTTTTTTGCGTTTCTTTTATTATTTCTCAGCCATCGCTCATCGCTCCCGCGCCTCGGCGTCTCTTGAAATTCAGCGGGCTGTCCCGGCGATCTAGCTCTTATAGACATCCCGTAGTACTAGTAATGGAGATGGGAGGGGACACTCATTCATTCAGAAGCATCACCTACATGGACGATGTACGTGGACTCTTACGTCATCGAGGAAATTTAGTCAACAGGAGGACGCGCAGGGTTCCGCGAGGGGAGGAGAGGAGAGGAGAGGAGAGGAAGAAAAAAAAGAGAAGAGGAAAAGGGAGCATGACAAGAAGGTGGGGGAGGGATTGTGTAGTGGGTGATGGGGACGATGTTTGGCCTTTTATTGGGTAACAGTGATGCTCCCCTTGTGAAGCACCTTTTTTTTTAGACTGGATGATTAAAAGTGTCTTCAAAAGGTGACACAAGCCTGTGTGCCAGAGTGAGGCTGGACATCTCACAGGGAGAAGAAGAAAAACGGAAAGTTAACGGAAGAATTAGTCATTTGGACCCTCCTGTTGCTGGCTATTAAAGAAAAGAAAAGAAAAAAAAAAAGGTTTATCTTCTTGGCTTCTATGTATAAATAATCCTGTGTGTTGGCGCCAAGGCGATGATCACTAATTCTTTTCCTTCTTTGAACCGGTTATGAAATACGTGCCCTCCTCTTCTCGCCAGAGAATAATTACAAGGATCAAACAGATCTTTTTTGTCATTCCTGGATTATCTTCTGGGACACACCGTGGAGCTGAGGGACTGCTCCATATCTGCCCATCTTGTCTTTAAAGGGGCAGTCCAGCTATCTGGTACTGCACTTAAAAAAAAAAAAAAAAGCTGGGAGGTTGTTGAATTGGAGATCTAAAGGATGATGGTTCAAATCAACGCAGCAGACTTTGAGCTCAAATTATGGCGGTGTTCACTCTGCAAGTTTGAGCGCGTGTGGAAATGATTCATGCTTGACAGAAGGTTTGGTGCAGTAGATCACTGTGACTAGACTGCAGTGGCTGCAGTGTAACTCTTTGGGGCAACTGTGACTGTCAGAGTCACTGTAATTCCGATAAATGTGTCCGTCTTGTTTTTGCCACTGATGGGTTGGTTGTTATAATAATAAGATCCTGATTCTGAGGTGATCTACTGGACCAAATTCCAATTTTCTGGGTTTCTAGGTTTGAATCATTTACACCCCAAAACATGTGAAGATAAGGCCCAGGTGTAAAGAAAAAAAAAAATACGGAATTCTCCTTCAATCAGAGTTATTTTATTTATTTTTTTTTTTTATATTTTGCTGTTTATATATATATTTTTAAACTAAGCCAATATCAGATTCCGTTGTGAGCTCAACACAGTCCTGAACTGCGCTAAAGAACATTTCATACAATGTCACAAATGTTTCATTTATAAGCGGATGTACAAACAGAACCCAGTGAATTCATGACCAGATGACATGAGGATGAGGGAAGCCAGATGATTTCTGAAGCTGCTGTGAGCGGCGTCCGCGAATAAGCTAACTTCCTGTCCGTTTCGCGATCCCCTCCCTCCTCTTCACGTCACCACATGAAACCAGTAATCACCAAACATAGCAGCAGACAAGAGATCCTGTTCTCTGTGCAGCTTTAATTATGTCTCCCTTTTCTGGAGCAAAAATGTTTTTATTTCTGTTCGGAGGCCAGTGTGGAGGCGTAGTCGGAGCCAGGAGCGGTAGGATTGTGACGTGAATGGCTTCACAGAAACAGATTTAATTCAAAATTTCAGGAATTCAAGGATACTTTGAACCACAACTCCTCTCAGCGTGTCTTTTAAAAGACTTTTGGAGCAAGACTCGGTTCAAACAAGTGAGTGACGTAGTGTGAATTCCTGTATAACTGTAGCATACGACAGTGACCCAAAATCAGCATTGTAAAGAAAAAATAGAAGAAGAATCAGAATACTTGTGATTTGTGCTGCTCACACCGTTACGGAAAAAAAACATCTTTGATTTGAGTCACACACGAGCAGAATAATCTGATTTGGGTCTGTTGTGCCTGCAGTCTGAACGTAGCAAATGAGTCATACCCGAAAAAAAAACACTGGATCATACAATTCCCAAGATGCAATAGCTTTTTTTATTAGACCCTCATTCAAACATCACAAACACAATGTTAACACAAGTTTCTTGTTTTAAATTTGAAGTCTTCTCTCTCAGACTCTAAAATGCTCCCGCAGGGCCACCGAAGACATTAAAAAACTGTTAGCCCAGGCTGAGTACTGTTCTACGTCTTCATGACACATACACGAGTCCTCAATGTGCAAAATAAGTGTGTTGCCCCTTTAAAATTCTGATGTATGGGAGAAGCAAGACCAAATGAAATGTTCATGGATTTCGCCTTGAGCCAAACTTTTTCTCCTGCTCTTTGGAGGCGTTTTTTGCTAAGAGAATTAATTGATACAAAAAAGCTCTAAAAGCTGGACAAAATAAAAAGAGAATAACTGGATCTTTAATGAAGATATTTTGTTTCTTTTGTCAACTTCTGTTTTAGGGGTCGAGATCGATCCTTCAAGCTGAACTTTGAAGCTAATGTGGATGAGAAGTCATGCGACTGCTCAGAATAACTGAAACGTTTCATTCGCTCATGACGGTCCTGCGATATGGTCGAAAGCTCCAGAGCAGGTGCTTCAACTGGAGTTTAGTGGAAATTGTGTTTAGGTGATGGTGGTACATTTGTAATTGACAACTTTGCCTTTTTAACATGAAGCTGCAGTGTATCATATTTGTGCTGTTGACGTCATGTATTAACGCCGATGAGAGATGAGTCATGTTCTGTTGATGCTGATGTGCGGTAAATGACATCGATAATGGTTATGTTGCTAGGCAATGTTGACAATATCCGGTGGTCATAATAGGCCCTGCGGGGTTACCGTTGAGACTTAAAGCAGCAATTTGTACAATATGGTGAAATTTTTACTTTACAACATTCAACTAACTGCCCTTATTAACAGTGTTGACGTTATATCAGAGACGTCTACGCACTGTGTTGCAGAGATGTCTACTGAAGTTATCATGCTAACCAGCTAGCCCAGGCCCATCCTGTCTTATAATACAATACACTTCATGAAACAGTCCGATAGCCCTGATAGTTTCGGGTGAGAGATGTAAAAGCTGTGAGTTTGCCTCTTTATCTATTAAGTAAACAAATTAATGTCTAAAAAGGAAATATTTTACAACTATTTTTCTTACTAAACAGAAAAATAAAAGTTTCTCTCTTTTGCCCAACGCAGACGAGCTTGATCGCTTTGTTAACCCATTTATACCCACATACCCGATGGTTTGTCTTTTCTACAATCACCTCTGGTTTGGTCAAGATGAATCCTCAATTCACAGAGTATATGAACAGAGATCTCCGCATTCTGCCTCCTCAGTCTTCCAATGTCTCCTGCTGCCTTGTAAGAGCTGCTGTAAATCACCTCTGTACTGTATCCCCTGACATCAAATTGGCACTTGTTGGCCTCAGAGTTTGTGTTCAGTCCCAGTCTGGTGTCCAGCCAAGTTCACCAGGGTGTGAGCCCTGTTGCCCGTGGTGCTCCCCGTCTTCCATGGTCATTAGCCCCATGGCTAACCGAGCTACTCGTTGCAGCCAAAGATTGCTAGAGCAAAGATTCAAGCAGTGTAGTCCAGATTACACCTTTAAAATTTCAGAGGAGCTAAAACAACTTGGACGCTTTCCTTCTATACAAGGTGTAAGACATCCTATGTACACGTTTCTGTCAACCTGCTGTCTGTTTCTATGTCAAATGTGTTTTTATGCTTGCTGCAGCACAAATTGCCCAATTAGGACAAGTGATACATTTACTCGACATGTTATTTTTAGGTGAACCAGGTCTTGGTAATTTTGAATTTGTCCTCAACAGACCTTTCTCTCACAGCTGACATTCTGGCTTGTTATTGCAGGAAAAGCACAGGTGTAGCCAATACTGGCTCTGTGCCATCCATTAAGCATGCCCTAATGCCCTGATTAAAGTTATCACTTACACCATGTTTATTGAGTTCTAATGACCAATATGAGAAAGATCTGGGGTCTCTACGTGGCCTCGATTTGCTGTCTCCTTTTTGGATATTGATGAAATTCTTTGTTCGGGGGGGGGGGCGACTCATGATTTAGTCAGAACTCACCAGAAGCATCGAGTTCAATAGTTTATGTAGTATCCAGACGCAGGCAATTTTGGATAATGAATCAGCAAATAGAAACACACGAGCCAAAAGTCAGAAGGAACCCTTCAGGGCTCATTGATGCCTTTTTCTACTTCTTTAGTCTATCGCCATATTTGAGTGAGTCACCGTCACCGACTCAGGCAAAAACTTCCTCCACCTGTGGCACTCTTTTCACCTGCACAAATCCAGACTTTCCTTTGTGCATTTGAGAGAAATCACATACGGAATCACACGTTTTTCTTTAAATCTGTCAAATCTTTACAAGCTCATTTTAATCAGTGGCTCTCAAGATCCAAGTCGCCATTCAGTTTTTCACTTTATCCTCGAGTCTGTAATTAGTCTGAAATTACAGCAGTTGTTATTTTATTTAACAAATATGAAATCAATAAATAATTTCTTTACATAACAGCCGAACCTAATCTGAACTTCCTGAAATGTGTTTCACCGTAGATGTGTGTGGGTGGCGTACGGGAGTTAATGATAGCGACAAGTAGAGCGTCCATCAGACTAAAAAAGAAAAAGGTATAAGCAGCAAATGATTATATAAAAAGATCCCTGATAATGGGTTCAAAACCTGTTGCTATCTTTGCAATACCTTCCTTTTGCTTTTTTTTCTCTCCTTCTCATAGGTGGTGTCGTTTGATTGGCCGCTGTGTGTGAGTGTACAAGTGAGAAAAACTGCAGTTAACAGGAGAGGGAGGGAGCCACAGTGATGATTCATTTGTTTAGTGTAAGCAGGAGAGCGACAAGGAGGAGGTAAACATCTACAGGAAGAAAAAAGAGTGGCACAGGATGGGCTGATGAACAAACAGTGTTCACAGGTGTTGATCAGACCTCACGTGCTGCAAGGACGCTTCAGTGTGTGACTGACGGGGAGTCAACGAGTTCATCGTATGGAGCGCTTACGAATTGCGGATTTATCATGTCAGCAGTGTGTCCAGCAGCTGTCTCTTCACTCGAGTTCAATAGATCGTTTTGTGTAAGGGCCATACACGGGCTGGACAAAATAACAGGAACACCTCAGAGTGTAACAAAAGCCCAAATGAACAAACTCAGGCTCTGACACGTGCAGTGACACGGTGTCAGAGGGAAAATTATGAACTCCAAAGACGTATTTGAAGTTGCTGTTACTTTTGCTGACTTGGATTTTGTAGTGCTGCTCTTCACTGGTTTCCAAAAGGCGCAAACTGATCTGACTGACTGATACTTCAACGATCTGAACACCACACCACACATTTAAAATGTGTGATGGAAATTGAGTTTGTGACCAGCTTTCAGGTTTTGGAATTTATACAATTTTATCAATACCGATGCCTTTTTTGGGCCAATTCTTTATCTGCTCCATGATCGATTCCTTGATAATTTTTTTCTGTGGCCTTTTCATGGCTTTTGTTTTGATACAGCTGAAGAGCGACACTATCAGAGCGAGAAAGAGATGGGGAATGACCTGTAGCAAAAAAGTTAAATTAATGAAAATGTAGAAAGTGAGAACAAAAAATTCCTTTATCCGTCCCTACAGAGGGCTTTGCACCAAAAGTGAAGTTCAGACCCATCCTCCAGTCCGAGTTTCCTCGAAATCTGAACACTAGTTTTTGTTTAAAACTGCTGACAAATAAAAAGAAAAAAAAAAAAAACAACCAACGGACACAGAAACATTGCCTTCCTGGTGGAGGTAACTAGCACTGATCTCATCTTCCTTTGAAGCCACACTTTGAACCGATTTTCCTGTCCACTGGGACTCCTTCTTGTTCCACCGGCACGGAATGAAAAGTTTGACGTCATTGTGTATAAGTGCGTAAGCTCAACATAAACTCCATACGACTGAATCCTTTTGAACCAGTTCTCGACTTGTCCCGGTCTCAGTTTCCATCCCAACACACCATGACTGAATGTATGAGCTTCATAATGGAAACACAGTTTTTTTTGAATGACATTGATAAAGATACTGTATTGACTGTTAACCAATTCTATTAATCAGGTCAGAATCTGGACTGATACTGATGAAATTGTCCACAAATACATTTATGTACCATCAGACTTTTACTCTGAAAGGTTTTGAATCAACATTTAAGGTCCGAAAACACACTAATTTCAGTGAATGTGATGGAGGATGCACTAATGATTTACTGATATTAATCATTTAGTTTTATATTTCTACAAGCCACCCCCTCCACACACTCATTAAATCCTGAAGCACAGCTCTCCATGAGGTCCAGAAAGCATCTCTAGAAGAGAGACCTGAAGATGTGATCAGTTATACAAACTAATGAGCCAGACATTAATAAGTCATACAGAATCAAAAGGGAGCGCCGGCCAGTGTTCTTACTCACACAAATATCAGAACCAGCCATCAATGTTCTCAGCGAGGTGTCATGAATTAAGTATGAAAAAGTAATACGTCACTGGGAGTGAAAGTCTCAGTGCACTCCCCACCTCCCCACCCACCCCATTTTCGCCCTCAGGCTGTATTTCACAACTCTGCGCTTCAGATTCCCTCTTTTTCTTACATTGTACAGGAGTACCATCTCCATCCCCAGCCTCCCCACCCACCTCAACCCCGGTGCTCTGCTTTAACTTCTCCCCCAGAAGAAAAAAAAAAAAAAAATCTGCTCTCCGACGCAGCAGTTGCATGTGTCAAGAGAGAGGGAAGAAGACAAACAGACAGATAGCTGGAGAAAAAAGCAGCAGGGAGGGACAATGGGGGGCGCCCCTTACATGGCCAGTGTCTGTACGCATGTCTGTTTCCCTTGTGTCATTTTTATTCTGCAATTGCAAGTGAACCCCCCCACCCTGCCCCTCCCCACTTTTCAACTCGTACCAGCGTTTGATTCTCGACCTATTTCCTCGTCTCTTCCCATCCGGACTGTATATTTTGTCATTTTTTTTCCTCGTGCTGGTTACATGAGCATCGTTTTGCACGTGGAAATAAAAAGGGAGTGAGACCCAGCCGGGCTCAGCATTCACCTGCAGAGTGCTGCTCTCCTGCCCCATCTCCCCTCCTCTCCCCCCTCTCTCTCCCTCTCTCTCTCTCTCACATACACACACACACACACACACACACACACACACACAGTACTCATCAGTATTCTGCTTCACCACTCTTCCTCTTCCTGCTCATTCCCCCCTCTCTCTCTCCCTTTTACTTCCTCTTTCCTTCCCACTCCGTCACCCTCTCTCTTCCTCTCTTCTTCTTCTTCTTCTTTCCTCCTCTCTGTCCCTCATTCGAGCACAGCTGCATAGTTTTACATGCGCTGAGGCGCAACATTGACAATGATTCAGCCTGGTTTCCAATCTGCAGCTTGTTAGAACTGAGGGCCTGGAGCCATGTCAACAGCGGTGCTACGGTACAGTGTCAAAACAGAGTGTCACCCCCTTTTGCCTGCCGCAACAATAAAGCAGAGCAATGAAGGCATTCACCCCACTGTGTGCCTTTTTCACACACTCATCCCTCTGAATTATGTATCGCGATGCACATGTATTTGCCTCTCATGCATATTTATTCAAGGGGCTCATTTGGTTATGGCATCCCTTTCACTTACATTGACATAAAACCCCTTACTTCACTCTAACATCACCACTGCTCATGAATCTTTCATCACAACCCCCTTCCTCCTCTTCCTCCTCCTCCTCCTCCTCACCCCCTTCCCCCGTTGCAAAGCCAGTGTTAGTGGGTGAGGATTAATTAAACAAGATCCACCCGAAGGCAGTTTTGATTCCAGCAGACGTGACTGTTCATTTACCGTACAGGTGTGGGCTCCGTAGAAGAAGAGAGGAGGGAGAAAAAAAAAAAAAAGTCTTTGTAGCTCATCTGAATGCAGCGTTCACTCAGCCAGACGCAGCACGTAAAAGGTGACGCCGTCCGTCCAGCCTCGTGCGCATGGATACTGTACGTTCGTCATGGATCTTTTTTTTTTTCTTTTAAGGCAAAGAGAGGGATGTTTGATCGCCGTGCAGACCTGAAGTCCTCCACTGACTCACTGAGGAGAAATCAGATAAATTTGGACAAAGTCGTCAGTCTGACTCAGCCGATCACGACGATTCGACCGACCACAGAGCTGCTCGCACGGTAGCACAGCTGCTGCCCCTGCCATCACACCTGCCATTCATTAGAGGCGCTCTCATTTGTTCAATCGTGTATGTGTTCCAGTGCTGTCTGGAGCCCGTTGTGTGAATGAGTGGCGCACAGTAACATATACTGTAGTCTATAAGCGTGTGATGGGAAGTGAGAACAATCTCTGTTGTAATTCTGTGAAGTGGGAGAAAGACCAATGGGGCGAGCTCAACTCCATAAAAACCATATATATATAAAAAAAAAAAAAACTGCCATGGACCATTCCAGACACCCAAATTTCTCTTTCGCAGTTTCTCTTGAAAAAACAAACCTCATTCCTCTTTAAGTAGCTGCCTTCTTTTTTTCTTGTGAAACTTTCCCACAGTCCCCAGACTCTCTGTTCCTCTTCTGCACAGAAGCCCTTTGAGATGAGTTGCCTTGAATCTGCATATGTAGGAGGCCCCTGCTGGTTATGAACACACACTGCAAGCCGGAGCCGACACGAACGATATTAGACCATGTTCGTCATCCTGTCTCTCAGGAATACATTAAATATGTATCAGACAGAGCGTACAGTAGCAGCAGCAGCAGCAGCAGCAGCAGGTCTTACACGTACAGTACGCTCATTTATCCTGATGGAGCGGTGTCGACTGGCAACTTAACACATCTGTTCTCTTTAACCAGAGGTTCGATTTAAGGCACTCGGAGCGGCTTGACACCTTAGCTATTCCACTCTGGCCTCCACACCCCTTAGTCTTCCTCTCCCCATCCATCCATCCTTCCCTGAGCTGTCCACACACACACACACACACACACACACACACAGAGCGCACATGACTCATCCAGATGACTCAACCCCACCCCACCCCCTTCCCCCACATGCACACGCTCACGCTCACACATCTTTCTATTATCTCCCCTGGCTAACCTTGACAGAGAAACACAGAAAAAGGTGCCGGCATTGTAAGACGTTTGCTGGAGATCTGCTGCTTTATGCCACCTCCATGTTTTGTTTTTTTTTACATAAGTGCCCCATGCAACGGGCTGAGGAACATTAGCATTTTATATAAACATATCTGCAAACATCACGTCTTAAAAATAGCTGATGTTGTCAAATATACTTTGTGGCCGAAGGGGGCTAACCTGACAGTTAATAAATCAAAAAAATGTTCACGTTCTCCCCCGCTGACCCATGTTTCCATATATATGTTTGAAAAAGAGGACAAATGCACCATGATTTCAGCAACAGAGCGCACTCATGTTCCCCCCCAAAAATCTAACCTTTGTGTGAGATGATTCAGACCTTTAATAGCAGCTCACAAACCAGCAATCACTCTAGCAGAGTAGAATTAGGTGCTATTAAGTGTCATTACCAGGTGTCAATTGTTCCAAAATGGTTGCCGTTTTGTTCATTTTAAGTGTAGTCTGTTTGGGCGTCTGTAGCCTGTATTAAAAGTTCACTGCGAATACTACTTTTAAACTCCCTGTTTTAAAACTCAAACATATTTTCGATGACATAAATGTAACCCTAGATCTATTTAAACTCTTTTGTTGCACATATATTTAAAAAACCTTTTTTATCTTAATTTTTCTGCGTATGACAGCTCAGTGAGATGACAGAAAACATGATGGGAAAAGACTGGATGAAATGCAGTTAAGGGCCAGGGGTCCAATCAGAAACCTGGGCCACTGTGGTGACGACACAGCCTAATGCAAATGGTGCGCACACTCTACCAACTGAGCCACCGCGGTGCCCCATTTTCCAAATTTTACAGGACATTTTGTTCAGTAGGAAATGTGTCTAATTTCAGAAATCAAAGCATGTTTAGTACACTAATTTATCTTCTTGTATTTCCAGCTAATTGTGGAAAAGTTTTAAACATTTTCTGGACACTCTGATCACTCAAAGCTAAAAGTGATAGTAACAAGAAAATACCTAATTCACTGGATTACTATTGAATTTGTGCTACTGAGACTGTGTTTCATAAAGAGGCATCGATTTAACCCCTTTTCTTTCTACGTGTTTAGACATCAAGCCACCAATAGATGTCAGTGTTGGTCTGACAAAATTTCACTGACAGCTCCTGTACATTTTAATGCATCCAAAGGAAAAAAAAAAAAGAAAGAGAAGTCTTGCCATGAAGCCCAGAGGGAACAGGACTCTAACCCTATTCAGTAATTCAGCTCTGTGTCCTCAGGGGACCCGAGCCACAAGTCTCGCCTCGTCTCTGTGACTTTGAGAGCTTCACTCTCTTCTTTAGCTCTTCTTGGAGCAAATATTTAATAAATGGAGACTATTGACTTCTTGCTTTGGTCTGCTCTGACCAACCTGCACTCTGCTGAGTCGCATCTATTATTCAGTAGCGCTGTATGTTACACGATGAACAACTGCAATGTGATGTATGGATGCATCTCTAAAAGCCTCCGTGCGCTCAGCACCTGCAGTGGAAAGCTTCCATGTCGATCTATATTTGATACCACACGTTGCAGGTGTGCGCTGCCGTAGCGCGCCTTCGTGTCAGCCGAGGGGCCCAGCTCTCAATCGGAGTCCCCCGTGCACTAATTCTTTAAACGCGTGAATTGTTTTAAAATCCGCTGAAA
The DNA here is from genome assembly GCF_904848185.1 of Acanthopagrus latus. Lineage (NCBI taxonomy): Eukaryota > Metazoa > Chordata > Actinopteri > Spariformes > Sparidae > Acanthopagrus > Acanthopagrus latus. Next base: position 9,457,520 of record NC_051040.1, read on the forward strand.
CCGAGTTTGTCTCGTCGTACATTCCTGCAGTGACAGTGTGGGTTGAGATTGCGGCTCCTAACTGCCATGGGAAGAGCAGATATGGCCGTGATATGACAAGATTTAGTGTCACAATCTAAACCACTGCTGGTTGGCTGCAGCGCGGGTCACCACACACTCTGGGTGTGTAATCTATCTCTGGTCAACCTCACACAGGATATGCCAACACACACTCGAAACCCGCTGAATGCCTTCCTTTTCAAAATCTGCCTCATACTTTGCAATCTGAGTGGAAAGGAAGGGCAGATTATGGTGATTTGTGCTCATGATATTTACAGTGCTCACAAGTATTTATCACTCCGTACGAGTACCATGCTGGAGCGGAACATGAAGACCTTTGTTTTTTTTATGACAGTACAGTATGTGCGACAGTTACAAAAGGCCACTAGAATCCCACATGTCCACCCTTCATGGATTTGTACACTGGTTTATGTTAGCAGGGAACACTATTTGGCCAGAGTTGGGGGACACATAAAGGGAACAGCGTCTTCTCAGCCATCGAGTCGAGGCCTGAAGCTCAAGGTTCAGGCCGCGGAGGAAGGTCAAAGGTACGAGCGAATGACAAAGCAAACAGGCGTCACACTTCATTTAGATGTTTACCTAAATGTTCCCTGTGAATATTTCTGGTAAACAAAGAAAAAATGTTGGTTTTTTTCTCACCAAAAAGAAGATTGTGTGTATACTTGAGGTCTAACCAACCTGTTGAGTGCATTTCCCCTCCAGGCAGATCCTTTAAATATTTAGCACTGAGCGTTGTTTATAGTTATGTTTTTGGGCTTTTTACTGTCATTGCTGGATTGCATTTTTAAAAAGACTGTTTGTTGGGCTTTTAGCCTTTTACTTTTGATAGGACAGCTTATAGAGATGGATGGAGAAATTGGGTAATGACAGATGGCAGCAAAGGGCCACAGTTTGTAATTGAGGTGAGCTTCCAGGGCACGATTGTTCAATAACCCGAAACCAGATGTGAATCGTGCCAACCACCACATGTGCATCCTTGTGTGACTGTGCATGAAACAAGCAAAATGGGGAACTTCTTTTGTTTGTATGTTGCACATTGCTCCATACTTCCACTAAACTCTGCAAAGTAACTATGAGTAACGGCTTGTTATCTCGAAAGACAATTTGTCTCAGAATTAGGTGAAGTTTAGGATTAAAACAGAGTCCCTCGTGTTAAGGCAAGGCACTCATGTCAATAGGATATAAATCTTAATTAACACCACCGATCTACCCCAGCTGATGACTTACATTAAGACAATTAACTTTTGTATCAACATGTTTTCTGAAACTTTATGTTTGAATATGCAACTGATGTATTACATTTTAATCATGCACTAATTTGCATACATTTCCAGAAGACCATCACTTTTTTTTGTTGACGTATTACAGTCAGAGACATAAAGACATGAGGGACCATTTTAAATTCTCTTTTTATTAATCTATAACTCAGAAAGGACTGTCAACTATCAAAAAAAGAATTTCAGGAATACAATATGAATTATGTAGTAACAAACTCCTTTGTAACAACCCTTAGAACACAGATCGGAACAAAACTGGGAAGTTTAGTGTATAAATGTGTTACTGTAACTGGCTTATTGTTACTGGCAATTTTTGTCATTTTGACATCATCCTGTCACTCCCCCAGTTGTTTTCTTACAGTGGGACAATCATTTCTTGTAAACAGGTTTTCTCAAATGTATGCAAAAAATGCAAATGAAGCATTGTCTTATTAAATATGCACTTATCTGCGTCATTTTCCACAAGAGAAATCAACATCTAAACATTTATTTTCTTTGCCAAAATCTGAAAACTGATCAGAGCATGTGAAAAACTATGTCTGGCCTGTTATGGTTCAGGGCGAAGTCTTGCTTAGTTACAGCACTGTCCACTTGTATTCTCTTTTACCTTTAGTCATTCAGGTGACTCACTGAGAGTACTGCTGTCTTTTTCAGGAACTCCCTGATCACATTTACAGCAACTGCTACGCTTTTGCACCTGGAAGCCGCTGATTACAACCACAGTCTGATGTGCCGACCACTGAGCAGCTTCCACTGGAGCAGCTGGGGTTAAAGGCCTTTGGCTCAAGGCACCTCAGTGGTGTTAATGTGGGAGGGGAGCGTTCTGCTTCCACTTTCTGCACCAAGATCTATCCTGCTGGTTCGGGAGCTGAACCCGTGATTCAGACATCTGCGTGTCATAAACTGATAGTTTCTCACAAGAACTCAGGGCACTCTACCTTCATCACAAACGCACATACAACCCGTTGCAGACCTTTAAACAAGACTGATAAACAAGGCGACCGAATACTTTTTTTGACGTCAGCAGTGAGTCAGGCAAGTCCATTTCAGTCTGAGAAGCAAACAAAGTTACATGGAGGGGTTGACTCATATGTCACGCACTGTGTAAAAAAAGGGGTATGATAAAAATAAATTAACAGCTATACCAAAAACTAATTTTTACATAAAGCGGGACATGAGACAAACGAAGAATAAAAACAAACATTAAAATATAGGAAACACATAAAGTCTTTCACATATGATTTATAAAAACATCCTTGTCAAAATTAGGTTGTACATTGGTTCACTCTTGACCTTGGACACACACACACCTGTGGTTAAAACACAAGCTTGTTCAGGTGTCATTTTGTGTTCCAGTCATGTGATAATAAGTGAGCAAGTTTCCATTTACCAAAGACGGTCATGAGATGCAGTTGAAATCTCCAGAATGAGCTTGTCAGTGACTCTTGAGATCAGAATATTTTATCACATGTAGTACGCCGGTCCTATCCACTGCTTCAAGAGCCTGATGATTCATCAGTCCTCATTAATTAAACATAAGCTGGCACCGTCTTATGGAAAGTCTGGTGAGTCAACCTTCCTGCCTGAGTCTGAAATGTGCATGTATATATACGCAGAAATACATGTGTGTATGTGTATGTGTTTTGAGATGCACAGTGCGCGCTCCCTGCGGTCTGGCTGCAGCAGCTGCGTGGCCAGAGTCACGTTCTCCAGTGCAATGCTTGTGGGAATGTGGTGAGTTTGGTTGAGACCAGCTCATAAAACATTGCACCCTGGCACTGTCCTGCTTCCCCTGCAGACAGGGAAGCAGCGACCAAAGGGGAAGCCACACAGGCGGCCAACGTCAGGAGCTTCTCTCTACTGCTGCTTTTTTCGGTCCCACACATGCTGCAACTCAGCTGACCCGCGGGTCAAGACCTTTAGCTTCTGACCGCCGTGGTGATGTGTCTCTTGTGAATAGTTTCACTTCACCTGAACGGAGAAGAACGGATCTATTATGCAAGCTGTTTTTGCCGTGTCACCCTAAAAATCGATTTTATGCAAGTGTGGTTTGATTTTGTAATCGTTTGTACGGGTTTATTTCGTTGGCCACTTGCTGCAACAGGTTGCAACATGAAATATCAGTGTGGTATCAAGGTTGCTAGCAGCTACCGAATGTTTAGAAAAAAACAAATGCAAGCATATGACGAAAACACCCCGACAGCAAAATATGAAACCAATAAGGTAATAAACTGACAGGAGTAACTTAAGATCACAAGATGCATTTTGCTAGATTATTCATTCAGGATTCTTGGTAGAGTTTTTTTTTTTTGCCTCTGTGCGTGCCTTTTTAAAGCCTTGCAAAGAATCTGCAAGTGTCAAATTTATACATTTGTGCTACACATCCTGACAGACAAGAGCTGCAGTCAAAGGGAACTGAACTCGACTGAAAGTAGGTTCAGGATCATATTTGACCTTTTGTTCCAGTAGAGGTAGCAGAAGTGACTTTGTGGTTTGCTGTTGTGTTGCGATGCAAAAGTGAGGGTGGAAGTACCTCTGCCCTGTCAGTGCACTCTGTGGGTTCAGCTCCCACACTTTTACACACACACACAGATACACAGCCACACACGCACACACGCGCTGTTTGGGCCAAGCAATAATTAAAAGCAAAAGTAAATCAGTGGTCGTTGGATGTTTCATGCATCATTACAGTCCGTGGAACACTGCACCACAAGTGTAACTCATCGCTGACAGGTCTCATTTTCCATGAAGTTAAGGAGCTAAATCGAGACCTTCACTGTACCCATCCACACTTTCACAGATAGATACGGCCTCAGTGTGTGTGTGTGTGTGTGTGGCTGTGCGTGCATACAGTACATGTACGTGTGATGCAAGCACAACAGCGACACCCTGGAAGCTAAGCGAACACAGACACGCACACACGTCGGCTTGTGTTCGCGTAGCTTTTTTGTGAGTGTGTCAGGGCAGAAAACCCTAAGCCACCACTGGCTCCACAGGGCTTCACCAATTCCCAGAGGTCCCAAACCCAGTCAGCTCCAGCGTTGTCCTGGCCTCAGTCACAGTCTCCATCTCAGTGCTTCTGCCATGCCCTCAAACCCTTGGAAGGGCTTCTTCCTACCATAAATGTCACAACCGTCGCTCGCAAGATAAATGGACCCACAGTCACGAGCCAAATGAGATAATCTAAAATCAGCAGCGGCATCTTCTCGTACCTTTTCTCTCTCTCTTTCTCTGTCCTCTCTCTCTCTCTCTCTTTCTCTCTGTGATGTGCCTTTTTTTCTCATCTTCACAGGATGTAGTCAGGACATTTGAATCTGTGTAAACGTGTCTCAAATATGCTTCCGTTTCTGTGTTTGCATATGCATTTTTGCAAACAGCGAGGGTATAGAGAGCTTTGTTGAATGGATGATTTGCATTGCTTCAAACAAGTGTATGCTTCCGACAGGATAAAAATAAGAATAATAAATTTTGCAGGTCATGCGGCAAACTTTTGTGTGTGAAGTTTCTGCAAATGTTAATGTAGGGATGCATCATGCACATTTTCTCAGTTCCCTGTCTAAAAAGGGCTAAAAGATAAAGATTGTGTACTGTAGCAGAACAATTCTTATATGCAACTATATTCAGTTCCCTTCACTGGAGTGATGAGATAAAGACTGGGTATTATAATTTTAATGTCAGGTAGCTGTTTAACACATCATCTGCGGACCAAAATATAAATTACATTCCGCCTACAGCGCGGCCTCTTCTTTTCTCCTACTCACGTTGCAAGACACTCACGTTCATGTCCGTGTGAAAGTTAGTCTGTTTGCATTTTATGCGCTTGTGAAAATATAGTTTTTCTCCATATAACATTTTATATTTTGGTTTTATGTAAAGGAGCCTTTCAGCTGGAATAAAATAATAGAGCTGATTTAATCACAATAAATGTCAAGTGTCCATCTATTGACAGGTGTATCAGTAAGCAATAGTTGAAAACAAGTACTGAAACTCACTTAAGCTCCATTCTAGTCAATGATAGATCTATGTCAGTATCAACATTTCTTAACAGTCAAGATGAAACCAGCTGTGAATAATTTGTCTGGAAAAACAGATTATATAATTACTGACGTAAGGAAATAGCTTTAATTGAGTTACTGTGAGTCGAGAGCTTTGCTAACTCGCTAATGCGGCTGATGAAGAAAATGTATCTCCTGTTTTCATGAATGAAGCAGTGCTGTCTTTTCTGTCACTGAAACAACACCAGGAGGACGGAACAGGAATTCATGGCAGAGGTAAGAACATTGAAATACATTTACTCAAATACTGCACTTAAAAACAAGTGTCAGGTACATTTCTACATCATACACCTATACCACTTTTGTATCGTCACTGCCTGGCTCAAGGCTGGACTAGGGCCAATTTATGACCTTTCCGAGTACCCAGGATACGTGAGGGTTGGCTCACGTATCCTGCAACAGTTTAATTAACACTATGCATATGCAACATGCAATATGACCATGAATGGTGGGGCAGTAAAGCGCTAGTATGAGATGTGACAGGGTCAGGTACATATTCACATGAATATACCAAAAAAGCGTCTCGTGTCCAACTAGAAACAACCCATTCAGCCATGGGTGAAAGGCTAATTCTGTCTGTTTGTCACCATCCCGTCATGTGGAAAATGAGGTTGGAGCATTGCGGTGACATGTACAGGAGCAGTAACAGTAGATAGTTAACAGCCTGTTAGCTAAGATATTATGGAGGGGGGGACTTCTGCAAGCACATCAGATATAATGGAGATTCCCACAGGAATGAATGGACTTCCGGCTGACTCGCCTCCGTACACATATGTATGTTGAAACAAGGCATAGGCCAGTCAGTGGTAGCAGGGACAACAATGGGACAGCAAGCTAAATGGGTGAACAAATACATAGACGTAGCTGATGGTCTACACAAAATATGGTCCAACTGCAAGTAAATGTCTAGCCTAAGGAGCTTAGAACAAACAAACAACATGCTCGTGGGGTAAAGTGACTTTTGTGTCATAAAGCAAATGCGCTCTGCTATCTCTGAGCAAAGGGACGCATTTTTTGCTTTTTGCCATCTCTATCTGGTTCAGTGTGTTCCCTTATCTTTTATAAGATAAGGTGATCTGCTTCAGCCTCACTGTGGTTTGCTCTATTCTGAACTCTGCTCACACTTTGTGGTAAAAACAGACTAAGCACACACACACTGTCACACACTTACACCCCATGATGTGGACTTTTCATTCTGTTTGTATCCCTCCAATAAAAACGTACACTTCGCTCTGAGAAGACATTCAACATCAATGAAAGGCATATGGTCCTACTGAGATGCATACTTCTCATTCACATTTTTTCCTCACTCTTCCAGACAGTGATTGAATCTTGAATGGATGTGATTATGATCTGCTGTCAGAGTCTGGGGCCAGATCAGACAGATGAAGGTGTGTGTATGCCAAGCCAGCTGTTGTTGGCCATGAATGGGTCTTGGCTAACTAGAGTGGCTAGCCTTTCAAACAGACCTTATCTTCCCTGCATATCGGATGCTGGAAGCCCCTGGATCACAGCGCTGGCTCGTAACACTATAACAATTTTCCACCTGCACACACATCACTTGGACAGCTGGACTCAAGAGGAAAAGGCCCGGAAAGGTAAGCATAGAGAAGAGTAGAATTGTGCAGTGTGGGAATATGTATTCACAAGTTTGTGTGTGTGGACTGTCTGTTAAAGCTCGCACATAGGAATTTACTGTACTAGTAGGTGTCAGGTTCGGCCATGCTGTTCAGACCAGTGAGGGTTTGCCACTAGTATCACAACATTTTGAGTCGTAAAACATCAAGCTCGAGCACAGTCTACTTTCATCAAAGCGACGGCCACAAGTTGGCCTGCGTGGGCGCCAGAACACACAGATGTATGCTGCTAGACACGTACCACTTGTCACCTATAGCATAACAGACAGTCTATGGTGAAAACCACATTTGAAGAAGTACTGTCAAAGAAGATGTGGTCATCTTTCGGAAAACCCTTTTTTCCAGTTAAAAAAAAAAAAAGTTTTTTCAAGTCGGTCTGACTGAACAAAATCTGGCATACCTTACATGCAACATGCATATAATAATAATATAAGAAACAAAGACTGATCGATGATAGGTAAATCAATAATGGTAGCACTAGAATAAAAGTTGCAGTTATTTTTTATCTGTAGCAAAAGCACATGTTCATGCTCAAGCGCAACACAAAACATATCCTTGGTGCACAGTGGGGGATCAGTGCGAGTTGTTGCACAGGAAGTTGATGAACAACATGACTCACTACAGGATAGAGAGGGAGAGCTAGAGAGAGGTAGAGCGACCGATGGGTATCAGTGGGCAGGGAGAAGAGATAGCAGCACCTCGGCAGCTGTTGCCAGGGTTACCGCCTCTCGTCAGCAGCAGCAGACGCACACAGAAGCGGTGCTCTTACAAAGGCAAGGCCAGCACACTTCTTAAAATGACCTGGTTGGACACTGGAAAACCCTTGAAACATTGTTAATATGCAGTTTAATCTGTGCTGCACAAGCGTCTGTAGTGTACATTTGCATGTCTGAGGGCTGATAGTGTCTTTGCAGGCACATTTTGTTTTTCTTTCACACTTATATTCTTGTTTATGCGCTTGTAATGAGGACATTATTGCAAACTGAGTTTTACAGTAAAATATTAGACTGTAATGTGGCCTGTGGCGGTTGAGATATGGATGTTATTGTTGTCTGTCTGAGTCACATACTTTCAAGTGGAACACTTAAATGATGAGCAAAATCCTGCGCTTTGCCTTTTGTCACTCAATTGCCTGAAAAAAACAAAACCAAAAAATGTAATCTTCTTATTCATCCTTCAAACAAATACTGAATATATAGCCTGATATAAACTATTCCACTATGCCAGTATTTCCAAATCACCAAACTGATACCAATTACCCAGTTCAGTGGTGACACTTCACAATAAGGTACACAAAAAGTGAGTGAGTAGTTACAGAGGAATGAGTGAGTAATCTAGAACGACTTTAGTCACAAGAGTCATAACTAACAACTTATTCATGAGTTATTCTTGTTGTGCAGAGTGTAACTCATGATTATATCATTAGTATTGAATGAGTCTACTTGCTAACTACTCAGTATTAGATGTTACTTTACTTGAAGATACTTGAAGACAAACTTATGACTAAGTGGTAAGTATGTTGATACACAGATATTAATTAACTAATCATTACCTAATGATTCGTTATGTCAGTCACTACTCATATCTTTATGTATCTTACTGTGGTGTTACCAGTTAACCATCTCAGTTTAGCACGTTAGCATACTAAAATTGATCCAAATATGACCTGGTGCTGGATGAAAATCAAAATATACACCATGCAACTTTCCACAGAAAGATAGCTGATTGTTGAGTCTCTTTCCATCCATCCATCCATCCATCCATCATCTGTAAACCCACTTTTCCTTTGCAGGGTCACAGGAGTTGATCCAAGCTAAATGGTATTGAGGGGTATTTGACGATCTAGGCACAAGTGTTGGAAGTGTTACTTCAAAAATTACATAGTGTTGCTTTAAGGGATCACAGAAGTTATTACAATTGTATATGATGCAGACAGATGTCTATACCTATGTCAAGCAATTAATCAAAAAGTTGACATTTCAGTTAAAACCACAAACATCAACCTCATGGTGACACTAGTGACCCAAGATAGATGACGACTGAAGTTGTCATGATACATCATCTGTTGACTACGAAAGTCTGTAGTCCCATGACTAAAAGACTTAGTTTGAGGTCACCACCATCACTAGAGAGATATCACAGTGGTCAAAAAGGCATGCAAGTGCGTCTCTGTGACCAGTTTTCAAAGATAAAGATCTTCAGCCTGATCAGATGGCCGGAGCGCCGTGAACGAACAGACTGAGGCATTGATGGTTTGAATAACAGCTTTGTACTTTGTACTGTGTTAACCACAAAGGGCCTTTAGAAGTGACTAACGCACCCACTCATTGCATTTCAAACACATGATTTTTTTTTGTGTGTGCGTGCCTACACGTGTCGGTGTGCATCTCATTCCTCTAAGGGCAGCACTTAGCCTAACAGAGGGATTACCAGCTGACTGTGGCATAAACAACCTCCGCCACTTGTGCTAACAGTGAAGTGCCAGACCTGCTTGAGGGTGTCTGTATACACACCCACAAGTGAGTGTGTATAATCTATAGAAACACTCTTATGTTGTGTTGATACTGAAGGTGATTTACGGGCGGCTCAACAGAGACTACTGTATAAACTATTGTTTTAATCCTGCCTGCTCTGGGTCAGTGCTTTGTTAATGTCTGTCTATATGACTCTGCATATTAAAGGCAGCCATTAGCTTTTGAATGATGGCCGTGTCTCTGTGCCCGAGGCTTCCTTTAAACACACTCCTGTGTCCTGACGCGAATTTGGCTCGGCAGCGTGTGACGCATAAAGGCACAGTATTACCACTGAGGGCTGCCCTGCTCGGTGTTCAGTCCACTGAGAGCTTGTGCTGTTAATAATTATTTAGTTAATTATTCAATAGCTGCGACAGTTTAGATGATGGACATTTTTGTACTGAATTGAGCATTGTGCACACCTAAGACAGGAGCGGTAACCCACTACTATTTGACAATAACAAGTATATTCTGTTTAAGTTTGCTGTTAAACCACTTTAAGACATTCTGGTTGTTGTTTTTTCCTTCTTCTTTTTTTAAATTGGGAAGGAACTGCCATTTTGAAATCATCGTAATCAGAATGCCAAATCAGTCCATTCATGGTACATTTATAGGCATTTCTTAAGAAATGTTGTATTTACTTCACTATTTTTCAACGCAATTGATCTTGACAAACCTTTATTTGACAGATTTTTAGATATATGTTTTATTGCTTGTTTCTGCAGTTTAATATTTGAGCTTGGCTTGACCTGTGGTTTCAAGGCCAATCTTGGTCCAATTTAAAATTGGCTTTCAGTACACATACTCCAACAATCAGCTAGGGATGAGCACACCATTATCTCCATCCGTATCCATTCAGTATTTGTACTCAGAACAAGTGGGGATTTGACAGGAGGTGGGTGGGGTTTAATCCAAAAGTGGGTGTGGTTGTTGGAAATGTGTTGATTTAAGCCTGAAATTGATATGAGTCAATTTCAGGCTTGAGTAATATATTTATCACTTTTTAAAAAACTGCTTACAGAGCATCCTCACTGAGCTTCAGAAACAATGTTTTTTGGACAGAAGAGTAAGTAGAGTATTTACATTATTTACAACAACATATTTATAAAAAGTCAGCTTCCTAACAAAGATTTACAGTGACATTATGTGTAACAGTAACCATTTCAGCAGAGTACTTGTTCAACCCTTGTAACAGTGACGTGGGAGACATCTTGTGACCGGCAGTTAATATTTACATATTCAGGGGCCATTTACGATTTTGATGTGAAAGTTATACTTTTTTAATGCAAAAACCATGTCAGATACATGTACATGCATTCACATGTGTGAGTCTTTTAGTACCAGTGCTGTTATTTGAGTTTCATGTGTTGGGTTTGTGCGGGAGTGACAACTTGTGTGTTTGTGTGACGTTTGTCTCTTGGTGGTTTTGTTGCATTAAAGAGGCACAGGACTGCACGTCTTATGGACACTTTTGTACAATAATGTTCATCAATAAGGTTACATTTTCACAAAACCTTTGTATGTTTTTTGTGAGAATTGGTCTGTCTTTTCTTCCCAGAGCTTTTGACTGAATGTTCAAAATGACTTTTAAAAGTTAGCTTGTCATGATAAAAACCTCCGCTTGATCCTATAAATAGCTCAGGCCAGCTGTCCCCTCAAGCGAGCAGTTTTCTGAAAGAGTTTGATATCAGAGATGCAAAGTCCTTCCTGTGTTTGCAACTTCTGCTTACAGCTACTTCACTCGTGAGAACAGGCCCTCCCGTCTCAACATCAGGCTGCACAAATGAGTGCAAGTGTTGCACGTGTAGTTGGATATCATCATCAGCAGAGGGCAGACTCCTCCTTTGACAGAGGGAGAAGCAGTCTCTGGTGATGTTTCCAGCTCTGGCTGCCGAGCTGCATTAACCGTGACACTGATTGACACATTGACTCTTTGACATTCAGCGTCACTTTCATTTAAACCCGCTTTGTCTTTACGGCTCACTTTCTCTCTTTCTGTCTTCTTGTATTTGTGTCAGTCTGTCTGACTTCCTAACCGTCTCTTTTTTCCCCCTCTCTTCTTCTTCTTCTTCTCTCTCTCTCTCTCTCAGAGATACGTGTGTGCGCTCTGTCTGGTCTCAGTGACAGTGTCTGGGAGTTAACCAATCACAAGACAAGAACAGGGTCCAGAGAGGGCTCAGGGGCCATGAGAAAGACTCGCCTACCCCTCCAACACCCGCGAACCCCCCCAACCAACGCTGCTCTCACCCCTGCCGACGCCTTGACACACACACACACACACACACACACACACACCAAGTTTGTCACATGCTCTGAACACAAACAGAAACACACACACACACACACACTTACAGGCATCAGACCTTTGTAGAAAATCTTTCTATCTGCAGTGAAATGGTTCAACTTCAGCAACAGGGACCTCGCCAGAGGTCACAAGGTTACAGATAAGCACCATGGGTTGATTAAGAAATAGTCTGATAGTGTGACCATGCAAATGAAGCAAACACAGCAGCTTGTGCTCATTTCCCAGGGTCAAGTTCCCCATCTCAGTATAACTCTGTATTGTCACCACAAACACATTTTCTCATGTGCTTATTTCCCCTGCAGCTACATGGGCAAGTCATAGCACTCTCACCAACAACCCAAACTCTGATTCTGATAGATTTGCACTCTCCTGCTGAATAATGAGCAGCATGCACACACTGGCAGAGTGACACACGCTTCTGTTAATCTTATTACGGATGTGTGTTGCTTTTTTTTCTGTTTTGTTTCTCCGTCTCCTTTGGTGCCCTGCAGGTCTTCTCACCCTCTTCTCTCGACACTAACTGTAGCTCGTACTTGAGATTCATCCTTCTCATAAAAAATGCAGTATGTATGTCCTACCTCTGCCTACTGCTACCTGTCTAGCAATACAAATCATGATACATTTTTCTACTCGTGTGTGTGTGTGTGTGCCCTGACCTGTACGTGAACTTTAATCTCGGTGCACTGGTGTTTCAAGAGTGCTGCCACACCAGGCAGAAGTGAAACCTGTGGGTGTGTGGCTTTTGTGTCAGCGTGCTGTGTATGTGTGTGTGTGTGTATTTCTAAACATGTGCCTATAAGTGTGTGTCTTTTCATACCCACATTTGTACAGACGGCACTCTTGCTGCACCTCTGACGCCTGCCTCTCTTTTCGTTCTCCAATTCTCTCTCATTTTCCCCCTTTGTGGCATTCATGTTCACTTCAGTGCGGTTACACATACGCACACTTTTCTTGTCACACTGGGGCCAAAAGTCATGTGCACACACTTTCATGTACACACAATGGCAGGTCGGCACGTACTCAGCCCAATTTGCGCACGTACCGTCTTTTGCCCCTTTATCGAAGCGGCAGCCTCTGCATGGGAAGGCACGTGTGTCGACTTTCACAGATAACGACAGATTTACTGTCAGTCGATTTGATTATGAAAGTAACTTCACTTTTGCCCCCAGCGTCATGCTTCTTCGTGGTGTGTATAGGGAGAAACATGAGCTGTCCACTGGCCCGGATCAGTGTGAGATTGAAGACAGTGGGAACCAGACAGTTTTGAGTGCAACTGTTTTTCACACGTCACGTAGATCGAAAGAGAAAATCTCCTCATTACGAAACTAATACCAAGGTTACCTTCTATACGATACAACGGTTGGTTGAATGTTTGTTGGAGGTGTCTCTTGGAAACCATTTGAGTTGCGACACGATGATGGGCTTTGATAGTCATTCATCAAGTGTCAAAGTTCATTTAATCAGATTGAACACAGTTGTCTTTTTTTGTTATCTTTTTTCACTCTGTGCTTTTATTTCTTCATGAAACATGCATTTGTGATTTTTAACACCACTGAAAACACCACTGGACACTGGACTAGAAGCCCTGCTGGGTCTTTCTGGTGATCACATACAGGTGTTCTTTGTAAATTCTTATGGATTCATTAATGTATGCACTCTCTAGGGTAGGGTAGGATAATGTATTTTACCACAAAACAACACTAAATGTTACACATAATAGTCTTTTCATAATCAGCAGTGTGTGAGAGAATCCCAAGTGTTTTCATGCTTTAAATGGATCAACAATGCAACACAGAGCAGCATCACTCTCTTCGGTGCGAGGACTGAATTAATGATTTCCCCGCCGTGCCATATTTGGTCAATGGGATGAAGATATAGAGACATCAAAATTGGACAGAAAGACAAATACTCAGGGGCTGGAAGTGCATGGCCAGCTTTCTAGTTCTCAGTAAAGCGCAGCTGAGAGTGATTCAGCCACTGATGGAGTTTCCAGTGAAGGTCCTCTCAGTTTTCCACTGCCCTGCCAACAACCACCAACCCCTCTCCCTTTCCTGGCTTTAACCCTTACCCGGGGGCAACCAGAATTAGGCCCAAGGGTGCGACAAGGGGGTCAGATGGATCAACAGGAACTGGTGCGTGGGTGGCAGTGCCAAGGGATGGTCGAAGGAATGGAGAGGAAGGAGAGGAAGGTGGGAGGGCGCCTGGGGAGGGGGAGGATTTACCAGCAAATCGAGTGAAACATTGTGTGATTCAGGCCCCATGCAGTCGGTGGGGGGGAGTGGGCAAGAGGGCAAAGGGAGGGGGGAGGCAAGGCATGAGTGGAGAGAGGGCTTGTGGACTGCCAAGAGACAGTAGGGGAGAGGTTGAGGGAGTGACGGGGCAGGGAGGGGTGGAGGGCTGACAGATGCCACAGTCCAGGCCCACAGCACAGGAAGTCATTCATATTGGGAAGTGCTTGTTGCCGGCTCCCACTGTCCACTCCAGAGAGGAGTCACAGCTGATAGTTAGCCAACTTTGGATGATCCTGTGACAAAACAGCTCCCACGAAATGCATCAGAGCAGCTAAAGACACCTGAATATGACAGATGTCGATGTCTACGCACTGCAGTTCTGATTAGGTCATGCAATAATTTCTCTTTAGTGCATCATGTGCGGGCTGTAGTGCTCCTCTGCACGCATTCTGCGGTCAATGCAATGGGTTTTTTTTCAGTAGAGCTCAAACAGAACTGGATTTAGATGCCAGTACCAATATATCTGGCAGTATTTTCAGTTTAAAAAGTCCCAGCGTTGAGAATTACAAAGTTGCATGTAACGACCAACAGTTTGCACTTCGCCTCACTGCCCCTTCGATTGCTGCTAAAAACACAAAAAGACCTTCTCTCAACCAAGGTTTTTGATTTGTCCATTCTAGGTCTAATGACAACCTGGCAGACTCCATGGACAAGGGACTCGCTCTTTCTGTAAATTTAAATGGCTGACTGAAAAAAAATCCTCCCAATCCTGAACACTGGACCTTTAACTGCAGAAGTTAAACACACTTTTGCACTTTTGTTGAGTACATTTTGCCAATGAAAACAGTTCTCTCAATTGTGGTTGCTCTCTAAGCTACCTCAGACATATAGTGTCTTTGGCATTTTTGTAGTATTACAGAAGTCGTAATGTAGTAACTATTGCTACTTATTGGCAAACATATGTTGACGTCAGTTGGGACGGCAATTTAAAAATTGAACATCATGCTGTGTTGAAGAAGACTTGAAACTAGCAACTGAGCCCATAAACTCACTTTTCTGGAGGTAATAAATCAAGTAGGGTCATTTTCTCACAAAGTCGCCCCCTGCTGGCTTCTCGAATGAACACAGGTTTAGGGGCACATCTGCATTAGCATCAGTTTTTAGACAAGGAAAATCTCTGTCCATGTTTTATTCAGTAAGTGGTCACAACATTTAATATTGTCCATCTTACAGTCCACTAAATATCGAGTTTGCTACTGTATCATGTTCGAATGTGGCATGATACCCAATGAACTGGAGGCAAACGATCACACGAGGCAATGGAAAACATTAAAAAGGGTTAATTAAACCACTATTCATTAATCTCGGTTACATTTGAAATGGTTCTTAATTTTGTTTTCTATGCGTTACATAAATAGGATACAAGTGAATGCTGAACCAACTCCACACCTGCATGAGCGTGAGAGAGCAGTTAGCGGTATAACATCAGTTCTAATGAGCTAAATTTAAAAGCCACGAAGTGTGACGAGAGGAGCCACCTCCGCACCAACAGTCAGTTATTGAGGTCTCGTGTGTGTGTGTGTGTGTGTGTGTGTGTGTGTGTGTGTGTGTGTGTGTGTGTGTCACAGCGTGATGAGAATGGATGGGGATGAACAGGGATTTTGAGGGGGGCAGATTGCACTTTGGCAAGGAAATACAGTTCTGTGCCAGATAGGGTTCTGCTCATCTCATTGCCCGCTCGCACACACACACACACACACACACACATACGCACACATGCTAACCCCCTCTCTTAAGCCCATTTCCTTTGCACAGGGCATGGGAACTCCCCTGATCTCTCTCCTCCCACTCTCCTCTCTTCCTCCACATCATCCCTGTCCTCTTGGTCACCCTCTCGTCCTCTCCGCATCCCTCTCTCGTCCCCCCTTCTTTACCTCTTCTCCATCACGTCCTCGCCCTGTCCTGCCCTCGCCATGTCACTCTCTCCGGTACCCCCGTTCTCCCCTCGCGCTCCTCCCTGTCCTCCTCTTTATTCCCCTCGCAGTGTCTTCTTCTCCTCCTCGCTCCTTTTTTATTTCCTGCCTCCATCTGTGCCCAATTTATCCCGAGCACGGTCTGTGTTTTTTCCCGATAATTTGTTTTTGATTCCCCAGAATTAGAAAAGCATTGTGTGCACTTTCACTGAGGCGAGCGCACATACAAATGCATGCACACACACACACGTGCGCTCGCACACACACGTACGCACACATTTTTATTGTATTATTCTATAAAAGTTCCTATAAATCACTGGTTATTAATCGGCCCCAGACGGCCGTCCCCCTTTTGCTCCCCCTCTCCCTCTCCGCACAAACACAGACCAGATGCATAGGAAATGGGATGGCAAAAAGGGCACCCAAGAGACAGGCTGCACTTTTTTTTCCCTCTCCTCCTCCCTCTCCTTTCGCCCCCCCCCCCCGTTTTCTGAGAACGTCCATTTATGTAGCAATGCCCAGACCCCAGACTCACAGAGGAAATAAAGTTTAAATTAAAGTTTAGAAGAAATAAATTAAATAATAAATACAAATGGGGATCTGCTGCCAAGCAGCCCGGTGTGTGGGATAGAGGTTAAACGTCCATCCTCTGTAGTTGAAAGCGAGTGGATTCAGTTCCAGCTGTTTGAATCAAGCCCAGTTCATTTCAAAGTGTGCTCGAGTGTGCAGTCGACCACACATTCACCCTGCCTCTTCTCTGCCTTTCATTCAGCTCATGTAAGGTTACCCTCATTACTGCAATGGGTACGCCACTTCCTGCATTTGACTTGTAGCGTAGCTTCCACCTGTGCGGCAGGACTAATCTGAGAGTCGGCCTCAAAACAGGCCGAGCCATCTGTGTGCCCCCAAACTGACACTTACCTGCCAGACAACTGGTTTCCTCCCGATTAGCTCAGACACTTTCATATTAGCAGCTTTTCCTCACCAAACTACAGTAACACAGACATTTGCACACCTGCGCTCTGCTGGCTCGCTCAGACAGAGCGAAAAGGGCAAGTAACCACCAGAGAGACAGATTTGGATGGAGTGAGAGTGAATTATAGAGAGACTTTGGAGACAGAGGAAGAGAGACAGGGAGGATGTGGATGTAATGTAAGTGAGAGGACGTATTTGTCCCACCCTGTCCCGCTTTGCCTGGGAGCCTGGATGATGTGAGGAGGCTGAAGTGAACTGTTCACAGAGAGCAGGCAGAAAATGTGAGAAATGTGCGCGTTGGCTGCAGGGACGAGGGGGAGAACGCTGGTTTTTCAGGCACGCAGGGACAGCCTGCAGAGTTCTGCCAAGAGAAACATGGCGCTGTGTTCCTTGCAAGAGCTATGGGGGTGAGAGAGGAGGGAAGGGGCAAAAGAGAGAGGAAAGAAGGTGTGTGTGTGTGTGTGTGTGTGTGTGTGTGTGTGTGTGTGCGGAAGAAGAAGACAAGGGGTTCCCTAGGGCACTTGTGGGGGCCCTTGCCAAAAGATGTATAAGCTATGACAAGGCATGACATGACCCGGTGTGTTGATCATGAGAGAAAATCTCTTGCTGTATAACTTGCTACATTTCAGTAATTGGTTCACAGTGTGTTATGTATGATAACCATACATTATGTCCGATTCTACGTATGCAAGTTCATTCTCGGTTTTCGTAAAAGATAAAATCTTAAGATGTCCAATGAGTTGTGCAAAGCTGACAAATGTATAATGTTTCATCTGTAAGAGATACAGCGATAAGGGTAAGGGAGTGCGCCGCAGCCGAGGGCCCGGGCCCAGATGTCCACTTTCAGCTGTCCTAGCTGACCACTGGCCCGCCTGCCAACACTCGGCTGAATATCCCCACATCGCTGCAAATATGTAAATATGTTGACTTGGAAGGATGTCCTCTTCTCTTCCGACCTTGTAGCACTTTTGGAGAGAAGCAAGACAGCGGAGAAGAGAGAAAACAGCTCCAGCGCTCCATATAAGGGCCTGCTTTGGGCTCTAACACCGGCTTCTCATCACTTTCTACTCCGCTGGGCCATTACACAACTGGGGGAACACATACAGGAACCCTAACCTTCAACAGTTAGTGTACACACTCGCGCTCACATACACACTACATGGTGATGTGTGGAGTTCTGGGTGTAAGATTTAAATGGACACCTCGGGCAGCGTATACTCCATTCTACTGAAAAGTGAAATGATGCTTCTTTTTTTTTTCTGCAGGTGGGGTTCATTCTGCTCTGCTTGATATAAGCAGTTTCCAACAACATGCAGCAGAGTTTGCAAGTACACATTTACTCAAGTACACCGCAAATACCTTAAAAATGTACTTAAGTGCAGGAATTCAGTATTTAAATTCTATATCATTACATTTCAGTCAAACTTGGTACTTTTTGCTGTACTAAATTCGGAATTGAAATATTTAGCATCATCTGGTCCATTTTCAACCTTAAAATTGTGTTTATATATTCATGTATGAACAATGAAAGTCTTTGAAACCACTCTGAAAGAGGTCATTCCTCTGTAACCACTACTTTTGCGTAAACAAATAAGTACATTTTTGCAACTTGAAGCTCAGGTTTCTCAATGAGATGTTTTTTTATTTACTGCACTACAGTTCAGAGAGAAATTATGCAAGATATTACTCAGCTACATTTATAACCTGACGCGCCAGATGGTTTGTTACACTGAACCGTCTGCAAAGGCGCTGCTACAAACTGTTTGGAAGAGGGCGAATGCTTTCAAGAAATGCTTGTCAGATGATTGGACGAAACGTCTGCTTATCAGCGTCCAGCAAACGTTCAAATTTTGACCAATCAGATCAACAGCAGGGGAGCGCTTCCAGCAGAGCGAATTTAGCTTTTTACCAAAGTCAGTTGGAAGAACAGCAAAAACGTCTCTTCCATTCGGTACAATTTAGTTCCAGGCAAGATGGAAAAAAGGTAGATGCACTCTGACAGCGATATTACTTTGAACATACAGTTAAGGCATAAGCAAATGAAATATGATCCATTTCTACCAACATGATCCAACATCATATAAGGCACTTTTGTTAGTTTTAGCACCATCTCAACCAACTTCAGCGTTAAAATGTGTTTTTCAGATGAACTTACTGACAAGTTAACAATCTGGGAGTTGTTTTTTTTTTTTTAGCTCATTCTTATTAGAGCAAATTATTACGACTATTATTGACATTTCTTTTCAGGCTGTGCCCTCTTGCGACTGTAGTAATTACTACAGCAGTAAAGGAAGAAGTCACGCAAACTAGTATAAAGAGCAAGAAGGTCCTTAGAAAGGAGGGTTGGGTATGGATGGTTGGAACAAACAAGCCCATGACCTTCTTCCGGGAGACCACTGTTCATATCCAGAGTGTGAAACCAAAAGAAATCAGTGGCTTTCTATTAACTTACTAACAAACTGCAGTTACATGATGAGCGTGTTGCATTTTACATAATTAGAACTTCTCATTTTGCGGGCATTAACATTCACTAAAAATTGATTTTCAACTGAAAAAAAAGTCGGAGTAAAAAAGTCTGATTACCTCCAAATTCCAAAGTAAATCGGACTATTAAATTCAAGTTGTATTTTTTGCACTTTACTGGCCACTCATAGCAACATCTGCACTTTTACCAGAAAAGAAATGGAGTATTGGAGTATTTTTACATTGTAGTACTGCTAGTTTTTTTACTTAAAGCCACCATGTGTAGGATTTTAACATGTCTGACTCTGGCGCCTCCCTGTGGTTCCATCTCAAACGATGGGGTGTTAACACTCACGCATTACAAGCCAACCCCCACCACCACCAGCACCACAGAGACACTGAGATGAATGAGCTGTAACCAACACTCAAACATATTAACATATAGTATTGTTACTTTTACTCTGTCAGAACAGTTTCGAACAAAGCGCTCGCGCACCCACACACACACACACACACACACACCCTTGTGTCCGGTGACAGACAGACAGGCTTCAGACCACTCATCGCCTCCGTTTCCCAGGCTAGGCAGTGTAGTATATAGTGAGGCTGTTGCTCATCTCTGTAGCAGCACGTCCCCGCCTACAAGCCTCCGTGTCCCCGCTGAACTCTGTGTGCCCTTTCAGGCCTGGATGATTAAAAAGGGGGAAGAGAAGACAGAGAAAGACAGAAACCTCACTCATTCTCATTTTCCAGAACTCTACCTCTTTACTTGGTATGTGTGGTTGGTTGGCTGTGTGTGTGAGGTGTGTGTGTGTGTGTGTGTGTGTGTGTGTGTGTGTGTGTGTGTGTGTGTGTGTGTGATGGGTATATTCATCCAGGCCTCTCTGGCTTGTGGGTATTGGCTTGTGGTTTGGGTCTTGGTGGAGAGCGAGGGTGAGGGTGGCGGAACACCATGGCTGCCACACTGCCACAGACATACTGGCACCAGTGAGCCAGTACAAGTTCCTCTTTCCAGAATACGGAACCACCACTCAGCGTGTGTGCATGTGGGGGGGGTTGTGTGTGTGTGTGTGTGTGTGCGTGTGTTAACCATCATAAGATTGCCTGTGGGGCTTTCAGTATCTCTGTCTTAAATTGATGAGCTTTCTCACAGATATAATTACATATGTTCTGCATGTAGAATCCTTGCAGATGGAAAATCACAGCTCCTCTGTGTTTGTACGATGCATTTCGCTCACCACGGATGCCTCGCTTTAATTAACAATACATTAGATCCATTCATAATCACATACGCAGGCATGCATCCGTTCTGAAAAGTGCAGGGGGGATTTTGGTTTTGACGACAGCGAGCTCTAATTTTTCAGGTAAACAATCGTGGGGGCTGAAGTTTTGACAGAATGAAGAGGTAAGTTTCAAGAAGTTTGCCCTGAAGTCCTGCTATTTTACAGATGGTAGCACTCTTGGCAGGCCGCTCCTCCTGCCAACCCCTATTCTTTCTCTTTTTTTCACCGTCTTCTTCTTCTCTCTGTTTTTCTGTGTGTGAGTGTGTGTGTGTGTGCGTCTCCATTCTCCATCCCTCCCTGGGGCTGGCAGCGGTGTCTGGGCACTCGTTTCACTGCTGGCCCTGAACCCAGCAGGATGTGGAGATCAGTGCTCAAGAGTGTGTGTGTGTGTGTGTGTGTGTGTGTGTGTATATGTATGTGTGTGTGTGTGTGTGTGTGCGTGCATGTTTGAGCGCGGGCATGTGCTTCTGTTCTTTTTTTTTTCCTCCTTTTTCTGATTTTGCGTCTTGGCTGACTTTTTTACCTCTCGAAGAATTTGGAAAGGCTGTGAGATTTTTTCTCCTGCATGACTTTCAGCAGTGCTCTCTCTCTCTCTCTCTCTCTCTCTCTCTCTCTCTCACTCTCTCTCTCTCTCTCTCTCCCTCCCTCGCTCGCTCTCTGTTCCTCTGTTGCTCTCTCGCTCCCTCTCACCCTGTGTCTGCTGTGGCTCCTCGCTAATAGATTTCATATGTTGCTGCAGTTGACATCAGTCTTAAACTATTTTACATGTGATCTGCGATATTTCCTCAGGAAATCTGTCAGATATTTATTAAAGGCTAATAAAATAAACCTCTCCTGTTGTCATTTTCACCTTTCTATCTCTAGTCCTCTTTTTTTCTCTCCCTCTTTCCCCTCTTCTTGTGTCCCCCACCCCCCCATAACATTGTTGTCCTCCTCTCAGGAGCTGGCTTGATTCTATTATTATTACTCATGCTTTTTAAATAGGCCTTTTTTCAAGAGACAATTTCCTTCCATTCATAAGAAACGCTGTAGGTCAGACAGCACACAGGTTGGGTCTGTGTTGGCTGCTGGGGGTCTTCCCCTTCCTCTCTCTCCTTGTCTCCTTGACTACATTTCCTTCTTCTTCCCTTTCCTTTCTTCTATCCTTTTCCTCCCCCTCTTCATTTCCCATTAAGCAGATTTAAGGTTTGAAAAGTAGTCCTATTCCACCTCTTTTGTCTGACAGTAACAGCTCGCTCCAGCTCATCACTGAAGCTACAGAACTGAAGTTACAGGTTGTTTATTCAAACGTTGAAACCTTGTGCATCACTTTTTTGCACACTTTCCCAAAAGTCAGCATGCAATATTTGGTATCCTTGGAAACTTTGGGATCTCCGCTACAATTTAAAATAAAGTCATGTGGGCTCGAACAATGTTTGGCACGAGTGAAAGGTCATTGGATATACTACACCTTCACCTCTTTATGCTTCATATTCCCTCCATCCAGCTGCACGATTCGTGTATCTCAATCCACATGCTCTATTCGCTACTGCTCCACTTTTTTCCCCTCCACCCTCCGATCTGTCCCATACGTTACCTTACAGCGGGCCGGGGCGAGACGATCCAGCGTGCCTGGAGTTGTCTCTGCACGCAAACGGGAGCCTCGCACTACCTTATAAAGACAGGTATTCACACTTAGCATAAAGCGCTACTGCACAGTGTAAAAGTTGACAGACACTGTTGAAACGATGCAGCTAAAGTCGCAGTTTTGAACGGACGCCATGCCGTGACTCTCGGCCGCGGTGATGGCTAATGTAACCGACAGCACCGCTCTGCTCACGTTCATCTCAGCCGTGAGTTTATGTAATGAAGATACAGGCTTGTAATGTAATGAAGTTACAGGCTTTAAAAAAAAAAAAAATTGTTTCTTCCTGTGAGAAAAACTAACGAAGAGCGTTTTGAAGTTTTCCAAGAGTCAACGTGTGAAGATCTGATATGAGGGAGATAAGCGGGCTCTGGCGATAAGTAAGACACTTTCATCGCAGACTTATTGCTTTGAGAATAGAGTTGAAAGCCTGTATGTAATATATCAGTGTTGCCGTTTGTTTTCTCTCTCTGTCATTGCCCGGAACAGCAGTGATGGAAAACAAACACATCAGCACTTGGCATTCTGAACCCTTAAATTGCCCTCCCTCCATCCCTCCCCTCCTCCTCTTTTCTCTTTCATCCCTCTCCCAACAGTACACTCATTCGGTTCTTTCTGGGGTCCCCTGGCTGCAGTACCCATAACTCACCCTGAGACACCAACACCCACACCATGCTCTCACTAACCTTTATAGAGCGGCCAAAACGCAGCCAGAGAGAGGGAGAGACGGGGCAAATACTTTCTCTCTGGGCTGGAAAACAGGAGAAGGGGAAGATGGACTGGGGGAGTGGGACCCGGTCCACCCTGGGCACTGGAGACGGAAACTGAAGATGGATGGATTCTGGGGTGCAAAGAGGAGAGAGAGCAATGCCAAGGAAGTGAGGGTTAAGGTTGCAAGATAGAGACAGAGCAAGAGAGAGAGAGAGAGAGCAGATGTAGAGAGACAGCAATGGCAGAGGGTGCCTGTCTGTCGCCGCGATCGTCTATGTGTCTGTCTATGGCGGATTTATGTGTTTGTTTGTGTCTTCGTCCTCAACTCTGTCACTTCCGTAATGCATTCCATATTTCGTGCCGTCACCAGCGAGAGTTCACTGGCATTTCAAAGCGTCTCTTCTCCCCCCTCCCCACCTCCCCTCCAAAGCCTTGTCAATGCACACAGCCTACTGTAACCCCTAATTCTATTGACTTCTATAGAAGCAACGTTTGCCTTCAAAACACAGTAATTACAGAAGCATGCAACGCTTTAACTACACACTCAGTCACACTGGGATCTTCTGGTTTTGAGGTCGTGACTGCAGTTTGAGGCCATCACTTGGAATCCGAATTAGATGTTTGGCCACGTGTCTGGTCGTATTCAGGTATACTTTGCTCTGTGCAATTATGTGGTTTTATTTGTTCTGGTGTAAACACTCTTGTACGGTGAAGATGAGTCAGTCGGGCCGGTTGTTGAACAGGTGCCAGTGGCCAGCTGGATGGTAGAGGCCTTGCGGGAATAAACAAAGACAACAGTAACCAACCTCTGGCTTTTCCCTTCCGATCCCAGCCTGCACTTTACACAAGGCTGGACTACCCATCAGGTAAAGCAGGCCAACACCAGAATCCACTACAGCCCCAAGTTCACTGTGTTTCAATTGGCTTTGAGCACTTTTGTGTGATTAATCGCACAGAATTTGCACCAGGGAAGTAAGTAGCTCAGGATCTTTCAGTTTCTTGCTTAGAGTTCGATGACAACATAAATACCATACCAGATAATATCTGTGTGTTAAATATGAAGCTACCGCCAGGGGAAGGTTACCTTAGCTTACTATAAACACTGGAAGCACAGGCTAGCCAAAGGTAACAAACGCCACCTTCCAATTCCGCCTATAAAACCACAACTTGACATTTTTACGCTTCAGGTTTTGAATGTATGAAACAAACAATATGAGTCAATTTGCGAGGTACTAATTAAGTAGAGCTTCTAGGCAGTTTTTTTTATTAGGTTTTTTTTTAACACCAGGCAGCCAGAGTAGCTGTTTTATGCCATGGTAAGCCAAATGTCTCCTGGCTACAACTTTGTATTTAAAGTTCCTATAAAGTCAAAATCAATATCGGGGTGTTTTTATCACACATGTACTGCTCTGTATCTCATAACAGTATCAGGCCCAACAATGGTAAAAATAAATCATTTTCGAGGTATTCTTATGGGACCTCAGAGTGTGGTCAAAGTTTACTCATCTTGCACTCATGGGCATGTGATAATTTTCTTGCTTTCTTTCTCTCATCTTTTTTATGGCGCTGTCAATACAAGGACATCCTCAGAGTGGAGTGTTATTGGAGGCCAGGTCCCACAGGTTACCATATAAAAACCCACGTTTATTGACTAATTCAGGTGAAACAAGATCATATTTTATGGTGAAAATGTCCTCGGAGGTGCTCCAGCTGCTGCACTGCCTCCACTCCGGACACGTAGCCTTAGTTGTTGCAAAAGTAGCTGCTAGCTCTTGCTAACCAGCAGTCTCCCAGTTACCCGTACAGAGCCTCAGAATGAGAGGGAGGCCAGTTACAGCACCAAGGTGAATTATTAAGTTTCCTGATGTACAGATACCAGTAGCTTTGTTGCAAACGTAATGTTAACCACTATTTGTCTCATGCCATGATAACCACTTTGCCATCTATTAACTGTTGCCAAACTGGCTGTCGTCTCTTCGGTGGCTGCGCTGCTCTGTCCCAGTCAGGTTTGGGTAAAGCACATTCAGTGCCATTTGTGACTGGAAACACCAATCAGTATCCATGACAAGTCCCTCCCTAGCTGCTCATCTTTACAGGAAACTTGTAACTATAGGTAAATAGCACTTCACAAGCCATGTCGCGGGAACTGGCAGATATGAAATGGATATTGATCTTCTCATTGATCTCAATGCAAGAATGTCACAAAGTGTAGCACTTAGCATTATTGATAACTTCACTGGTTTGGCGTATAATGAAGGCCCGTCAAGCCATGCGCACAAACAGGAACTTGGAGCATCGCCTCAGCAGACATTTGCCCCGAGTTCCTGGCACATGTTCATCCAGCCATGGCTCTACATAAAAATGTCAAATATCAGCAGATTTTTCTTGAGAAAACACGCAGGCCTTTGTGGTTTCAGACACAACAGATTGCAAAAACATTTTCGAATCTGATCGATGAGAAACTTGTGTGAATCAGTCAGAGGAGGTACCAGTAATTATCCTACATGAGGGAGGCAGACTGTGGTCAGAGGCCACGTACTGTAGGTTCAGTGTGTATGGGCATGGCTTTATCAGAATTACTGAGTGCTGCATAACAAAAGGGAGTGTTTGGAGAATGGGTATGCGCTGTATTGTTGTAAATGAGTGTGACTGAGAGGTTAGATACCATATGGCAATGAAGTCATCTGGCCGGGCCCTTCTCTAGAAGCCCCACCCGAGCCCCGGCGAGAGACACAGGGCGCTGAGACTGAAGAGAAAACAGTTTTTAATCGATTATGATAACCACCATCTAAATCAAATCCCCCCTCCGCTTTACCCCCCCGCTGCACTCCTCCTCCACTCCCTCACCTCTCCCACTCTCATTTATTCCACCCCACCCCAGGGTATTCTGTTTTCTTGGCAGAACACCGGAGAAAGCCACCTGCAAAACCTTCCCCCCTCCTTAATCACACATATTCAAACACACACACACACAAAAGCACAATGCACGACAACGCAATTCTCTCAATCAGTCAGACACAAAACTCACAGACATTGCAACATGCATAATGTGTGTGCGTACAGTGCGCGCCGTTTCCTCCTGAGAGGCTCTTAACTCCATTCCAAGATGTGGAGTTGTACACGTGTATAGTTTTTATCAGCACATCAGAGCCAGGATACATGCTACTTTTTTTTTTCCTTTTTTTTTTTTTTCGAAGTTTTCCCTTTCCATTAATTCTCTCCATTCAAGCAGATAACCCGTCTGACGCGCATTCAGACACACAAACACGGGCAGCAGCTACCTCCGACATGAGAGACGCATCTGAATCTGCCCTCCAGTGCATCAACCTGGGAGACAAGACGGGATTTTCCATCATAAATTACCTTTTTTCTCCCTTTTATTTGCTTTTTATCCCTCTCTGCTGTATCCCATTAACCGTGTTTGTCTTTTACTCCTTTTCACATTCACTTTCTGCCTTCTCCGCCTCACCCTTCTCATACTTGCCTGGATGTTTAAACACCGTGTACAGCCCGCAGAGGATGTAACCTGATCATACTTACATCTTTGGCTGCAGGTGTCCGAGTCAGAAGATCTGTGCTATACGAAGATGGTTTTTGATTCAATTCTCAGCATCTAATCCAACTTTTACATTACAAGCATCAAAAGGTCTAAGATGTAATCCAGAGTTTTATCTCAGGATCCAACAATAATCCAAACCGTTGATAAGGACCGTGCCACAGCTGCATTAGCCCTGCTCTGCTGTCCTCGTGATAAATGTTCCAAATCCCATATGGCCCAAGTTACGAGAAAAATGAATATTACACTTTCCACGGTTTGAAATGTTTAAATTCCACACTGTCATGTCTAGCAGGACCTGTATCTCTGCCTGATGTACCAGAGGGGCTGCGCTGACACATGCGACCGAGACGGCCTCGTAAATGAGTCACGTTGAATTGCCATGGGTCATGAGAACAAATTGACTCGATTTAGCAAAAGGCAGAATGTCAGAGCCGAGCGGGCTCTCGCCGGGACGCTGGCTCTGTGTAGTGTGCATAGCACAGTGTCGCAGGCCGCAGGGCTGACACGCCTGTGTTTGACTGATTATAAACCAGCGGTCACTGGGTAGTCTCACTGCTCTCTTTACTGCTTGGGACAGACACGCGGGCTGGTGGATGGGCTCATTCAGCCGAGTTATAGCTCGTTCTGGCCGACTGCCCCGACTGAATGGGCGCCCAGGTTAGAGGAGCTGTTTACAAAAGACAGAGGTGCACCTTTATTGTGTTTACTCTTGGTTCATCTCAAGTGTGTGTCCGTGCACACATAGGCACGGCCGAGAACTCATCAAGGGAACAGTTTACAGTGAATCCTGGATGGGTGTTTTTGCTGTCAGAGCAGGTGGCGATTGACTCTGTGCATGTGTGTGCGTATCAACCATTTAGCCTGCCTGAATAAGGGCAGCTTTTTCCCTCAATATGTCACACATCTGATGCTAACTAACTTGACCTGCATGTTAACAATGCATCACATGGCCATCACTCGGGGTGATAAACCTGCAGAGAATTAGCACCCACCTCTGCAATTTAAACACTTTAGCATCTTTCCACTCACCGTTTTGGCTTCAGGTTTAACAACTTTAATGTGCGCTTTCCAGTGTTGTTTCCAGCTGTTTTTTTAGCTGAAAAAAACCTCTGATTATCTGATGCTACACTACCTGCCCTACACAAAACAGCTGACAAAGTGCTACTGAAGACTAACGGTCACCAGGTGGAGAATAGCTCGCTTTGTGTCTGTAAATAAGCAACCGATTGATTGATTGATACTGCCTCTGAGAACAGCTTGTGTATCCAGAAAAAATTAGTTTGTGTTATTACTTCATTCATATATATATTGTAAAATTCTGAGTTTTAGTTTTAGAGTCTCCCAATTAATCAACTGATTTGGTATCAAAAGTGCAGAACATCAGCTGAGCTTTACCTCCGCTCTTCAGGTACTGTTTCATTTCTTGATTGATTCATCGTAAAAACACTTTCCACATCTCTATCTGGAGTTAAAGCACAGCCGGGAAAGTGAAGATTCTGCACATTTACAATATGCATTGCTGTTTCCCTTCCGTCCTGAACCACAAGGATTGTTTCATCACTGCATGCCAACTGTCTTAACCTGCAGCTCTGGATCCACACACAGTGCGGCCAGAGGGCAGGGGCTCTGGGGAAGGAGCAGGTTTCATCACTCACTCTGCTCCTTAGGTCTGCGTCCCACAGGGCAGAGGGGGAATGTAATGAAATGGCTGCAGCTCAAATCAGTACAGAGGAGGAGGGTTGGAGCACAAGACAGTACCGCAGTGACTCCAGCATTCCTACTGAAGCATCTGCTAAGGTCATCCACGCTGGGCCCGAATCTGAGCCCAAGGCTCACGAGCGGCTCAGGGATTCATTCAGGGAAATCTGTAGGAGATTTCCCAGATCGGAATCCTGGGCCTGGAATCGCCTCTCTCGGTTGTTTTTGCTCTGATTGGTTGTCTGTACCAGCGCTGCTTTTCTAATGCGTTACAGCGAGCAAGTATGTGAGGATGGATCTGTGATCATGAGTGCTGTTTGAGAGGCTCAGTGCTCGCTCTGTGAACTAGAGCAGTTGCAACCACAGAAAAACCACATGAGACCAGAAGTTGTGACGCAAGACGCACGCCGGAGCAAAGCCTGGGAAACTGTGTCACTGAAAGTGCAACAGTGCATCTTACATCCTCTTCAAGTGTGTTTGTGCATCGTAATGAAACATTTGGAAATTTTACATCCAACTGTGTCAGCAAGTTACAGAGTTTTGTGGCGAGAGCGTGACAGGCTGTAACTGTCCTTTCAACTTAACCACTACATGATATTTTTAAATCATTGTGCCCAATATAAGTAGTTTTAGGGCAGATAAACATTATAATACTTATCAGTAGGTCAGACTAGAATTTTCTATCAAGACAAATCTTCTAAATTGCCTGCAGTGATGCAATTCGGGACTTTTTTTTTTTATTAGAAAGAGGAGGATGCAACCACAGGAATACTGGAATTTAAGGCAGCTGAGCAATTGCTTAATTTGTTAGATGATTCAACTGTAAACCATGGATTAACATTAGTTAAACAAGGTCTGCATGGAAAACCTTTGATAGAGCTCTGTTTTATGTATTGATCCAGCATTTGATAAGATGGAGAAGATATTCTAGTATAGCTGATGTGGAAACTCAAACGGGAGAGCTACTTTAACAGGAAATAAGAGAAAGTGTTTTCTGGGGAACACACAAATTACATTGAGTCACCATTATAACTGGCAGCATCTGGAAATGACACAAATATCTGGTCACTCTGTTATCTGTATTGTCAAGTTTGTGCCAGTAGGTGTTCTCAGTTTGCACACTTCCTAAATTCAACATCTTTATACTGTGTGAACATAAACACATGTAGTGCTCGGACAGTAAGACGCAGGTCCAAACGAAGCACATGACCACGATCCCACCTTTC
Organism: Acanthopagrus latus; assembly: GCF_904848185.1. Taxonomy (NCBI): domain Eukaryota; kingdom Metazoa; phylum Chordata; class Actinopteri; order Spariformes; family Sparidae; genus Acanthopagrus; species Acanthopagrus latus. The sequence goes on from NC_051040.1 coordinate 9,487,110, forward strand.
GACCTCGGGTGATTACCTTAAAGATTGTAAGAAAATTAAGGAAGTGAAAATACAGTCAGCTTTAGTTTAACTTACCAGAAGTGGCATTATGCAACATCACGATGAATTGTGCTTTGTGAGGGCAGCATGAATCAGATGTGAGGCTCATGTTACCTAAGGGCTTAGTCAGTGTTGTTCAAGTACCCAAAAGTCATAGTTGAGAAAAAAGTAAAAATGTTAAAATATTACTCTGGTAAAAGCACAAGTCACCCATACAAATAGTGCTTGGGTAAAAGTTTGGTACTTTAAGTTGCTGATATTAAATGTCCTTATGTATCAAAAAGTACAAGTTAAAGTAAATTACACACACACACACACACACACACACACTATTAAAAAGTAAACAATGTGTACAAATTGTAACATTCAAACATTTTATATCATGTGAAGGAATATAAAATTTTGATGTTATGTCAAAGACATAGACTTAAGCAGTGAGCATGCTAACCAGCTAGCCGTACTAAGCTAAATTGCTAACAGCAGCTGTTCACATTTACACTGTTGATATGCTACCCTCCATTTGATTCGAGTAAAAATTTGACAGGGGCCTATTGTTACATGTTGCACTTGCTTATGTGCTACTTTGGACTGATGCAGCAGGCAATCTGCAAAGTGACTAGTAACTGAAGTTATCAAAAACAAATTGTAGCGTAAGTAAAAAAAAAGTACAGCAAATGTTAAGGAGGTTAAGATGATCTGGGTTGAGATGGCTGGTGCTGGGAACAGATTGTGGTCATGGAAACCAAAGTATTGTCGAGTTATGGTTAACTTGGTAAAGATCAGGGAAACTGTAACTGTAGGCCCAGGAGTTATGATGATAGGCTCCTTGGATGGTTATGGTTCGGTGATTGTGGGGTTAGAGACTGTTTAAATTATCACATGACTTTGCTGGCTAAGCAGTTTCCTGGGTTTGGAGTTAATGTCTGGTTCACAGACTTTACAATAAAGTAGACTGTCATGTTTGGAGTTTGTACAGCTAACATCTTAGTTTTATCTTAATTCTGAGCATTCCTCATCTTAAAAATCCTTTTGATCAGGTCTGAAATGCTGGTTTGTAGCTGGTCCATCTGCACATCTGACTTTTTCTGTGATTACACAACCTCTCAGACCAAAAGAAATTAATTTTAGAAGGGGGGGGAGCTGCACTTCTTGTAATTTAAATAGAACCAAAACCCAATCAACATCATCTAAAGTGCGTGTGAGACTCAGTATGAGAGTGTGTGGTATGTATATCAGTGTGTGAGGGCATGGGTGTGTGTTTGCCTGAGAGAGGCCCAGTGAGTGGGAGAGTCGGGCTCTGCTGGGACTCACAGCTGTTTCATGGTGCTGTTCCAGGAAGAGCTGCTGGACTTGTTAGTGTTTACTGGCAGACAGTTTGTGTGTCTGTGAGTGTGTATCTTTGGCTCGATGCGTTAGCCTGGGTGTTGGTCCACTCTCGTAAGGCCACTCGTGCGCTCCTCCTCAGCTGCCCTCACACTCCTCTGGTCTTCCTGTGAAATTTGCAGCAAAATTCACCAGTGGCACTGAGCCATGACACACACCTACAGAGGCTGTGGTGTGATTCTGTGGCGATGTAGTGACTCATGTAGATAAAGAAAAATGCTTTATTTAAAAGTCCTCTTGTGTGTCACCCACAACAGCAATGTAAAAGAGGTGATTCACCTACGTATAGAGCAGCACACATGAAGCCGAGACGGATTCAGTGTCTCCGTTAAGGACACGTCAGCAGGGTATGTTTGCCAGTAAAAGATTTAAACTGTCGTCTCCCTTATCAGCATTGCTCTCGCCGACAGGATAACCTTAAAACTACAAAAATACAGCAGATATATACACAGTATCTTCAGAGTAACTTACAGGATGACAGATATCAACAAAATAGAGAATGTTAAACATGCGAATATACACTCCGTTGCCATTTTAGTCAACACTTAGTCAAAACTAATACAGTCATTACAATAACAGTCCTTCAATACTGTTTCGGAGGTTTTGATTTAATTTTGTTGACTGCAACAGCACCAAGAACTACATTATTCAAATTGTTTTTAATCCGAGCCAGTTGCAAATGTTGAGCTAGCTGAGGCTGCTGCAGCGGCGCTAATGTTAGCAGGGCTAGCTTGCTATGAAGCACGAAGGGAAAAATCATTAAAAATCTGTATCGGTGGTAGATTCTGGTGGTGCAGAATGGGTTTTGTGCCATTTCCCTGCGTTCATTCTGTGAATATGTGTTCAACTTGGCTCTCTAGCTATAAAATACATGTCTATTAGGCATTTGCAAATCAATAGCTGATTAGTTGACAACAACTATCAAATGTGTCATTTGACATAATATAATTTATTTTGAGGACTTACGAGGGCAGTTTGTTAGATTAGTTAATAAAATGGCAACTGAGTGTAGACTGTATTTAATGCCTAATGTGAAATTTCATGTGAACATGCAATATAAGAAGATGCAGATATTGCACAACTTAATACATACATTTCAAAATGTGCGTGTCAGGGTACACAGAGAGGTGAACAAGTCATTCTTCGTGTCTTAGAATGGTTGACTATACTTTCACAAGCATGAACTGGCAAAAAATGTTGCCTTTATCTGTGTATTTATCTCAGTATCCAATTCTTTTACACCCAGTTCCTTTCATTTCCCTTTTAAGAGTATTTAAGGTTGTAAAGGTCATTTTGTTCCTCATGTCTTTAGAGTGAAATATTCAGTCCCAGGACTCCATAATATGCACCTAGATGTCTTGTTTATAAATTCTCCCACCAAACATGCTTTTGGTATGTGTAGTTGGTCTTATACAAAATATATTTCCTTTTTTGTAATTTTATTTTAAATACTTTTTTCAACGATTATATTCACAAATTTTAACATTTTACTTTTTCACGAAGCAAATATTCCCCCGACCACTGGATTCTGCTCTATAACAGCAGGTACTGTAAGTATAAAACCACAAAACATGTAACTCCAAATTTGTTCTTTTTTCAAAGCCTAACTCTACCTACAGTATATCACAGTGACAGAGACCGAGTAAATATTCCAGTGAATATATATGTCTGCAGGAGAAGAGTAGTGAATCTATCATGACACTGTAAGTCCCCTCAGTTATTCCTCAGCCCCTCATGGGTCTTGTCACACTCTGAAAGGCCAGAAGAACAGACTAAACACGGTGAGACTGGCCTTTCTCCTCACTTAGCTCAGAGGTGTCTGGTCCAGGTGCAGATGGACTCTCTTGCCGAATGTGTACACGAGCGTATACGTTACGGGCCTGCTCTCCTCCAGGTGATGTGTGGGAATGTGATACCCAACAGGACATGGTGTCAGATTGAAGTCGGAGCATCCGAGGGGTTTGCCGCTGTGCTGGTTTTCGTGGAATGTCAAATGTTTCTCTTCACTTATCGTCAGTATTTTTACTGGGTTTCATGTTTGAAGGAATTTCCCCAGAAACCCCTCTGCATTGCACAGAAACCACAAGTCGTGTGTGTGTGTGTGTGAGAGAGAGAGAGAGAGAGACTTCTGTTGTGTTTGAATGAGTAAGTGGTCATTCACGATAGATAGATAGATAGATAGATAGATAGATAGATAGATAGATAGATAGATAGATAGACTCCCAAGCTGGGAAATTACAGTTACAATTACAATATGGAGGAGCGAATGTTCTCATCAGGGTAGAGAAATGAGGAAACTCCTTCATAAAAATAAGGACTGTCCTCTGACCTAGCTGGGTATCTTAATTATAGGTTATATTGGAAACTGCGTGTAATGTTAGCACTACTTTACAACTCGATTGTGGACATCAAGCTACAGTTGTTACATGTTTGATACACGCAACTCACGGCTAAATGAACCAACCGTGGTTAATGGGATCTACCATTAAAGGGTGAAACGTCTGGATATGCTGGAAGGCAGACGTGTGTTCATGTCAGCCGACTCCTTTTCTGGCCTAGTGTTAGCCACGGTTGCTCCGTTAGCAGGGCAGAGAGAGACACTCGAGAACGTGCGTGAAGTCACATCCTCTGGACCGACACGGAAAATTAAGAAGTCTGATCGAAATGTTTTGACCTAAACAAAATCTAATTTAATACACCAACCCCTAATAATTGCAAAACTTTGGCGGATGGAAACAAGCATTTGCTCACAATTTCTTCTACAGATTTTTTTTTTTAATTTCGGTGAAAATGTGTGATATATTTGGCTAATGAGCTGAAAGCATTGATGGAATATGCATAGTCAGGTGATCATTTTCTGTGGATTACCAGAGGAACAACCCCTGTAAGACTGCATGCACTAATTTGACATATAGTTGAAGCAGAATTAATGACACAAGCTGCTTTAAGGTCTCAGAGTTAGGCAGTAATGGTTGAAATGTTTAATATATGGTGGAGAGGTTAGTGGTTTAGTGTTTAGCTTATTGTAATAAGATGTGGTGTTGTAAAGGACCTCACAAGTCTAGTAACACAAACATAGCTGCGTGCGTGCACTTCTTAATGTGTGTTTTCACGCTTGCATGCAAGTCTGTGTGTGCGAGTGTGTATATTTGGAGGGGGTGTAGGGGGGGATATGAGATAGAGATTACATGGAGATAACGGCAGCAAAAATGGCCTCGGGAGTCTTGCGTGGACCTCGGCGAGGGAAGAGGGAGAGGAAATGGGTCCAGAGGCCAGACTCAGCTGTGTATATATTCTGCGGGGATCTGAAAGTGGCCGTGTACCCATCCTCCCCTGCCTCCCACCACCCACTCCCTCGTTCCCTCCCTCCTTCGCTCTGTTGGCCAGCGCCACTCCGTGCGTCTCAGGGCAGATTTCTCCCACAGTTGGGAGTGCTGGGTTGTGTGGCGGCCTGTTTATACTGGAGCGTGGACTTCCTAGTGGCAGCCTGCACCTATCTAAACATCCCCCCGGCCGCTGCTCTGTGTTCCCGGCCTTGCACAGCCTCCCCCCCTCCTCCTTCTCCTTCTCCTTCTCCTCCACCCGCCTCACTCTCTCACACCCTCTTTCTCCTTTATCACTCCTTCACTTCGGGTCCTCTCGTCATCCCGTCCAACTGTCCATCTTTTCCATTTTCTCTCTGACCCTCTCGTTTCTTTCACAGTCTGTTTTCCCTCTCTCTCTACGTGCGCCTTCTTCCATTGCTGCTTTTTCTCATGATTCCGTTTCTGTTGCACTTTCACCCTTGACTTGTAGGAGAGAAAAAGCAGGATGTAGCGGGTAAAGGAGGAATTCTTCAAAGCACATTTTCTGTAGTGTGGGACTCGCTGATTTCTTTCAACTTCTTTGCATTTGTTGATGCTGTTTTGCTACGCACATAATACTTTTCCTTCATTGACAAGTTTGTCATCCTTTCTAAAAAAAATGTAATTGTGGATGTTGGTGCGTTTGTCATGCTGCATGCAGGACAATGAGGCATGTGTGTCCTGAAACAGGTGCACAATAAAAGATATCATCTTACTTTCGCATGTTAGGATGCACAGGTGCAATTGAGACTGACTGGAATTTTGATGTTTTGATGTTTTTGATATACTGATGTTTTGACAAGATTATTGCGCTGTATTGTAGGTTAAAAGGAACAAGAAAATCACTGCGATTCATTTTGAGGGGGTGATGAATGTCTGCTCCAAAATGTATGGCCAATCCAATCCATCCAATGTTTGACGATATTTTCCATACAACCAAAAGTAAAATTGCTCAGGAAGAGTCAGGACATTGACAATATCTGTACCCAGTTCTGTTCTATCCCATTATAAAAGGGTGCCATGAGTAGGACATTTTATTGCAAACATTCATAAATTGAACCTGAATTAACAGAATGTGACAAAGCAACATTTTTCATGTACTTGAAAGAGACTTCGAGGAACTTGCAGTTTTTGTTGATTCTAACGGCTGCTTTTGACAGAAGTGTTGCTATGCCAGCACCTGCTGTTATAAAGAGCTTTGCTAGCACATGCAAGGATTTCTAATCAGAGGAATCACGAGCCTGTTTCATGAACATTTAAAAGTTCTCGTAGTCACTTTAAGGTAGCTCTTGTGCTAATTATTTACAAACTAAGTTCTCCTCTATTGCTCTGAGCTCCCAGTCTGGGTCACTAGATGCACAGCTAACCAAGCTAACTAGGCCGAGGGCAGATACCGTAACCAGCGGTTGGTTGTACGACTGAAATAGCTGGCCAACTCTTACTTCTTGTACCTTTAAGTATACTTCTTTGGATTAAAAAGGTGCTGGATATGTTAAAATTGTTGTGCTGCCTAATTCATACTCAAAACAAATGGTGGGAGCATATCACCAGAATAGCTTCTACCTGCTGTAGCAAACTAACTATTAGCTAGTTAGCAGTGCAGCTAGTAGTCAAGACTGCTCGGACCACCAACAAAGTGTTTGTGTGTAGCACAGGAGCTTTGGACCAGGACACTAAGCTGGCTAGCTTGCTAACTTCAGTGAACATCTCTGCAACACAATACATGCTCTTCTTAATAAACTTTGAATGTTTTCAACTAAAAAGTCTCAAAGGGAATCTCAAATATCATTAGGATTCATCCTCTTTGGATCCTGAGTGTGCACAAAATATCATGGCAACAGATCGTGTAATCACATAAAAACTCAGATGCGCGCACCGACCGCTGTGATTACCCCATCATTATCATCAGCTCATTACAGCATCGCTCTGTTTCACACACACCCACGCGGACACACATGTCAGACATATAACACACCTCCCCTTTGTTTGTTTATTTGTATGATCATCAGCTGCTGTCCAAAAGAGCAGCAGCAGGATATCTGGTGTAACACAATAGCAGGGCCTGCTCCCCCCGGGGAGCGCTCTCTGCTCCGTGCTGTAAAACCACTGGAGCATCCAGCTTAGCATTATCGTTTTGTCCAGGGAACAGTGCGCTCTCGGCAAACACTTGCCTCGAGGCGAGCTGAGAATACTGCATCATTGGGTGTTTATGTGTGCAGACAACTGGTTTCATTCCCACCCTCTCCACCTTCTACACTGGCGAACCCTTATCTCAGTCACGGTTTTACACTGCTGAAGAATGAGCTCTCTCGTGGGATCCCCTCGGCCCGTCTTGGGCTGTTTGGTCGATGTGAGCGGTGGCGATGGAATGATTTGCTCTGGTGTAGTCAGATGGAGGTGAAGCATGTTGGACAAGCAATGACTGTGAAGTCTCCGGGGACGCGTGTGCGTGCTCATGTTCGGCCTGGGTGAAGAATGTGTACGCAAAGAGCGGGTGAAGCTGGGAGTGTGAAAAATGGCGGCCCGGCGAGAACAGGGCCAGAGAAAGCGCCAGTGAAAGCGCGCCCTTGCTGACAGATGAATTGCTCTAATTAGAAATCCATAACATCCTGCCACATGGCCGCCTTATCCCCAGCACACTTCCTGCTCTGGGCCAGGCTGACGACAGCCAGCCCTGCTCCTTCCGTCACTCCGAAGCGAAGGGAACGAATCGCGGAGCGAGTGTGGGTGTCTCCTCCAGCACATGCCCCAGGCACAAGTCTTATCTGTCAGCCCCCCCACCCCCCCCAGCCCTTCTCTCGGACAATAAGTGAGCATATGTCAGTGAGTGTGTGTGTGCATGTGCGTTTGTGTGTGTGTGTGTGTGTCATCCCAGCCCTTTGTGTCTGGGGTCTTGCTCAGCTGGCTGGCTCTCTGTCTCTATCACTTCCTCTGTTTTTGCCAGTCTCAATCACACTGCTGCTCTATCCGTCTGCCTCCCCCTCCATTCCTCCCTCCCTCCCTCCTCCCTCCCTCCCTCCCAGGTGTCTGGATGGGGGGCACTAGTTGAGGGAGTCCAGAGACGAGCACGAGGGAATACAGACGATAACAGAGGTTGCGGGCCTGGCTTATGTGCGAGGAGGGTTCTTGCTCGATGCCAGCTCGATGGATACACAGCAGGCCAGGAGACAATCTGCTCTGCACATTAAGCAAGACATAACGGAGATCCATGACCCATCGTAAACATTATGCAAAGCTTAATGGCCCTGCTGAACGCTCTGCTCTATCTCTAGCCCCTAATGAGATGAAAAGGCCCTGGATTAGGTTTAATGTTCCTGTAGCCACTAATATCTCTGCTGATGAGAGACTTTGCAGCAAGTGTTTCTCCTTAGACGGTTTTAATGCGTTAGCCCTTACAGGTAAGTGCTAGGGCAAACATAAGGTGCCTTAATGGGGTGTCGAGCTTCAACGATCTGCCAAAACAGCTTCATTGCACATTCGGGAAACATTTGCATTCATATCTGTAACACTTTTTGTGGCATGCAACAGCATACTATTCTGCTAGAGATCCTGTGTTTTATTGATGCTGGAAAGCACCGTCTTGTGACACAACTGGCAACGTGGTCAATGCTGCCGGTGTCACCCTCAACGCTCGAGCGTTGTTTCTGTGAGCGCCTATTGCTGTAGATATTGAGCAACTACTAGCACCTCTCTAAGAGCAATGTATGTTTGTGTGTGTCAGTAGTTTGGCTTTCAAATTAAAATGGGCCAAGTTTTCAGTAAATTTCTGAAATTCTACCAGTGCACGTTTGCTTACACTTTGGACAGAGAAACATGTTCCAGCTATAATTTGGAGTTACTGGCATGAAAATGGCTAAAAAACACATATGATATGAACAAAAATACATTAATTTAGGAGGAATGTCAATGGTGGAGAAGGAGAAGGGAATGTTCCAAGTTGCTCTCACTCATTAATTAAGAGCCAGTCGCCACAGGCTGCACACAGGTGATCTGAATCCACTGCAATCAATCAAGAGGCACTTTGAAATGCAGCCAAAATGTATTTAAAAAAAAATAACATGTACTGCACAATGAGACTGCTTTGCCAACAGTAGAAGAGGCAGAGTCATGTAGAGTGCAATGATGTCAAAGTTAATCCTTCCATCAGCCTTCTTCTTTTTAGACCAGTCACACGCTGGCATTCACAAAGATCATGGCAAGATCATTCATGGCAAGATCACAAACACTTCATGGTACATTTCAGCCTCACAGATAGAAGATGTGGTTGCTACAGGGTCGACACAACAGAAGGAGATAGAGCACGAGCGTTTACGTGAAACAGTAAGTTATGAAAGGGGGCGTGGTCAATCTGTAGGGGTGGGGCCAACAGTCACCGATGACAGAGGAACTATGAGAGCTGGCACATGTGTTTTGAAAGTGAATGTGGCAAAACGGTGTTCTATAAATGTTAGGTTCCATTTTTGTTAACCCGTTTCGAAGTTTTTGACCTTTTTGTTGTAGGCCACGCCCGCTGCCACACCCTTTCACACCTTTTCAGCTAATTCACATAAACACGAACACACACTTTCACAATTTGAGCCTCCTAGGGGAAAACCTTTGGTCACAACAAAGCAACCTGTAGGAATGTTGCTCACAGCTTTTGCAGTATTTTATCTCTTTTTTTGGGGGGGGGGGGGGCTCGTCACTATTTTATCTGCACACGCTGAAAGTGCGCACAACAACAGGTGACTGGACAGGTACCTAACTGCAGTCAGACTCGTGAGATCTTGTTGCTGAGCTGGCTGTGGTGTACAGTTAACATTGTTTTCAGGCTCATCGAACTGTTCACTGACCTCTCTCGCCCTGCGGATACAGACTCTGTCATCTGAGAGAGAAAAAAAGGAATCCAACTAGTGAGAAACTTTCCAAAAGGATGGAAGTAATCACAGAGAATGGTATTGTATTTGTTGGCATTTATTGTGCCCTCTGAGGGGGAGATTAGAGTAAAACCAGAGCAGGAAAAGTCACCCCACCTGCTTTCAATATACCCTTTATCCTTCATTTTACGCTGGCACCTTCGATACTGCAGGGTACCATCAGCATGAGATGAAGTAGATCTAAAGTGAAATGTTTTGACACAGAAACACTCAAGCAAAGCATCTTTTACGGCACCATTACATTTTCGGGTTGAGTGATTTGATGAAATTTCGAAACACACACACACGCACACTTAAAACACACACACTGATGTAAAATACAGCAGCACCGGCGAGCACATTTACAGAAATGTTCAGCGCTCTGCGGTCAGACACACACACAATGTCGCAGTGTAAGAGTCGCTGTGGTCGAAGCAGGCTGGACCACTACCATTGTTGTTATGCCGTGTGTCTTTTCGGTGACCCCCCTCACACTCGCAAAAAAAAAACACATCAGCGTACACACTAACACAACCCCGGTGCGTGCGCCCACACACATGCACACACGAACATACCAGCACAGATGAAGTTCTGGCTCCATGTTTAAAGTATGCAGGGGATTTTTTGTGTGTGTGTGTGTGTGTGTGTGTGTGTGTGTGTGTGTGTGTGTGTGTGTGTCAAAAAAGAGTAAGGGTAGGGGGGGACACAGGCAACAGAGAAGGGAAAAGTGGGACAAGAGCGAGTCAGAGAAAGAGGGAGAGAAGAGTTGAGCCACAGAACAACGCTGCTGCGAGCAGCTGTGGCACTCCCAGATTTCCCCCTGATTGCTTTCAGCTGGTACTTGAACCCTGGGCCTTTTGGGTTTTGGAGGCCAGCCCAGACCCCACAATCCCCCCAGCGCCCCATCCAGCTGCCTGACCCCTCCCTGACCCCGTGCCGAGGATAGGAAAATACGAGCCGTGCCAAGCCAGAGAGACTCTTTTATTTTGCCTGCTGGCATGCTGCCGGTGACCAGGGCTTACATAATGGGAAACATAGCAGGACCCAGGAGAAAGCAAGCCCCCCCCTTTTCTCTTTTTCCTTACCAATCGATCCTCCCCTCTCTCCCCCATCTCCTTTCTCCTCTTCTTCATTTCTTTTTCCCACTCCGCTCCGCTCTCGCCCCCACTTGCTCCATCCTCTTCCTCTCCCCGCGCACTCTGCCTCCCCTCCTGTTTGTGATATATCTTTTTGGGCCCACTCGCCTGGGCACATTTATTACAGACAGCCTCGACACAATCCTGAAGCCGAGCCACCAGCAACACAACGGCACAGCCCACGCGCACACGGACACACTCAGGCGCACAGGCGCACACACACGTGTGGGCGTGTGTTTGCATAGTCTGAAGCATTTACAGCTTGTGCTGTGCATCCTTGTGTAGAGAACTTTAATGGGAGGACGCTCATGCGGTAATTAACCTCCACATAAGGACATAGTGAACTATGATGCATTATTGCATATAACAGTAATGTTATGTTTTATGTCTTGTTTTATGTCTCCAGTGCGGTTGTGTCTTGAGGTTTTTGTTTTGCTTCAATTTAGCGCAATAAAGCAAATTCCTATCAACCACGATGAAGTGGCAATAAAGTCTTGCATCGCGAACAAATCCGTTTTCTTCTCATTATCATTTCTTATTGTTATTTCTCACTTTGGTAAAGGGACGTCAAATGCAGAGGCTCATGGTTGAATCTTCCTTTCGCTTTGCTATTACTTTACTTCTGGAGTAAAAATCGTGTCCGTTTCCATTTATTGGGCTTAATTTTACGAGCCTCTTTATACGAATTCATTTGGAAACACAGTACCAGTAAAAAAAGAGCATTTTGGGATGTTAGTGCTCGGTTTTCCTTTCTGTCTGAACTATAAATGGAAGAGCAGGGCAGCTTGTCAAACCTCTGAACTTCCAGGCAACCTTTCCACTCATGTTAGCCTCTCAGTTTGATAAAGTCCACTGGGAGCCAATTTGGAGGTGATCATAAACCAATTAGCTGTACAGTGCTTTCTTAGGATGACATCACCAGACCACAGCGCTCTGGTTGAGTGAGGTCTAGACCGGCTCGCCACAGCCGAGGCAGACACCACAGAAATAGGTGGCCTGTGTGTATCTGCTTTGTAAAAATCCCTAAAACAAGACTGTAGGGGATTATTAATTCTATTTTAGTTTGATTCACGCTTCATTGGAAACCATTACAGTACAGATGGTCGAAACAATGCAATGACATTCACATGAGGGAAGCAGACACTTTTGCAGAGAGGATTATTCGTATTTATTACAACACTTATCAGTAACGATTGCAAAATTGGAAAGAAAACCTCCACTGGGCCAATTAATCAATCTAATAATCAGTTAATTGCCACTTAGTCTCACCATTGACACTGTCTTTTCAGTTGACATGGCATTGGGCAGCTAATTGGCTATTGTTGACTTACATAAACCTGGACAGCTGCCTCATTCGTTCTGTGCTTGTTGCCATTTTAATGTCACTATTTTCCATGAATACAGCTAGGGAGCTAGCTAGATAATAGCATCCCTATTCTTAAAGCTATGATTGGTCCAATTGTTTCTACGGTGGAAACAGCACTCTGTAACGGACCAATTTCAGTCGCGGGACAAATCTAAAGATGTGTCTGGAGAATGATGATCTGCAGGCTGGCAAGGAGCACTTGCTATCAGGAGATCAGCCGGATTATCTCCTCTACCTTTATTCGGAAATGGAAAGTGAGTACACCCGAAATGTTAGCAATCATACCTCCTTTTTTTATGCGTGTACTCTATTTACAGCAAGTTGAACAGGGAAGTCTGAACTTTGGGTAACATTTTAGTTTAGCGTGTTTTTGCATCCAAAAAGCTGACATCGGGATTCATTTAAAACCTGTGTGATCGTCTGACACCTTGTGTTCCTGCGATGTCGCAATCTTTCTAGGATCAGGGTGGGACGCTGAAATACTGGGAAAGTTTTAAGCTGCCATGTTCCAGATTACAAGTCGTCGTACACATTTCAGAAATATTACCTACTGTTATCCCCTCACCACGTATACAGTAATTAGTAAGTGAAAATAAGATCTGGAGGGTAAACAAAATATATATTTGATAACCCATTAGCTAACATTAGCAGTCAACCACTTACAAGTTAACATACGGTTTAATTACATCCTGTCCATTCACAGTTTAAATAAATGCATCAAGACGTGCAGGTTATCAAAAATATTGTGCTATGGCACAATGTGACTTCGGATTTACGCTAACAATCGTATTTTCAGTTACTGATCCATAAGGAAGCAAAGTAAAATGACACTTTGCCAGATAACCTATGCTAAGAGAACTCACAACCTCCCACCCTGAGGATGATGTGAAAGCGAAATGGCCACTGCTTGAAAAGGGTCTATTGAAGGAGAGCTCTGGTAATATTCTGTTTTATTTGATGTCAACAAACCTCCAGTATATTACAAATACACTAATCTTGAGTTGATCCCACATCACGTACATCGACTACCATAAATACTGGCTCTGAATATGCAGAAACTCTGCAGCCGAAAAGAGCTACAATCTGAGGAAAGCCTTTCTTTTTGTAAATGGCTCTGTATTTCTGTGAACTAGCTGTTAAAAGTTTAACGTCCTCAGTTGGAAAGAATGGGCTTGGGGCTGAGTGCCACAGACAGACTGGGGGAGTCTGGACATACTGAGAGGTGAACCGATGCTCTGTTGATTTTGGTCTTTTCATTGGATTTGTTGACACTTAACATAAATATAGAAAATCACCATCCACATTTTCTGTGAGTCTGTGAGTCCAGTGTTATGAATACCAAATAGGAAACACGATCAAAACTGCAGTTGTAAACCAAAGTTATCCTCCAAGGTGAGTTTGGGTGACCTCCAACAAGCTCCTCATATATCAAACTCCGATCCTTTCATTTGCTCCTCATCTCCTTCACCTCCTCATCACCCTCTCTGCTCCATCATCTCCCTTTCACTGTTCATCTTTTTCTCTCCTCGTGTCTCTCACTTCTTACAACAAATCCTCATTCCTGGGAAGGTCTCAATAGAGTGGAATAAGATTAAGTCATGGACGGCTGTTGAGGGAAAACGCTGACCTCTTCTCCTCCCTTCTGGTCCGTCTTTCATTTTTCAGTCTCTCTTTCTTGGCTCTTTTCTCCCCTCAGCGCTCCTTTATTCTCGCTCTCCCGTGTACCCCCCAGCCTTCCAGATTGTAATAATAGTAATAATGATAATAACGGTGATGGGCCTGGTGACGGTGATGTAAAGAAACATAATATTAGAATAACAAACACACTCTCTAACCAATGGCCATCATTTGACCTCTGTGGTTGTGAGTGTGTACGTACATTATGTGCACACTCTCTGGAGCTTCTGAAAACTCAGATTTGTGTGTGTGAGAGAGCTGGAGAGAAAAGAAGAGATAGAGAAAGACAGTGAGGGAGAGGGAGTTTGCTGGCATGCTGTATATACGGTCACTTCCTCTCCAGTTTAAACAGAGCAGGCTGTGCTGGCAACCTCCGCTCCCCACTCCAAATGGTTTGCATCATGTTTAAACCCCCCTGCCACCACCCCTCCCTCTCTTCCCTCTCTCTTTCCCTCCCTCTCTCTTCCTTTCTCTATAAATCATCAAAATCTCAAACTTTATGTGTTCGAAAAAAAAAAAAAAAAAACGACACCCCTTTGCTTTCTCCCTGCTGAAGGGCATAAGAAAAAGCTATAAAATGCTTCTAGGATCTCTTTCCACTTCAATCACCCCCCCCCCCCTCCATCCATCCCCCCTCCCCCTTACCTCCCTCCATCTCCATCTCCATCCTCCGACCGGCCTCTCGTCACCTCTCCGTGTCCTGGTCACGCTGCTCTCATATCTGGCTGGGTAGACTTCCCTTCTCAAGAACTGACGTGGCTCCAGTAAAACACCACATAAGGGGCGCTGGTGGCCTCAGGAGGCAGATTATCTCCATGGAAGAATTTCTAGAGCGAACCCTCGTGTTTGTGAATCATGCTAGTCCCTGGTGGTGACTGGCGAAACGCCTGGTTGGGACATAAGTGGCCAATTTTAAGCTTTGATAAGAATCACTGATAGATGAAAACTTTAACTGGCCATGAAGAGTCAACTGAAACACGAGATGCGCGATGGAGGCTGGAGATCACAGGCTGGGCTTCACGATCTGCAACACCTTTATAATCAACCCCAACGCCAGAGTCAGTGTTAGCCAAGTAGGCTCCTGCAAAACCACAGACGAGTTGAAACTGGACGTTTCTTTATTTTCCAAGTTTCCGTTAGTTTAGGTTGAATTTTCTATTTTTCCTATTGTGACAATGCTCTGCTTATCCTCTGCTTAGGTTATGGCACAAAGCCCGCTTGGTTAGGGTTAGGAAAACATCATGGTTTGGCTTAAAAGTCTTGTTTTGGTCGCCGGAAAGAGATGGTCTTACTTCCAGTTTGGGTCGCCACAAAACCCACTGGAAATGTCTACAGCTCTCCATACGAAAAAAAAAGACTTGGTTGTGATGTCACAAAAGCGGATGAAAAGTTCTCCAGGTGACCTTAAATCTGTCCAAAACTGGGGTCGCCTGTTTGGTCTTGTTGGCTTGTAATGACACTACCTTTCTACCTTTCCTTTTAGACAGGTGGCTAATGAGCTTAAAATGATAAAACCTGATAAAACCACATTTGGTGCATCTTGTTAATCCCGTATTTTGTTAATACATGCGAGGAGGCTGCACCACTGAGGGTTCACTCAAGCAAACGCTTGCCAAAGAGACATCACTCTGTAATGGTAGGCCAAGTTTTTGTTAACTTTTGGCGTTGTGCACCTGGAACGCTTGGAGGTTGGAAGTAGGAAATTTCAACAAGGAAATTCCAACCTCCGACTTTGAATGGAACGCAGCGCTATGACCACTGAGAATGCATGGAGGGACAGAAGGCTGCTCTTGTATATGCTCGTTCGTGGCTCCTCAAATATCCCTCTCCGCTCCTCGGAGCACAATTAAAAGCATTTGGACAGCTTGTAAGATGTCGCGGCAGGAAGCAAAAAGCGAGGATATGTTAAATAAGAGACTCTAAAGTTCACTAATTGTTTTCCATTTCTTTTCGGTTTTCTGTCGCTGTCTGGTTAGGTTTAGGGAAAAAATAGTTTGGGTTAGAATGTACCCTTTCCTCAAGTCACAAAGCTGTATCATTACAAAAACATGATTGGTCAGTTGCAATAATAGACTATGCCCTCTCATGTATTTGTATAAGGCCAGACAAGCAACAAGAGTGGTGCTGCCAACTCAGGGTCGGGTGACAAAAAGTCCCATTTTTACCACACGTTCATGAAAGCACACATTCCTGGCGATTACTTAGTAATGTCTATGACATATTTCTTCGAAACTAAGATAAAATAATTGCCATCATGATGACTTTTAAGAATTGTAAAATAAACGTAGTTGTAGTTCTAAAAATAAAAAAAAAATCCAAATCCAAATCACTGTGCAGTGTTTTGGAAGTGTTCACTCAAGCCTTTAAAATCATTAATCTGTTTCTCCAAGTGAATTTCCTGGATCATATTTTATTGTCTCTCTGGTGCCCTAAACAACAACCGCCTCCGGGCGTGCAGCATGCTTTAGCGTCCCCTGGAAACAGCTTCCGTTGTCATCTGTGTTACATGCAGCATTTCTTTATTTGGTTGTGTTTTCTCACTTTGCAATGCAGCACAACGCTGCACATGTGCTGTCAGATTGGTGAAGATGTGTTTTCTGAAGTTGCAGCATGCTCAGCTCTCGAGCCACCGCACTGACTAAAATGAAAGCGTCGGTCCATCAGAAGCATATTAAACAGATGATGCTCCTTGAAGAATGCTTCTGACATCTAGCCAGGGTAAGACAGGATTCCTTTTGGGCAAGCATCTGTTGTCTCAGAAGGAAATAATGAAAGACCTTTTTTGCCATTTAATAATGAAGACCAGTGCTATTAATATCAGCAGACAATATCTTTCAAAGTCAATGTCATTAAGTGATTCTCCACCGCCATGAAAAACTGGAAAAAAACTTGTCCGTCAATTTAATTGGTGAACTTGCGATGCTTATTTGAACGCTCACAATGGTCTGCACCTCACCGTGTGTGCACTCTCACAAATAGAAATTTGACGAGGTTTTTCAAATAAAAACTGAGTAGCGTAACCACAGGACAGGCGGCCAAAATCTGTGGTTGAGAGCGTGCGGCTTTGAGCGCCAAAAGGATCAAATGTTCCGCGGAGAAATCAGTCAGATTCTACTTATCTATTCACCATCAATTTAAAGAGTTAATTTGCTGCATTGTTCTGATTTCTCCCTTTCTGTTTTACATTAAACCACATAGACATGATTGATCTCTTATTGCGTGCACATGTGTGTCTATATAGCACACGTACCTGTGCACGTGTGTGTGTGTGTGTGTGTGTGTGTGTGAGAGAGAGAGAGTTGGCACCAACTTAGTCATTAGGCTTGGCTGTCCCTGCTCAGACCCCTCACTGTCTTTAGTCATAAAGGGGATCTCTCCAGAGCCTGAGGAGACTTTATAAATCATCCAACATATTTTGAGCATCGCCCTGGCCTGCTGGCTGGCAAACTCACACGCACACACGCACACACACACACACATAAATGCAATGACACACACACAGAAATAGCACACCAACACAGAGAGAGAGTCGACTTCATGGGTGGGCACACATTACTGTCAGCCCCAGAGATGGAGCTGATAAAAACAGGCCCTCAGCGCTGCAGATGAAGAGTGGAGAGGCAATGTGGGGACAACCACCTTTAAGCTAATAGACACACATGCACACACTCACACACAAACACCCCCCCACCCCCTCGGGCTTTGGCTCTCTGTGCTGTCTGAGCAGATCATATTTCAATATCTCACCTCTAGATAAGACTGTTTATCAAAGGCTTTAAGTGTTTCTACTGAGCTCAGGTTGACACTCAAACCTCACTGTAACACACTTTCTGCAGCTCCTCACAAGCCTCGGATCCATTACAGATGGCATCCTTCCGCAAAAGAAAAAAGGAGAAATAATCTATTCATTTTCATTTGATTTACACTGATAAATTAGGAGGGGAATTACGGCTGTGAGTCCTGGTGGCAGTGGGGAGAGGAAGAGGAGGAGCTCATTTCCATTTCAAATAGGCTGTGATGCCCCGCAGCGATATCTTCATTGACTGAACATGTTGTTCCTTGCTCAGTCAACTGGACCTGGATCAAAACAAGTATTTGATTAACACCATCCAAGGCCCAGGACCTCAGCTACTGAGGGCCACGGAAACCACAGACCAAAAGGTTGAGACCAGGTGTGAGAGGGAAAGCGAGGCTGTGTGAACATGCAAGTGCAAGAGTGCAGGTTGTAGCAATGAAGGAACTAAAGCAAGGATGGGACAATGTGTGTCAAAGTCAATAAGCAACAGGAACATAAGGTAAAAGCATAAAAAGGGATTAATCGAACAGTGAAGTAAATATGAATTGGCTTTACTCTACATAAATTGGAACCCAATGGCAATTCAGAAATTTATAGTAATACATAAAACATGCTTAAAACACTCCAGTAACAGTACAGAATTTCAGCAACACCCACATGATGATTACCTTGAAGATACCACATTATCTCCGGGCTAAAGTGGATTTAGCCTTTCTAAAGGACTAGCTAGCTTCAGCATGATGTACATTTGTAAGTAAGTGATTTAATTACATCGAAACGTTAACCAAGAACAATGACAGACATGGTAAAATAAAAAAAGAAAAGAAAAGTTTATACCTGAAAAAGACACCTGAAGGCATCAAGTAGGCTCAAATTCTGTAGTCTTGCTAGCTTGTCTAGGCAACTTATAGCCTGTTATAATCACTAGTGCAAAGGGAAAACACGGTATGCATCCAATTGTTGAACACCTACATCCACCAACATTATTATAGGGTCTGGCTATATAACATATCAGCTAATGGAGCGAGCAGTGCTAAATGCTAATGTGGTTGAAAGACTAAAATATCTTAAAAAAAAAAAAAAAAAAAAAAAAAGCAACATTGTCAAACCCATTTTCATCTTAATGAAAGAACGCACTACCAGCAGCGACCATGCTAGCAGATAAGCTCGCTAATTGCCATCAATGAAATTAATGACTTCTTTCACAATGTAAGCTTATGGGAAAAAGTATTTTTAGACCCCAGTGCATCACGTGACGTTGTAATTACACAGTTCGGCCACTATGAAAGTTGTCTTCAAAAGCCTGGCGTTCTTCCCGGAGCCTGAGAGAATGTCCTAACAGGAGGGAAAGGAAGCAGCGTGGTTCCTCAATGTAGCCCAGAGTCTATGTGCTCCCCCTACTGGACACGTCAAGTACTAACTTTTAACAGCCCCACTGACTGAAAAGAACATTATGAAAGCCCTGTTTTAATCTTAACGGCAGATCTCCTTTTGTCCCTGCCCCTTTCTTGCTTTCATATAGCGTCACTCAAGTTTTCCTCTTCCTTCTCACTGACATTTGTGGTTAACAGACTGGTGCAGTCTGATATATTTAGATGAGCGGAGTGACTTTAACTCACACGGGGAGACCAGTGGCATGTGGGAGTATCTCCAAAAAAAACCTGTGATTTAAATAAGTGAGCATTTCTAAGCAGGCAGCATGAAGAACAGCACGCACAAACAGACACACACCTCTGTCTGCTGCGCAGCAGAGTCACAACACACACTCTGCTAAAGTCAGTGCCTGTTATGTGTATCGTCTGCGGTACATCTGTGGTGACAGACTTCTTATGACAATTATATCCTTGCTGTCAATTGACAGTCCTGCTTTAATTAGCCAAATTAAATAGGAGTTTGTGCTCACTTTGCTCACGGCTCCTTACGGTTAATTAAAGGCGATGTGTCCGGAAACCGCACACACTAAAAATAATAGTAGCATGTGCCATTATTTCACAATGAGAGGTTTCAAGTCATTTATGGATGCAGATACCACATCAGTGACCGGGTCAAAGGGTTATTTTGTTATGTGTGTTCAGACAAACAACAACCGCTCGTCTGAGGGTTTTTCTCCCAAGTGACTCACACCAAGGCCATCAATAGCATCAGTGTTTGTACCAAAACTCGGCGACTCGGCCCGGGTTTGCCAAGCTTTCACTCCGCACCAAGTCAGCCCTCGGAGGTAATAGAAAGCAGCTGACCTGAAACCTCAGACAACTGCAGGTTACAGCCCGGTGCTCTGACTAATGACCCCGTGTTTTCATAGCAAGCTGAGTGGCCGAGTGTTACATGTGGCCTCAATAGACCGCGTTTGCGCGCGCACACACACACACACACACACACACACAGTCAGATGAAAGGAATCTCACCCTCCATTTAACGGCAAGTGCTATGAACTTTGGAGAGTGTTAAGTGTGACCTCGGCTGTCCGCAGTCATTGTGAGATAATACACCGTGTACAGATTCAATGGCTCGTTTTGGGTGCACCATCCTCTACTCCGCTCAGATGTCACAGCCGTGCGCTTATCAGCCTATTGCATCTACTGCTTCAGAGGAAGTGCTCATCATTTCATCACCTCCTCTCTCTTTTTATCTCTTCTTTTTCAGTGGGTGGTCACTGATGCTGAGTCTCTTAATAGTATTAAAAATATGTGTTTCATTTATCAGTTGAGCTGAGCATTGCTGACAGTGTCATAATCTCTGGTTTCATATCCTGAGTGGTTTGCAGAAATACCAGTAACAAGCGAAAGAGTCCACCGAGCCGAGCTAGCCTCTCTGTCTGGCTGTAATATAAGATAATATACACACTTTTAGGTGGATAAACCAATGTTTTAAACTAAGCAGGGATGACCATGCTCATTGGGGCTCATCATCTGGGGAACATGAATGTCTCTCACATCGGTTCATTTAGTAGTTTGTTGACATTAGAGACATTATAAAGAGACACAGATCACTTAAAGCGAAACTCTCACCAAGGTTTCATTTTGGCGAGAGTTTCACTTTAAGGTATTTTTTAATCGAGAGGAGCAAGATGCCAGAGATGGCAGCCGAGGGAATGTGAATGTACCTGAGTGTCATGCCAGAATGAAGCTGGGTCGCAGCGAGCCTCCTGCAGCCCTCGCCTGGCCTCTCTGTGGCTACAGGTGCTTCACATTAAGGCTCGTAAAACTCAGCGAGAGGGAAAAATTACTGCCACAATTTGTTAGAGAGGGAGGGGGATGTATGGGAGGGGGGTACCGGAGCAGCGCTGTATATGGATACAGTATTGACACATGTGACTGTGTTGTGTCTGCTGAACGCTTCAGCATTCCAGTCGAGTGCCAGGAAAAGGCCATATTGTTTTTGACTTGAACCTCGAGTGTCACTTTCTGAGGAATGATTTAGCGGCGTGTTTGTGCGTTGGTGTGCGTGCGTGTCGCACTCCAGCTGGCACACTCCTCGGCTGATGGTGTGTGTGCCATACGCACTTGGGAGGAAGGTCGCAGGGTCACAGGGCCACGGGGTCGCTGGGAGTGCACTGTGGAGAGAGGAAACAGGCCTAATCTCAGAAAGGCTGGCAGCTTCCTGTTCTGAGCTGAGGGTACACAGAGGACACTGTCTTAGCTCTGGATACCCAGTTACTGAGTTTACTATGTAATTCAATCAGGATTAGTCCACTCACTCACGCCCTCTAATAATAGTGAAAGGGAGGCGGCCAGACTGAGCTTTAAATCTGTATCTCCTCAACCTGATTTTATATCCAGACGTGGTCTTTTTCTTGGCCTCACCATGTGTCGTTTTTCCCATGAAGTTTGTGTGAGCATAATTGGGGAAGCATTAACTTCAAAATACTTTAACAAGGTTTTACTGTATGATACCTGTATCTAAACTGAACAGCAGTACGGAACACTATGGACGATTTACAACCATGTGCTTATTGTTAAGATTTGACTTATTTTTAATCTGTTTTTTTCAAATTCAATTCTAGTTAGAATTGGATCTTTTATGCCAATTGAATATACCCATTACAATTGTGTTTCTAAGAAGACACTGCTATGCTGGAGCTTACAGTAACTAGGTCCTCTTGTGGTGAGCACAGCTATGAAGACACTTCCAGGAACAGAAAATGAAAAAAAAAAAAAGAGAGAGCGTGAACACACTGACTGTTATTCTGATCCGACTGAGCCCGTCAAATCAACTTTAAAAGATGAATCAACAATAAAAATATGTTGTGTTTTTTTTATTATTGATAATAATGATGTCTGATTTTCCCATTCCCATTCTTAAATATGTTGGAGGTATTCTCCATATTCTTAGGAGATGTAATATTACACAATCGTATAATGTAACCACAGCGCCTAAATGAACTCTAATGACTAATGTCTTCTGAATAAATGATGTCATGCTTTGAGAATGTCAGCTGGGTAAAAGTAGGTGTCACTGTCATCGACTAACACCATCAGCATTATCTCTTCTTTAATTTATAGTGACGTGTGAATGTTTTCAAGTTTTCCTGTTGTTTCAGACTTATTCCAGATTGTTAGTCAACTTATCTAGTTAACACAAGATCACAGAGTTGATAGCTCACTAACAACTCAGTGTGATTTACTGGAAATGTCTTCATCCTTACTTTGAGTGACACACATCCTGCGTCACTAGCAAAAAATCCCTAATTCTTACAACAATCAATGTTGCAACAGAAATCAAGAAAAGTAAACAATTTCTTTACAAATCAGGCCAATAACATAACAACAATCACCTGATTTGTGTGTGCACATACAGCATGTGTTCAGTGTCTGTGTTTGAGGACTACCAGGATGTGAATCAGGTTGGAGGGGCAGAGGTGAGGCGGACAGAGGTGGAGTCCGCGTTTTAATCTGCGTCAGGATGTGGAGAGAGAGAGAAAGAGTCGGCGGCCCAGAGTCCAGACTGAACAGAGAGATGACCAGACGAAGGAGGAAAAGTCAAACTGTAGCAGCAGAATGTACGTCTGTATGTCTAAATCACAGCCTGGAGGTTTGCCGGAGATGTGTTTCTTGGTCGCCCTCTTGGTTAAAACCAGTGTTGGATAATAATTGGGCCAGATAAAAGAGTTTGCCGACAAGCGAGTTGAGGACCAGACAAGACTAGATGGTCTGCAGCACTTTGGATGGGCCCCAAGTGTCAAAGAGTGAACGCAACCCACTCTCCAGACTAAACATTCATATGGGACAATTCTGCAGAAACCTGGATTGTGTTCAATTACGACATTTTTAAACGTTCATAGCCAGTGTTTTTTCATCGACTTGTGTGACGATAGCCATGCATGGCAACTACAGTATGGTTAGGAAACTGAAGCTACTTGCTTTAAGCCTATGTGGGACACGTCTATGTGATTCTGATGGCATACAAACATGAGCAAAAATTGATGAGGATTTATAAGTCCATTCATCTTTTATCTTGACAAGTATTGATTTGAATGATTGCGACCGTGGGATATCCAAAGGAGAAAACCCAAATGTTGTGGTGTGCCTCATTTGAGGCTGTGGGTTTCACTTGAGGGTTTTACTTCAATCTCTAAGTTGTCTTTTGTTGAACGTTCCCAAGGTTTGCTCGCTTGTGATATTTGTTCATCTGACACAATGTCTGCACGTACGCCTGCCTTTGATTGTTGCACTGCTCATCAAGATTTATAGAGCCAAACGGCATCCACCATCGCTATCCTTATCTATCGCAGATGCAAAAGCAAAACGTCTGTGGGTTGACAATCATCTGATGGTTTGCAGTATCTCATCATACCACCCAACCCGCTGATCACGTATACTCTGTGGCCATGTTTGAGATCAGCAATGCAGCCGCCCAGAGAGAGAAGTGTCACAGCTGTTGGTCTGCTGCACCTCTTTCATTCCTCAGCATTGACAGCTATGTCACATGATGAGTGGTGTCTTATCAGGCTGCCTGTAAAAACCCTTTATCAGATAGAACAGTCATAACCTTATGACAACCATTTTTCCTGTCGGCATCAAACTCATATGCGTTTTAACATTTATCTGCAGTTGATCACCCAATTGCGATGGAAATGAAGGGGCAGTTTCCAGGAGCCTTCTTGCCTGATTTGCTACTTAGAATTTCATCTCGGGAGCCAAATGATATTATTCAGCGCTCAAGTGTGTCATTACTGACCCATGTTTTACAAAAGCCACTCTCGCTTTTTAAGCAGTGTCTGCATGAAAACGGCAAGTGTCTGCGTTTCCTCCAAAGTTGCCGCCAGAAGCAGATCTAAGCTCTGAGGCAAAACCGGCAGTCAGACTTTTGGAGAAATCTGCTTTTTGCATGTGCCCAGTGCATGGTAAAGAAGTCCTAATGTCTAATAACACATCCTAACTTGTCTTTTTATTGGCCCGTGCAGCTGGTTTTGAGCTTTGGAGGTACAACGTACAGTTCAAGCTCTCTGCAGATGATTACTGGGCCTACATAAAAGCTTGTCGAACGAGGAAATGGGTACCAAATTACCATTATGTGATCTGGGTGGATTACCGTAGCACTCGGTTCATATAAAACAGAACTAATCTAACATGAGAGCCTTGCAGTCATTGTTTGGGTTCACCTCCATGTCTGACTACATCAAACGCACAACTGTGACAGAATGGCTGAGCCCCAACAAAAAAAATAACATACTCGAACATGAAAAAGCCCAGAGGCAAACAACTGGAGGGGGTGGCGTTGGGGGGGGGGAATGATCTCCTTACAAATGAGTAACAAGTTTCACAGACTGGTGGGTGTGCGAGTGCTGTCACTTACAGTGATAGAAGCTGCAGCGCACTACAGCAGGGCAGCACTTTGGGTCATGTAATTACAGCATTACCACATAATGAGAGTCATTTGTACTAATCACAGGGGCCATGCCGACTCTGAGAGGAGCCTCGATAGAAGCAGGAGGTCCCACAGGAAAAAAGGTGGCTAATAGAGACCTGCAGGTGCGCCATTATAGCAGAAGCTAAAAACCTGTTTACACCAGCACACCTGTCCGACCGATGTCCCGTCTTTCCTCTTTGCTTGTCTATCTTTAGCACGTTTACTCACTAAATGCTGGAGCTCCTCTGGCCTACTGACTCTCCCAGACTCCACATTAATTACTGACATCTGATGAGGAACTGGAGAGAAAGTGCCTGGATAATTTGCTGAGTCTTCGCTCTGTCCTCTCCAGCTCTCTGTGATTACTTACAATGCTGTGCCAGCAGTGTGGCTCTATGAATGGAAGCTGTCCAGACTAAAATATCTCAACAGTTACTTGATGGATTACCAAAACATTTTGTGCAGACATTAATGGTCCCGAGGAGGATGAATCCTTCAGATGCTGGTGATCTACTTGCTTTTCCTCTAGCGCCACCGTAAGGTTGGCATTTTCAGTTTTAAGTGAAATGTCTTAACAACTATAGGATGGATTGCCATGATTTGGGACGGATATCTATAGTGACAGGAGGATTGATCCTAATCACTCTGTTGGTACTTTTTTCTTTCAGGCCACAAGCAGGTAAAAGTTTTCACTTTACCTGACAAATACCTGAACATCTGCTAGATGGATTGGACTGAAATTCTGTCCAGACATTGTATAGTTCCTACATGACTGGCATTCATACACATACCCATGCGCTCCTCAAGAGGAATTTTAAAAAGCTTGGTGATGCCCACCATGCTTCGGTCAAAATCTAAACTCAGCTGTATGTTCAGCGCTAAATAGTGCTAGTTAGCTAATGCCAGCATGCTCAAATGCTAAGCGAAGTAAAAACCTTTCGTATACAGAGACCCCACAATACTGGCGTAGTGAAGGCCCTCTGCATTTTTTTTTTTCTTTTTACACTGAACCAAATTCTGCCGGCATGAGGTCTCCCCACTGTGTGATTTTGGATTGCCTGCCAGCGCCCAGGAAGCAAAAGAGGCATCGCATGTCATCTCACAGCATCAGAATCTAGCGTGGTGCATAACAAGTTTCAGTTTGCTGCTAGCTGCTTTTTAAACCTGCCGTCAGTGGGCACAAAACGTCACATCCCTGTCCCAGCGTGCCGGCTCACTCTTTATATGCACTGATGTCATTTTGGCTGTGTTGCTTCCTTCACTGCAGGCTCAAAGGCACAACAATGACACACACACACACCATTCCGTCTTTGTACCTTTAATAGCCTCGAACATGGTGTAATATCTGCGTGACATTCCTGCCTTTAACAGGATGTACGAAAGGGGCTTAAGATGATGAACACAGTAAAAATACCTGGTAAACATCAGCATGTGTATACAGTCACTGGTGGCCAGTTACTGGCAGCACCTGTACTTCTTGATTGGCTGCGTTGACGTTACAGGTGATGATCATTGTTTTATCCATCCTCACTAAAAGAAGGCCGGCATTTTTAGATGTTTCCATCCCAGAGAACTTGTTCACAAAGCTTCATGTTCGGTGAAAACACCTCTAACTAAACAGACAGAAGAAGATGTTTCTAATTTAGCCGGCTTAGAGTGGACAGTTTTCAATTTTGCATCCTCCCAATCCTCACCCATGAGCACTTTTTCTCATGCACTTATCCCATCTCGTCCCTCCTTCCACCGAAGACCTGAGCCAGAAGAGTAGTTGGGAGCTGGTGGGCAGCAGCAGGGCTTAAGTGTTTCCTGTAGGGCCTGTGGACAGGAGGAACCGCCGCTGGCCCTCAGCCTTCAGGGGTGGAAAGTATGTGTCGAAGGCTGCGCTCCCACCTCCCACCTCCCAGCCTGGGAACGGAAGCTGGGAGCCGCCAGGGAAAACAAGCAGACAATCAGGTAGGGCCCGAAGCCGGGAGAGAGAAAGAGAGGATAGGAGGGGAGGCGGAGCTGCGAGCTACGTCAGGTCCTGAAAGACTCAAGTGAAGCTCTAGGAAAAGCATACAGATGTAATGGGGGTTTGGGATGGAGGTTTTGTTTATGTGTTTGTGCGAGCATTTCCTCATCCATCAAAGAAAGTGAAAGGATGTGTGTGTTTTCAGAAGGGCCGGCGCACAGAGCGCGCGTGTGCGTGTCTGAGAGTCGCACGCGCATCGAGCATCGCTGAAACATAATCCCATATTAAAGTTCAGAGAGTGTTTGTACAGTGTGTGCGGGTTAGTGTGGGTGTGTGAGAAAAAGCCGGGTACTGTGCGTGTGTGCATATGTGTGTGTGTGTGTGTGTGTGTGTGTGTGTGTGTGTGTGTGTGTGTGTGTGCATGCCTCCATGCGTGCGTTTGTGTGTTTGGTTAAGGACAGTGGCCAGCAGGGGACAGGGTGGGTTCAGGGCAGGGGAGAGGGGATGCCTAAAGGGAGGAAGATTGTGGTGTTCAGTTTCCACAAGGGGGGTCCTGTCGGCCTGCACGTAACACAGTGTGTGTGTGTGTGTGTGTGTGTGTGGGTGGGGGGCATGGACCTCTCTCTCTCTCTCTATCCCTCGCTTGCTGTCTGCAGTGTGCAGGGGAGTGAATGAGGGAAATTTCCCTCTAATGGTCTTTTTGAATGGCTTTTGAAAGGAATGAGAAGGCAGCAGTGGACGAGGCTGAAACACTGGCTTGTTCCTGTGCATGTCCTAATAATGAAAAGTCCTCGTCGGCCATTTATAGACTATTAAAAACGCCAAAAGAAATGATTCAGTCGACAAATCCAATCATGTCTCTGACCTACATTTATTTTTGGTTTGACATCACATGGGAATCGAGGGGAATTGAACAAGCATTCATCACAGTGAGTTTTAAAATCTAATCTGTGACCAAATGATTCAGTTCACACTCTCATCACATCATACTGAATGTTTACAGGCTGATAAACAAACGGAGACAAAGCTGAAATCACAGTTTGCAATAGAGAGTGTATTTTGAGTTATTGCGAGTTGAGAACAAAAACAGCACATGGACCATCTGGAGGAATGTAATAACCAAAATTGATATATACTGTAGCACACCTTACCTTCGTGTCATTCTCGAGATCAGTGTTTCTAAAAAAAAAGTCCTGCTGAGACGACTCATACAAAGCAACAATAGCGCTAAAACAATCTCACCGTACGGTTCATTCACTCCTGGAGCTTTTCAATCACATCGCACAAATCCACACAAATTATTTTCCATCTTGTTTTCTAAAAGTTGAGACTGAAAGTTGGTACTGGACCTTGGAAACAGCAGTCTGTTTCTGTCTTATTTTGGTTAATTGCACCACTAAAAAAATGACTTTATTTACTGCTTTTAATCCAAAATTGTGCATAGAGTGCCTGCGTGCATGCGTGCATGTGTGTTTGTGAAAGTTATGGACATGGATGACGTAATGAAATGAGGTCCCTCGTAATGGTAGTATTGCAGACTCCCTTACAAATCATGTGATATTAAAAGTTGTTCCATGAGGAAAAATGGTCATTAGGTACAAGACATTAAAGACATTACATTCTCTGCTTGTAAAAAGTGTCAAAAGTGTTTGTCGCAGCTGTTCTCCGTGTCTGAACTCGGTGTTCCAACCAAATGTATTTATAAAAGAAGAATTATAAAGAATATGAGATATTGAAGGTAAACATGGAAGAACGTGGAAAAAGTCACTAGATTCCTTTTTCAAAAATGCTCAGTTTAAAGGCTTGTTGCTTCAGGAGAAACTGTGTGAACTTTGTGAAACGATGCATATACCACATTCTTATCTACTTGGGCCTACTTGATCACTCAGCAGACATCATACAAGGAAATCTGTTTTTTTGTGTTTAAAAAAACGTATTCCGTTTCTTCCAGCGATGTAGGTGTATATTTGCGTATACAGCGGGGAAGTGATCACTCACGACACTTGAAGCTGTTCACTGTATGATCGTATCACTAAAGCCAAACTTGAACAGTCTCTCTCTCTCTCTCTCTCTCAGAGTGCACCTTTTCTACGGTTACCCCACAAAGCTCAGATTCGAACTCAAACCTCGGGCGTGTCATCTCCGAAATATGTGTTTCATACAGGAAATGATGCGTCGTCCTTGTGATGATCCTCATTGTTTCAAAACAGGAGCTGGTTTATCAGCTTACAGTCGTACATTCCAATTGTTACGAATTATAATCAAGATTTAAAGGGTTTTCAGAGAGGTGCAGTCTCAGTTATTCAAACTTCTAGCGCTATTTTTAAAGTGACAATTGATCTATAAATATGCACAACCAAATTGTGACCTACCTGGTTATGGATTTCTAATTGCTGCGAACAAACTTCTTGGAATCAAACTAAGCAGACCTTTTTGTGGAGGGTGTGTTACGTATTGGAACATCTGCAGGTCAAACAACACTACTCCGCACTAATGAGTCTAAAAAGAAAAACCTGTCTGTTCTAATAACTCTCCTCTCCCCTGGGCAGAATACACACTCTGGAAATTACAAACACTATCAGCATCAGGTTACAAAAAAACACTTTAGTTAGGTGAAATTTGACGGATGCAGTCCCCTCTTTGTGTCTCTAACAGCTATTCCATTAGTTTGAGGTGGCCCGAGGAGGCTGAACATGCTCGAGGGCTCTTTACGGTCTCATTCGGCCATAAATGTGTCACCTACTTCCTCCCAGCAGTGAGGCCGCTTTCGAGACAGCATTGTCTGCTGCTCATAATCCAGCTCTTGTTATCTTTTCAGAAATCCGAGGGTTTTTTTAACGAAAAACCTTGCAAGCAAATCAGTGGTTTGTGAGCCAAGATGGTGAGATAAGTGGTGATAACTGATTCGAGCAGACGCACTTTCACTTTCCCACCGTGGCTCGCTTGCTGTGGTACACCTGTTATTGTGAGCCAGATCGTGATCAAATCAGAAAGTCGTGGCTGGTTTCGATCATTCGCCCACTGGCGAGGTGTTTTTGAGGGCAGAGGTCGGCGAGGTCACTTGATCCGGTACAAGGAGTCGGGTTGCAGTGTTTGCTAGCTGCTCTGCTCGGCTTATTTTTTTCTTCTGCACAGTATAAACAAGTGAATGACATAAAACAATAAACCAATTACACAGCGTGACGGCATCACACAGTCTGTTATGTTGTTGTATTTATCAACTCTGCCCATATTATATAATTAATGTTTGCGGCCTTTTTCGGACTTTGCGCGGCTGCCTTTCTGTCTGTGTTTGGTACGTGCTCCATTGACTGTCCCGGGTCACAGCGGGACGCCAGCGATTGAAGCCGAGTTGAGAGAGGGGACGGACAGAAGGGACCAGGGGGGTGTGGACGTGACATCCCCAGCTGGCCCGTGACATCACTCCAGCGGGGACAGGAAGTAAGGGAGCTGGGAGGGTAGGGTACAGTAGGTGACATCAGGACCCTGTCTGGGTCTCTTGGTCTTCCAGCTGGGTAAACTTAGACAGAAAGGACGCCCCCCTGACCCCTCCATCTCCAGCCTTTGTCTCCGGCCCACCACCCAGTCTTCGACCCTCTACACACTACCTGCCCTCTCTGACTCACACACTTATAGTGCCATGTGTTTCCTCGTCAGGTCTCCCCTTTATCTCACTCTCTCTTTTATGTGTGTGTGTGTATTTATATTTGAGTGTGTGTCTGCTCCTCATCCGCTCACTCTGACCTCGAATCTCCGTTGAATGTGATCAAACAGGCCCCCCCGCTGGCTTACACATAGACACAAATATACAGTACATGTGCATGAGGAGCTTGCCCTTCTCTTTCTAAGGACAGAGGAGAGCATCCTTACCTACAGTGGTGGACACAGGATGTTTAAGGGGCAGAGGCAAAAAAAAAATGAAAAGGGCACCATATGTAAACTGGGAGGCACCGGCACACAGGAAGTCAGGATATAATTATAGTGAACAGAGAGCACTTCAAAACCTTTTGTCCACAGGAAAGGCACCCTAGAGGATAGCAAGGAGGGGGACTGGAGGGATTATAACATCTTGTTCATAGATTTGAACAAATAATATATTTTGGGGTGTTGCATAAAGATTAAAACAAATCAATTCAGGCGACGCTCAAGTGGGGATAGATGCATCATTTGATTCTCCTTTGAGCGCTTCAAAAGCAGCCATGCAGTTTAAGATGATTAAATACAGGAAGTCACGGTTTGTTGGCAGCCCAGTCATAGTTTGACAGTGACAAAAAGAACGCCAATGTTTTAATTTAACAACATGATAACATTTGTAAGAAAAAAAATGTAAAAACTGTGTGACACAAAACAAAAACAAGAAAAAGAGGGATTAAAGTGCATATCTTTTACATATCTTCTTCTAATGTGTTGTTGCCTTGTTTTAACAGCAGAGCAGAGCAGAGTGTACCAAAGCTGCCTAACACACCATGACAGCCAAAGAAAACCATAATGATGCAGCAACTGGTGTCTATTTATAATCAGCTCTTATTCAGCGCTGAAGAGAACAAATCAGTTCGAGTCAGCAACACGCCGAAACTGAAGAATCCTTTCATCCATAAGTGGTGTTCAAACTCCTGCTGGCTTCAACTCCATGACAAACTGCACTGTCAGTGTATACAAATCTTTAAACTCAGAGTTTTTGGAACAGACGTTAGCAGGTTGATCTCATATTTATCAAGAAGTCAAACACTGTTGTGGAGCTCATAAAGCACACACACAAACACACACACACACACATACAACTCTGTTCTGTAAGTTCATAACTATGGCTACGGAGAGGAGTAAGTGTGAGTGTAAGTGTGAGAGAGCGGGCTGCCAGTCACACTGAGTGGTTGGCCGTTGGTCTGCACATCTCCGCTTTGAATGCGAAACACATGTTAACGTGTGGGTGGGAGTCAAGAGAATAGAGTAGAGGGTATCCATGTCTCAATATGAAAACGCCCTGTCTGTCCATCTGCAGGAACATTTAATAAGACTTGCACACCAGCAGACCTTTTTTCCATCTCTCCGGCCCCGCGCTCTCGTTATCTTTGATCGCCGGGCTCGGATCTTTTTCTATGCAAATCGAGTTTTCTGATAAATGGAGGGAAGAAAAAAAAATACCTGCGTTTCGGTGCCATTTTTGCATGAATGTGTGCGCCTGCGTAATGTTTCGCCTTTCGCCGTACTTTCTGTGTTTGTTTAGGTGTGTAAATGTTTGCGCAATGAACACTATCTGTCATATGGTGTAAGATCCCGCCAGTGAGCGCGCTACGTATGTCCCGCCACATGTGTTTGTTTGAGAGACGTGCTATTGTGGGGTTGGATTTGGGGGGGTCTGAGTGCGTGGCAGCCCCCCCTCGGTGCTCTGGTGTGTGTCTCAGGCCTCTGCAGTGGGTTTATGATGTCTGGCAGAGAGAGTAGAGAGTGCAGATGGCAGGAGTGAGAGAGAGAGAAAGGGAGGGAGGGAGGGAGGTGTGTGGTTGCATTAATATGGTCTGCAATTCTCGTTAGCACTAATCAGGGGCTTCCTGTACCGGGAGGAGCATGAGTTCACCTTCCAAAGTACCCCTGCACCACACACACACACACACACTACACACACACACACACACACTCACAGAAACATAACACACACCTGCACACTCCCCTCCAATCCTACTGGCTCCCTCCGATCCCCTCACTTCCTACACACTGAATACTGTAGGTCCATCCCTGCATGTCTGTTTCTGCCCCCTCACTCCCCACCATGTATCCCTCTCTGTTTGTTTGGCTCCTCGCACTCCGAAACTGGCCATAAAATAAGTTGGAAGGAACTGCGAGCGACTGAAAGTGGAGCTTTTTCCACTCTCGGGGGTGACTTACCATATGCTCCGAGTCACGTGAGACCACGGCGAAGAGTTCAATCTCCCTTTTCGAAAAAAGGGCCCTCCTCGTCCCAACATGAACTCTTGAGGGGTCGCGAACTCCAGCTGGAGTGCAGAGAGGAACTGGCACTCAGGGTGGAGATCGACAAACGACGGGCTGGCTGGCATGAAGGTAGCACGGATCACATCCTGGAATGTGAAACACAATGACGCACGCTTGGAGCTGTAAATCATCTGCTGACATTGGCATATTGTGGGAGAAAAAAAAAAAAAAAAAGCACCTAAGCCTGACAGGAATCAAGTCATCTGCATGCGCGCAAAGTGTGTAATACCATCTGTGAGCGTTTAGCAGCTCGGAGCCTGTGTGGCCATGATGGCATGTGGAATCTTTGGGCATTATGTTGACCACAGAAACAATAGAAATGAGATTCCACAATGAAAATGTCATAAGTGCCCTCGCCCCTTTTCCTCAGCCTCCTCCCATCCCTTCCTCTCCTTTCTCCCGGGTTTTAAAAGAGCCCCGGGGTAAGATAAATTAATGTATTTAAGATGTGGAAATCAGATATTGAAATCTTTGCCCTCACCATCCTCCCTCCCTCCCCCCAACTCCTCCTCCTTCCCCTGCTTCTCCCTAAACCTCCAGCCTCCTTCACCCCTCCTTCTCCCTGCACCGCTGCTCTCTTTAATAGAGTTTAATAGTGCACTGGGAGACAGTGTGATAGATAGACTGAGAGAAACTGAAGAGATTTGGTTCAAACTTTTTTTTTTCACAGTGCACATTTTGTGTCAAATCTTTCTCTTTTTTTTCTTTTACTGTGCCCTGGGCTTTGCAATTGATAGCCTCCTCAAAACTCAACCACCACCGCCACCCTCCTCCTCCTCCTTCTCCTCCTTCTCCACCTCCTCCTCCTCTTCTTCCCCTCCACACCTTCCCACCCCACTGAACCCTGGCCAGCCACAGCTGCCTGACCAGATGTGGAAGAGAAAGAAACAGGGAGTAGAGGGAGAGATGGAGGACAGGGAGAGGCCACCTCCTGCGGGGAATGAGGACTGAAACAGAGGGAGAGGAGAAGGAGGGAGAGAAGAAAGGAGACACAGAGAGGGAGAAAGACAGAATAACATCACCGCTAATCAAATATGGGATACAGTATGAATTATTCCTCTTCAGACAGTACCTGGACTTGTCATTAAAGACCACCTACCCAGACCACACCGGGCTCCATCTACTATGGCCGAACTCATTATTTCTGCAGCTTCACACCTCTTTTCACACCTTTTACTCAGCACAGATGACCACTGTCAGCACCGAAACCTTTCGAAAAGTGACCAAAACACGAACAGTCGATAGTGTTTCATGCTCGGTGTGCAGGTTAGCGGAGTCCGCATGTATCCAGGCTCCACCATGGGCAGAGCTGATTTATGTAGCGGCTCAGCGCTCTAAGCCCCGAGTCCGCTCTCACACCGTACTCCAGGGGGCTGTCTGATTAGAGATGGGGGAGAGAAACCATGCGCTCACACGCCCCACCATTTGGTTCTCATTACACACATGCATGTGCGCACACCCAGAGCACACACTCACACCCTCACACGTGCACCCCTTGAGCACGCACACGCACGGAAAAAAAAAAGATGCAGATGCGGATTTGTGCAATCTCAAACATGTAGTGCCATTCCTTTATTTTACCTGTGTGTTGCGAAACGAGGCACTGTTGGGCAAGTTGTAGAAAACAGAAGTGAAGAAGTGGAAGGGTAAAAAAAGAAACGGAGAAAGAATGCAACACGCTTCTCGAAAGATATTTATGGTGCGTGTTTGTCGAGATTCCTGATACAGAAGCGTAAAGAGTCCCAGTGTCTAAACTTGAAATCCACTTTGAACTCATCACACTTCTCCCGTTTCTCCATCTCCTTCTTTCCTCTTTACAGCCCTGTCGTCCGTCCAATAAAAGCAATAAAATAATGTGGCTGAAATGGACTCTCTCCTCCGTTTATATTCCACTTTTGCGGAACGCTTGGAAGGTGCCATCAAGCTGGCGGTGTCAACCTGAAACCTGATTTTGTGCGTTTTCAACAAAAACAAAAAAAAACCTGGTTCAGGATGGTACCCCATGCTGTTTAACACGAGTGTTAATATGAGAGGACTGTAAACACTCGGCTGTAATCACAGCCCGCAGCATGTGGTCGCTTTGACCGCAATGAGACGAGGAGATGCATGTGTTAAAGGTAGGAATGAGCGAGCCGGAGGGCGCGAGGGCTAATTTGCAACCCAGAATGTTGATTTTAACAGCTGACCGACGTATGGCGACCCACACGGGGTATGTGCGATCCGTAAAAGTCTCTGTTGTGTTCTGGATCAGGCGCCATTTGCAGTGACCTTGTTTAAAAACAGTTTGTCGAGGCACCCCGTACTGTTAAACACACACCGACTCTCCTCAGCATGACCCGTGGATGCACTCAGTCCTGACTCAGGTTGTGATTGTCTCCGTCCCAGAGCTCTCACCTTGCTGCCAGAGTCTCAGACGCTCTTCCGGTCTTCACTCCCACCCCCCGACACCGAACCCCGAGTGACATCAGACTCCGGCAATGGGCGGAAACGCATCACACACGTACTGTAGCTTCAGCACGCTGTGCCCCTCAGCAGGTCAGGGAAATGACGCCGAAGCTCTGATGGTTAAAACAGATGCACACATAGACAAACACACCCATACATACCAGACTAACGTAATGCACATACAATAAAAGACAATACATCCCAGCGACCTGCTGAACATGGCGAAAGAGGGGGGGAAAGGGTTTGATAATAATTCATCACATAAAAGGAGGACAAAGGAGAACAGAGTCTTAACAGATGCCTTTTCCCTTCATATGACATGTATGGTAACGTATATAACGATTAAGGTTTTCAAGAAATTCATCCCTTTTCTTTCAAAAGAGAAGCAAAAGATCACTACAGGAAACTGCAAGAAAGACAAGGAGATATTATGTTTTTAATTTTGTTAAATATGTTTTGAACATATTTTCCATCTGAACTATTTTCCTGTTTTTATGTGTATTTGTTTCATTTATTAAAAAACAGTTAATTAATACACCTGATTCACATCATCATTTGATGTAGGGGAGTGGCGATTGGGAGATGAGGTGAGGTTACCAGGCAGGGCCTTCATGGTTGACAATCCTAATTAAATTAAGCATATGTCCCGCCCCCCAATAGCTCTCTGGTTGGTCAGCTCACACACGCCTGAGCCAGCTCTCCCAAACTGAACATTAACCATAAATTACGCACACGTGTGACACGGTGCCGCAGTGTGATGTCACAGGACCATTTTGATGAGGAGCAGTGTTTTCTGTGGGAGAGAGGAGCTTCTGTCCGCGTGGCCTTTTTAACTTTTTTTACTTAACTTTTTTTAACTTTAAGGTCTCTTACACCTAGAACCAAATAAAACACTGAACAAAAGGGGTTAAAAGTATTAAAGTGATCAAAAATTTAAAAAATGACCCATTTCAGCTTGGAACACACATCGTCATGACTACTGTCAGTAAGTCCTGCTCAGATACAAGAACGTGCAGGCCTGTTGCTGTTACTACGACAAAGAATGTGTGTCGTTTGTCTCACAAAGCACCTGTTGAGGAGGCTGCCGTCTGCCCAGGCCCGGTCCCTAGTGATCACGCTCAAGTGTGAAAAGAACAATGAGCTGGATGGGGAGTGGATGAGAGGATTCTGCAGGGGGACGTGGTGGAGACAGATCGCGCTCTCTCTCCGAGGGGGTGTCGCTGTCTGACAGGAAGTGTAGGTCAGCGCTGGACGTGTGTGTGTGTGTGCGCGTGTGTGTGCGTCCATGTCTGTCTGCCTGTGTGGCCAGGTCCGCACCAGCGGGTCAGGGCTGTACAGCCAGCAGGAAATGACCCGAAACAAGCACATGGAGATTTAACCCCATGCGTACCGTTTCGTCCGACCATCTGAGGGGCTTATTTGGGAGTCACCGCTTCCCAAGAATCCCGAGATTTAAATGTCGTAGTAAACAAGCCTGTTCATTAACACAGTTATCAAACGTAAACACTGAAGCTGCTTTTTGTGATAGAGGCTGTGGAGGAGACAGTGGCTTGGTCAGTCTGCATGTAGAGGACAAAGATTCAGATCAGTAACAATCGGGTCATTGCTGCATAATGACGCAACTCTTGGAAATGGATGAAGTAACAAACTGTATACGTGAGCATCCAAATACACGTAAGAATATTTGGAATACTTGAGCGGAGGTGCTCTAAATTTAGCTTCCCCTTGACTTTCCCTCGCCCCCTCCCAACACTTCTGCCTTCCAGTCTGAAACAATGGACCCCCTCTGTCCCTCCCCATCCTCCCCCCACCCATCACACACACATACACACACACACACACACACTCCCTGTGCCATTATTGGATGTGCTACCTCTCCCTGTTTAGCTGTGTGTATGTGTGTTTGCTCGGCCCCTGGAGTCTCATAAGGAAGAGAAGAATGTTTAGCGGCTCCTGTGCTCACTTGGCAATGTCATTTCCGTGGCGATAGGGACACTCTGCCTCTGTGGACAGGAAGCGACTCCTGCGGGGCGAGGCAATTCTCAGACGACGGGCCCTGACGGCAGAAATATGCCATTGGAAGCGAGCGTACAGCGACATTTTTGGACCGGATATCGCCGCCTGTCAGCGGACACGTTTACATCAGTCTTGGCCAACTCTGACTGACCCGTTAACTCATCTGTTTATGTAACCGGCGCTCTGAATATCCAAAGGCTCAGTGCGTCAGCTTCATGTGCCTATCTGTGTGGCTTCATCCTGCTGCCACGTTGTAAGGGCATGGCTGTCTACAGTAGCGCACAAACAGGAGTTGACGGGGTGATCTCAGGTTCATCCTGTTTTGGTGTGCGGCTGCAACCTTGAAACATGTCATTTTCCTGAAGTGTCTTGGTAAAAACAGATGGTTGTTATCATCAGGGTTTGTGAGGAAGCCTTGCTGGCAGCTCATTAGTTCATCCTCACTCTCCTGCCTTTTCCTCTCCTCTTCCCTCGTCTCTCTCAACCAACATTGCAACCACTTAACACACGGTTGCCAACTTTTGTTTCCCCTTGAAAGGAATAGGTTGAGTTTGTGATAATTTGCTGTCTTGCAGAGAGTTAGATGAGAAGATTGATACCACCCCGATGCCTGTATAATGAATATACTACCAGCAGTTATTTAGGATGTAAACACGGGGAACAACTAGCCTGGAACCGATTGGATTAACAAGATATACCAGGTTTGTTTAGTCCTGGAGTCTCCTGCTGTCTACTGCTCCTGGCCAAGAAACAATATGTCACACAGCAACTCACATCGACATTTTTACATTACAGTGGGTGCACGGATCAAGCTAACAAGATGCAATTTGATCATTAGTGACCTTTAAAGGTGTTAGTGGACAGATTCTGGTACCTTTGCACTGAGCCAGGCAAGCTGTTACCCCCGTTCTCGGTCTCATTTTACAAATTTGAGGGTGGCATCAATGGACCCTCTCCAGGGGAGGCCAGAGTGCACCCACCCCACCTGCAAGCGGCCTTCGAAGAGGTCTCACCATGGCCAACCCATGAAGTCCCCCGTCTCTCCCTCGAGCGGGTGTTGCGAGGTTCTACTCATGTCTGTGCAGGGAATATGAGAGAAAGGCGTTGTTGAGAGTCTCTTTCTGCTTAGCTCAGAGTCATTTTGAAACTTCTGACTGAATCTTTTTTTTTTTTTCACTTTAGTGTCTCCCCAGTGTCCCTGTTCAAACTTTCAGATACCTGCTGCGTTTTACTGTTCCACCCTTTTCACTTTCAGCTGTTTCAGAAGTCCCATTAAGTTACTGCTGGTGAAAAGTTCCTGATTTTAAATGACTTAATAACGGAAGACTTTTATCGTGAAGAATTTCCAGGAATTTTAACTGGAAGCCTGGAGCTGCCTCGAGAAGTGAGTCCTTTGACCACTACACGAGACAAACGCATCTTCCGGTAAAGTCACACCTTCAAGCAGGTCACGCAGTTATAATGAAAATGCAAATCTTTGCCACGCTGGGCCAACGCGTCGAAACGGGGGCCATGCCGAGCCAGCACATTTGTGAGGAAAAACCCCCAAAGCTCCTCAGCAAACTCTAGGCAATAAAGCAAATCTGCCATTTTCCAGAAATGTCAAACTATTCCTCTAGGGTTGTTAAAATCCTGTTATTGACAGCATTTGCCTTTTCCCAGCTCTTTATATTATGTTTAAAGGCGCACTAGGCAACTTTTTTACTAGCCTATAAACAAACAAAGAGACGAAGCTGGAATAGCAGTTCGCGAGACGTAACATGAGCCGTATTTGTCATTGTAAACATTCGATCAAAACAAAGACTAAGTCATAAATTGTTGCAAAAAAAGTTACATAGTGCATCTTTAAACTGAGTGAAATACTCAAACCTGATACTGAATGTGTTTTGTGACTGTGCCATCCCATCGAATGCAAGCTTTTTCTCTTGTGCAACATTTTACAGTTCCTGATGTTATTTGGCATCTATGGAATCTTTGGGATCTCCCCTTTAATATTAAAAGGGTGTTTGCACAGCACAAGCTTGTAATACATGTCCTCACAGTGGGACGCAGGTTGTGAAAAGTTTTTTTTTTAAAGGATGCCCTCCTCTGTAACCATCCTCCTCATTCCCTCTCTTTTAATACTCTCCAGTCACTTCCTCTTTCTCCATGTTCTGCAAGCACTGTACAAATGTGTGTGTGTTTATGTGTGTGTGTGTGTGTGTGTGTGTGTGTGTGTGTGTGTGTGTGTGTGTCTAAAGCGTGTGTGTCAGTGTCCATCTCGCCATGGCAGCATTCCAGTAAAACTGAGCCAGTGAGGGGTCTCTGTCTCACATCCCTCTTCAATCAAACACAAACACACACGTCCGGCCAGCCTGGCCCACGCTATCTTTCCCTGCCTCCTAGTGCCAGATGCACACACCCTGCGCTCTCCCTCTTGTGCTCTCTCCTCCTCCTCTTCCAGCATTCCTCCTCTGCCTCCCTCCTCTCTCTCTCCTCTGCTTGCTTCCCCCCCCCTCATCCCGGTTCAGCACCCCTGTGCATCACATTGTCTCCCGGCTCTTCATCTTTCTCCACTTCCTGTGTCCTGCTCCTTGTGCCCCCTACACCCCCTCCTCCTTCCTACTCTGGGCTTCTCTCTCTCCTCGCGACGTGACTTTTAGCACAGACAAGTGGGGCCGCTGCCAATAAAACCAGGGCAGAACTGGCCGAAGATGTGCGCTCGCTCGCTGTGTGGTGTCCGCGCACAAGTCCTACTGTGACACACGCAAAACAGACTCCTCGACACAGACGGAGAGTTTCACCGATTTTAGGTTTGGTGTGCCGTGTGCAGAGAAGCGACACATTAAAGAAAAAAAGTTAACAAAGGAAATCATGAATAATTAAAGAGTTGCTGGAAGGTGGATAGATATTTGTACCTTTGAATAGAGCCACATTGGTTGTTTACACTTGTATACAGACTTTATGCTAAGCTAAACTAACCCACTGCTGCTGCTGTCATATTCCATAGTCCAAGCAGGAGAGTGGCACAGATGGCCTCATCTCACTCTTGGAATAAACAGATAAGAATATTTCCCCAAATGTCAAACTTTTCCTTTACAGGAGAAACCTGAATAAATGAACAGAGAAGCAGAATAAATACAGATGCATCTGGAGTCACCGAACGGTTTAGTGTAAATAAAGAAAACGATGTGAATCATCTGCTGAGGCCTTCACGATCATCAGATCTCCACCAAATTAAACACCAGGTTTGTGAGCAGTGTGCTCGTCAGCACTCTCTGCCGCTATCATTTAAACAACAAATGAAAGAATATTCTTTGGGAAAATGGTGTTTAATCCTTCCTGAAGACGCCCGGAGACTCGTAAGATGCTTGAGTAAATAAATCTATTTGAACAAAGAAGCCGTTTTGCAGACTAGTTGTGACTATACACCCTACTTTGACACTTTAAGTTGTTTTTTTTACCACCCATAGTGGGGTTTTTTTGGGAGCAGAGACGTGCTGGCGCTTGGGATGAGGAGTTTGTGTACTGAAAAAAAACACGCTGTGCGTGGGTCTTGTCTCCATCACAACAATATCTTGAGTGCTGAATGTTTGCTCTTTTACTTTGTATGGATGATGAGGGTAACAATGGTGATGTCCCACGCTTTCATGGCTCCAGCTATCAGCTGTGGAGGCAGATGTGGGTGCATGACATCATTAAAAAAAACAGTAAATGTCATCGTTTCTGCCAGCAAAAGTGCAACCGTGACATCACCACTGCCTTTTTGAGAAGTTGAGAGACTTTCAACTCAAACTGCTCAGAGCAGCTGCAGAGCACTCCTTTTTTTCTCTGGATGTTGATGAAGTTTCTCTGCCATCCAGGTCTTTGTGTTTCTGAGTGCTATGTTGTAGACAGCTGGACCTGTCGCATCCAAGACGTTTCACCTCTCATGCAAGAGGATTCTTCAGTTCTAACTAACTGGAGGAGAGTCGCAGGCTTTGAATCCCTGTGTAGGAGTCTCCTTACAGAGTCGTTAAGGTCACATTTGAGTCAGCCTTCATGTGTGATGTCAGGGCTAGGTCACAACTGAGGAAGCCTCTTGGTTGTGAGGTGAAACATCTTCGAGAAACTGAAACGATTCCAGCTGCCTACAATATGGCACTTAAAATCACTTTTTCTCTAGGCAGCCTCCTACTGCTTCACACTCTCTCCTCATTGAGAACAATTGAGAAATGGTGCTCAGAAGAAAAGTGCTTTGTGGACTCTGGCCCGAAACTTGCTACTGAGCACCTATTTCAGGTGGTATTCTCCTCTGCCTGTTAGCATTAGCAAAATCCCCACTGTTGCAGGAAACAACAACCTCTGAGCGAGCAACCTACATGTTTAAAATGGCAAGTTATCTGAAACAAAACATACCTTTTTTTTTTTTGCGAGGAGCATTTTTAATGCTAGGGATTAAAAATGCAACCAAGCCACAACTTTTTTTTCCCCTGAAGCAGAATCATAATGGGTGGTTGCAAGACTGGGGACTGAATATTTCACTTTAACTTATTAAGTATCAGCTGAATTTGCTTTTTACATCCCTTATATTACTGAGCGTCACTGGACAACACGTTTCTCAACTTTGGAGATCACCAACAATAACACTTAGCTGAGGGGGGCATTCTGCTCATGACTCAGCTGAGAGACTTCTTTTTTTTTCAATATGATCGTGGGAATGAAAGAAGAACTCAGTGTGCCTGAAGAGAAAGAGAAAAAAAAAATTCAAGTGGAGGGGAGACAAGCTACAGCTGGTACAGGAAGTGAGAATGATGCCAGCGGAGGGCATGAGAGCAATCAGCAGAGCATTCTCACAGCGCACACACACACACATACACGTGGCGTAGTGAAGCCTGTCGGTCCAGACATGTTGTTGTGTGCCTATGTGTGTGTGTGTGTGTGTGTGTGTGTGTGTGTGTGTGTGTGTGTGTGTGTGTGTGTGTGTGTGTTATCAGGGGGTTGAAGATGGAGACAGAAGACGTCGGACCATCCCTCTCTGTGTGTTTACACTCAGTCTAAACAGCGGACCAGCCACTGAGGCTAATGGGGTTCTAATCTACAGCTGGATGACACACACATGTCGTCTTCTGAGCTTCCCAAACCAGACCAGCAACCCCCTCTGTGCCACATGTGCATTCACAACACGCTCTCGCTCTTCCACCAGTGTGCGTGTGTGTTTTGTAGGTTTTCTGCAGTCTTATTTTATTTACGTGACGTTTATTTCAAGGATGTTTTTCTTCCAAAGCATCGTACTTTTTTTTTAACCGACAAAGGAAGCAATATTGGGCTCAGCGTCGTTGCTTGCGGTTATGACCAACATGTGGACAGGAGGAGTCGGGGATTAAACCACATATTTGTTTTGGTTGTTTTGAGCATTGAGTAAAAAAAAAAAAAAAAAAAAAAGAGACATTTGGGAGGTTTCATGTTTACAGACAGGCAGAGACTACGAGAGAGAGAACACACCAACATACAGACACCACACCCTTGCTTTCTTCTCACCTTTTTGTAGTTCAAGTATCTGCACCC
The DNA here is from genome assembly GCF_904848185.1 of Acanthopagrus latus. Taxonomy (NCBI): domain Eukaryota; kingdom Metazoa; phylum Chordata; class Actinopteri; order Spariformes; family Sparidae; genus Acanthopagrus; species Acanthopagrus latus. The sequence continues at coordinate 9,529,521 of NC_051040.1, forward strand.
ATCCACTGTGCACACACACACACACACACACACACACACAGCGAAAGTGATGAAGCCCTTGGTAATTTATTAGCCTTGTCAAGCTGCACTGAATGGTAATGGAGTGCTTTTAAGTGTGTAACTCCACACTGGGAAGGTAATGGACACCCTGTTCTTAACAGCTCACTGACTTTCTCTGTTCTGTGACACACACACACACACACACACACACACACACACACACACACACACACACACACACACACACACACACACCTGTGCCGAGGCTCTTTGCCTGAGAGCGCGCCACCAAACCCTGAAAAAAAGCGTCAGAGGTACAGCAGCAGATCCGGCTCAGTCTCACCTTCACACTCTGTGTCATACAAAGAATACAGCTCTCTGCTAACACTTTCACATGAAGTCACTCTCATTAAATTAAAGGTCATGCAACTTCTACAGGCCTAACACACAGCACCTATGTGTCTCTCGCGGCAACACACATATCACCTTCTGAACTGCGGTTGTTTGCATGCCAGCTCATTAGTTTTTCCCCTCCGGGCCTGAAGCATAAAGGCTCTCTCTACCTTTCCCCTAATAGATAAAGATCTCATTATTACCTCTTATGTTTGCCTGTATTCGTGTGTGTGTGTGTGTGTGTGTGTGTGTGTGTGTCACCCAGCCAGGCTGGCCGTCAGCCCCTCTCCCCTTAGGCCAGGCAGCTTTGTCCAGGCTTGTCTGGCCGCTGCACTCTTCTGTGCTGGATGTGCAAAATTTACAATGTAAAGTCCCTGTTTGGTTTACTGTGTGTGCTTCTCCCTGTTGCTTCCAGCATCTATGAATGGTAAATTCATGAGCCTTTCATACCACTTATCACCACGTGGGCTGGTATGAAGGTTTCTGGAAAGTTTAGCTCATACTTGCGGCCAGCTTATAGGTGTTTTGGGGGATCCTGATGCACAAAAGGCTGTGGTGTTTTTACACTTTTATGCATGTTTCTCCAATACTTTATTTGCCTGATAAAGCATGTGCAGCGGCAGAGAGAGTGTATGCATTGTGTGAGCTCAGAGAAACAGGATGGGTGGATGTGTCAGGGCAGGTGCCCACATGTTAGTCAATCTGCAGGCAGGATATTGCACTGGCATGACACACAAACACACATTGCCCACAATATACACCGAATTTGTCACCTGGGCCCCTTCAGCAGCTGAAGCAATACTTCCTCCTCGTACTTCTCTTGACCCCGCTCTGCTTCTCGCACTGTCTTCAGTTCTCTAGAAATCTGACTTCATCTTTGTGACACAGTCGTGTCACCCAGCACCATCCTAATTCACCCAAGTAACACATCAAGTCACCATATTTAGGCTCCACTTCCGCGAAACTGTTCACTGTTATACAGTCATAAAGTTCAGGCTGCCAGTAAAGGTAGACCAACACTCCTTTCAGTCAGAGGCCCTCAGGTATTATATTCATGTGAGCCCCTTGATCAAACATTATAAAGTTAAAGTTTCTACTTCAGCTTAAAGCAAGACTTTGTTAGTTTTCTAAAGTGTGCCAATGCCCGGATGATGACACTCTAACTGTAATTTCCCCTAATGTCCTAAGATTCTCTTGAATCACTTGCTTTAAAGACATCATCACCTGCGTTGATGCGAAAACGCTGTGCCAAAGTAACAGATATAGAGACGATGACGTGATCTGTGATGTGAGTTACAAAGCAGCATCTTTCTACAGTGTCTGAATGTTAGCTAACATCTGCAACCGTAAGCTACAGGTCGCACCAGTCCGAGTGAAGCTGTCAACAGAGCACAAATTAAAGGTCCATCGTATGTTTTCATTAGTGTATAATTACCTGAAACTAAAAAGTTTGTGTTTAATGACCTAAGAATTATTATCCATCTTCTGTCGAGTCCGCCATGTTGCGCCGCCATGTTTCTACAGTAGCTTAGAACAGACAGAACACACACTGGCTCATGAGAGGCCCTATTGCATTTTTTGCATTTTTAGCAACCACAGTGGTTCAACATGTTTGGAGGAGCAAAATTACCACTAGATGCCACTAAATCTTACACATTGGACTTTCAACCCTGCTTCCGCACTGGGAAATAGGCTATTTTAGCATCTTTCAGCTCATTGTTTTGGTTTGCCAGCTTGGGTTGTGCTCTCACAAATCTCGAAAAACAAACTAAACTCACTGAACGCAATCTGTCCAGCACCGAACAGCAGCCAGAAACAAAAACACAACATCAAATATGTAAAGAAAAGCCTCCAAGCAGTTGCCTATAACCCAAAATAGGCAACTATACTGAACTATACTGAAGCCAGTATAAGCTTATAATGTCATAGTAAGTATTGTGTTTCCAGAATCAAATCAAACCAGATTCATTCAATTTTTATAGTAAATCACAATCACATCGCCTCAGTGGGCTTTACAGTCATACAGTGAACGACCTCCACTGTCCTTAGACCCTCGACTCATGTGGGGAAATCTTGCTAGTTGGAAAAAAAAAACTTTTAACAGGGGAAAAAATTGGAACAAACCTCATGAAGAGCCACAGAGGAGAGATCCCTCTCCCAGGATGAACAGACATGCAATAAATGTTGCATGTACAGAACAGAACAACAAAACCACTGTTTAAAATTTCATTTATGGAATGTCTGATACAAGTAAACTATATGAGATATATGTGAAGAGTGTGAAGCAGGAGGACGACTGAGCCGTCAACTTGTTGCACAGCCGATACAGAACAATCACTGAAGCTGCTTTAAAGTCTCTAATTTCTTAAAGCAAGATTTTGTTTTCGGTTACTCCTTTTAATGGCTGTAGAAAAACAATAATGCCAGGGATTTTGCAGAAAAACCCTGACTCCTAGATCTGTTGCTTTTATAATAATATTGTTGTCATAATTTCATTGGGTTGAACAACAAAGTGCAGGGCTGCCACACCAATGGGACCAGGCTTTGTTTCCAGACCAGTCTGTGGTCAAGTTTAGGAGACAGAAGATTGCGATTTCAGTTGAATGTTCATATAAAACTGTGAGTATAAAAAAGTTCAATAATAATGCATTCACTGAAAGTTGTTATTGTGTTGCAAGATTACCTATTTTGGTGGAAATATGTTGTCATTGAGTTTTAACGACTTGCCGGGGATGTTGATTAACAAGATTTGCTCATTATGTTAAAGGGAAACAGTCAGCATTACATTTCCCTCAAACAATGTTTGCGATCACTTTGCACCCAAGGAAGTGCAGTGTCAAATTTGGTGCAATTTGGACACGCGACACACCCAACATTAATAATCCTGAAAAACAGCAAATACCGCACTGTGAAGCAGCGGGGGCTTGGCTTCAGCGCTCTGGCTCTGTGGCTCCGCAGACTGAAGCTTGGCTCACTCTCATGTGATCTCATGGGGAAGTAGACATAAACAAAATGGAGATTGCTAGCAGTCACACATTGCAATGAGAAACAAAAGCAGAAGGTTAAACAAGTCAGGATGAGCGGGGAGATTGGGTGGGCACAGGTATTTTTCTATTCTTCAGCAAGAACTGGAGGTGAGATTTTGAGTTTCCATCAAGAGTGGCACGCTAACTAATGTTAGCCTCAAGGGCTAGAATGTTTACTGTTGCTTGGCAGCACCGTCAGCTGTTCTGGGATGCCTCTGTCACTGGTTGCTGTAGTTTGGCTCGGAAAGTACTGATGTAATCACCCAGGTCGTAAATATCAAACTTGTGACATTATTGGACCCTGATGAGTCTGTGAGTGGTTCAGGAAGCTTAAACCAGATAATCTGTGCTGCACAGCATGTATTGAACAGGCAGTGCTTTGCTAAATGTCATTCCTCGGGGCCGGGGCTGGCAAAAAACGGTCAAGAAAGTGTGTTCATGTGCACAAACATAAAAGAAGAATGATAGTCTTCTGCTTTTCTATTGTGCTTTTGGACTGACACGCTGCTGTAAAACACTTTATTCTACAGTGCTGTTTTAATGGACCTCATAAGATCTTATTGTTCCTGAGAAATCCAAGAACAGTTTTTTTTACGGCTGTTTTTGTCTTCACACCGGCCCCTCGTCCACCCGCAGCAGGTGAACTACATTGGCTATCAGGGCAAAGTAATAACTCTGACACATCACGTAACTACAAGCATACTTGGCCGCACTGCTCAGCTGCATTACATCTCCGCGTTTTTCAACTTGTCAAAAGCAGAACCAGCCATAACACCGGAGTATCACCAGGGAGTAAGGTTGGGAAACGAATTCACAGAAAGGAGAAGAGGGAGAGAGTACCATATGTGGGTGAGAAACATGTTCTCATACAGGCTGTTTTTCTTTTGTTTCAGCTGCAGCCCCACCTTAAATGAGGACGGGGAGCGAGGGAGTGCACTGGACAGAGGAGGAGAGGGGAGAGGTAGATGGGAATTCATTGAAGAATTGGGCATAATGTGCTCTGGGCAGTCCCCGACCCAGCTGTTTTCCATTCAGTGGGAGTCCGAGCGGTGAAATGTAGCAGGGGTGGGACAGACAAGCAAGAGAGAAGAAGTGGAGAAGAGGAGGAGGAGGAGGAGAAGAAGGAGGAGGAGGGGAGCCTGTAGAACATGGCGTGAGACACAACATGTAGAGGTCATCGTGATGGTCATTTAAGAGCATTGGTGTGTCAGTCTCCCGGTTTTCCTCGTTCTCTCACACATGAAGTAACTATGGGCTCATTCATTACACATTTATCACACCACAACACACTCCCTCGAAAGGAATGAGAGCTGATTTTAGATGCTCCATCTCTTTACACCTATTAAACAGCACCTTACTACTTCCTGTTTGACGCTCTCCATGTGTGGTTTCATCTGATCCTCCGGTGTCATGGCACCCCAACCTACATACAATCACAGAAAGAACATCGTCTATCAGAATGTAAAGTCTTTTGAAGTTGTTACATGGCTACGTTCATCCAAGACTCAAACTACAATTTTTTGACACATTGAATAGGTCGAGTAATGGTCAGTTGTTAATGGTAGAAGCATTAAACCATTAAGTAGAGCTGAAAACAAAGGTTGAGTAATATATTTACGTGTTTCCTGTAAATAAAAAAAAAAAAAAAACAATCAGTGGCAAATCCTGTTGGCACTGAATGTGAGTTACACCCCCTTCACCAACATCGACAGCTGCCAATTTGACAATAGGGAAAACAGTACCAGGGCGTTTTTTCTTTGGCGGGGTTAGCTTTATGGCAACCCAGCAAATTGGACTGCTAACGTTAGCTAGATGGCTTAATGAGCAAGTGGTAGCTGTTCGACTGCGGTCAAACTCCATGCACCACCTTGGTCCTGGATACCTTATGATCATCCTCCCCGCAGTAGGTCTCTGAGTTTGTGTTTGAACCCGCCACCAGATGTGTTCAGTACAGTTATCTGTTAGCACCAACTTTACCACCAAGTAAAGCCTGTTCATAAGAAAAACATAAACCACCAAGGGTTCAGGCAGAGCAGCCGGAGGACATTTAGAGGGAAAATTTCTCCAGAATACATAATCCAGTTTCACTCAAATCTGTCAGCAAATTTTAAATCTGTTCAGTAATCAGTGAAATATTACTGTGTTTCTGAGCACTATGCCACTCACTCACCACTTGCAGATTGATTGATGGGTGGATGATGTGATGTTATTGGTTGAAATTGGTCAGCACAAGCTTACGTCAGCATACGTGACATTGAGTTTTACAGGAAGAATTCATGGACAATTTTGGAATATTTAAAACACACAAAATATTTTTTGTGCCAATTTTTTGGCACAGTTTGTTAAATAGGTGCATGATGTGACCGTGGATGTGATTCAAAATAGTTCAAAAGGCATTTTTTTATTTTTGGCTCAACTTCAAAGAACATGCCACGTCAGCAAGCTGCCGACCAAGCAGAAAGCCTTTACAACAAGTTAAATTCAAACACTGTTCTCACACCCTGTGACGCACAATGTTCTAATTGTCCAGATATATGAATGTGTGTTTTGTGTTCACTTTTTGCGCGGTGATATTGATTTTCCCTGTTGTGTCATGGCTAAAGTTTAAACAAAGACGGTATTTTTTCCCCCATCTGTTTTTCTAACTTTTGGGGATTTTTCAAGCTCTAATATTACTTTTCTCACTCAAAGGCAGGGTTTGTTGCCGTAGCAACTCACGTTAGGGGAGAAATTCTGAAGATGCCGATTCCACGCTGCACTTGCATGGTGGTTGGCAATTTGGTGCACATGGGTTTCCTGCAGGTATTCTGGTTTCAAAACATGTGTATTGGTAGAAATCTCCATCCCCACCCGACGTTAAAAAAAACAGTCCTCCTGAAGCCTCTATGGTAGATAAAATTTCCATTTGCCCCTTTTTTTTCACATCCAAACTTCCACTGTCCACCACTGGTCCCTTCTGCTAAGGGATAGATAAAATACAGGGCATATACGTGACAACTCAAGATTTTTCATCCTCTAACAACCTAGTCAGATTAGCTTACCTTAGTGTATTGACAATGGGCAGCTGAATGATCCTGCGTTGGTCTGATTGAGCGTGAGATACCTTATGAGAACATGAGTTACTGGTTGAATGAACATATAGATGTAAAGACTTGGACCCAGGTTAGTTGAGCGAGGAAAAGCCGATACCAGAGGAGGAAGAATTTAAAGATGCTCCATCATGTTATCTCGGTTTTTCTGGTCCTTGCTGAATAAACCAGACTGCACATTAATATTAAACTGTGACTGAGGGTTGTGATCATATCTGGTTTGCCACAATGCCTACTGTAACACTGTGTGAGTGTAGCAAATTTGCTGTTTCACTCTGTGTTTGTTTGTTTGAGTGGGTGGGGCGGTTCGCTTTTGGCATTTTGTGTTCTGTATGTCCAGATGTTCTTCTCAAATGTTAAATGTCGCAACCTCTTCGACAGTCCTTGAGCAACTTAGTGAAACATGAGTTATGGCCTCTTTCTCACGGTGACGACATCATATTGAAAGTAGCATCGGTAGTTTCCAGAGGTTTTCTCTACACATCCTGGAGTCACAGAGAAGTCGCAGAAGTCCACAGACAGGAAACAACAGGAACGAATCTGAATTACGCAGGCCCTTAAACAACACTGATCCACTTGTCATTTCACACACCAGCACAGACATGAACACCCACTTCCTAATCTCTTTCCTCAGTGCTGACAGCAGAGGCACTGCAGCGTGTCTGTGTGTGCGGAGTTTAAATGACTCTGCACTCAACACCTTTGCCCTTCTCGTGTCCCATCGACTCGACATCAGAAGCACCAGGTTACATAAACATCCAGTCCACTGGAAACCCACTGATTATCCAGCTTATCTATTCATGTTTAACTCGATTATTCCTATTTGGGGTGGAAAAGGTCCGGAGCCTCTCCCAGCATACATTGCTCACATCCTGAGAAGTTCACCACTCTCGGACATCACTAGCGCTTGCATTCACACCTGTGGACATTTTCATTTCACTTGTGAGTTGGGGGAAGTTGACACAAACACAAGCAGAACATTAACTCCACACAGAGAAGTCAACATATCTAGACAGAAGGGGAGTAAAGGCTCTTTGGGATGGTGGGAAGACCTGGCACCCACCCTGTACCCCTCCCCTTGACATTACCAGGCTGAATCAGGGCACCCACTGCCCGACACCAGACACCTCAGACCTTTGCCATTTAATATGTGATGCCTCCAAGTGGCAGAGAGGCAAGAGAGCAGGCCTGCTGCCAGGCGGTCCCATGGTCTGTCAGTATGAGCAGTGGGCACTAATGGCTCTGACAACTGCCCCTGAATAAAGAATAAAGACAATATTACATACTAGGTCTCTTTTTTTCAGACACAATTTCTAGTAGATATGATAAAACTACTTTACTTTGTGGGCTGTAAGGTTTCTGATAAGGAAACTAGGAAAAATAACATTTTTTGGATCTTCCTTGTTTTTTTTTGGGGGGGGTGCATAATTTCTATTTGCTTTTCTCAGGGTTCAAACTAACTCCTAAAAAGGAATAGATATCACAATACAAATGCCTTTATGGTCAGAGGAATGGTTGTCTTGGACCTTAAAAATCAACATGACCATGCAGTGACAATAAAGGCATTTTATTGGTTTGAAAAGAGAGTGCCTTGAGTGTCTTGTAATTTTTATGTGCACATGTATTGAAAGAGCACATCTACAAACTCAGTTTGAGTCCAAAAGGTGCTCCCACCATTTTTTATTCTCCCAGGTTAGCCAAACTTATTTTGTTGTGAGGTTAAAAACAGTGTTAAAACTATTGTTGTAAACTCTCCGTACAGTTAACAGATGGGTATTCTGGTTCAACTTTGACCGATCATGTTTAATATCCAGTGAACACACAAGGTTTTCTTGTGTAGAGGTGTAGTATTACCAACTTTCAGTTCAACCCAATAGGCAGAAACAATGTTGGATACCTAAGTTTGTGAAAACCCACAGATAAGTTAAAACTTTTTTTCCGTGGTGCAGCTTTATTTTTGTTTAAGTTACATTTTATATTTCTCTCTTGTCACAGTGTCCTGCTTCTGCTGGTTTAGTTTTAGGCACAACAATGGTGATAATGATAATGGAGAACTTCGTGATTTGGCTTTACAATACTTGTTCTGGCCCGCTACAATCACAGCTGGAAATTGTTCAGAGTTCTCTTCAAAAATATCCAGGGGTGTCACACTTACAAATTCTGAAACGTCATCGTCCCTCCTCAAAAATAACCAGAAGTTTTACACACTTACACAATCATCACCACACCACAACCATCTCCTCCACGTCCTGGTGCAAATGTCAGATAATAAACATTGTAACAATAATGTTTTGTACAAATGTCAATATAGCACATTACCTTTGACATGTGGTTTTGCAGACACGTTAACTGCTAACATTATGTCCCGGCAACCGGTCTGCTCAGTTTTAGGCTGTGTTTGGACCAACTTTGGCCCAGTGTGAAAAACCACAGCCCTCTCAGCTCTTTGAATCAGACCAGTCTGTTGATTCAGGGGTTTGTTTCTTTCTTTTAAAAAGAAAGAAAAAAAAAAAAGAAAAGGCCTGGCCAAAAGGTTGAACCGGGCTCAACTTCCTCTCCTTCCTCCAATCAAATACATGCATGGAATATTTGCTGGTGGTCAGCTTTGTAACATTAAATCTGTTTTAAATGTTTAACTTTGCAATCTATGCAACAACAGATGAACTGATTGCCACTCTGATAACTTTCCAGAGTTGTACAATCAGTTAGACAGAGTTTAATCTGTTACTCAAACTGGATTTTCATTTTTTTTTAAATTTCTTTTCGTCTGAATGCCGGCTCACCCAACAATAAAGTGATTGTGACAATCTGGCTAAACGTTTGGCTCGTTAACAAACCTGTCTGAGCATCTTGTGTTTCTTAATATCGCCATGTTCCTACGTCTCAGCAATCAACTTAGAGGGTAAACGATCGTGACAAGCTTGTTCCCCCGGTCATTGGAAACACATCCTCGCTTGAAAGCTCTGGAAAAAGTTAGTTAGTGGACTTCGATAATAACAGATATAGCCTGAAAGCCACATGTAATAAGCTGGAATTTTCCTTTAACTCGGAGAAAAACTGCGCCTGCATTCCAGGTTGAGGGAAGAGAATGAGCTGAGACATGTGATGAATGTCCCGCTGTTTCTTTTGTTTTCACCTACTGTTCAAACAGCGTACAGCGGACGGTGTCTTTCATTACACCTGGCGAATGTGATCTCTCAGGAAGCACCTTCGACTTCATGAACGCTGATGATTTACAGCACCTGAGAGCAGAAAATGCTAATTTGTTTAATGTCAAGAGGTAATTCGCGGTAAGTTGCTTGATTCATATCAAACATCTGGAAGGCACTATGATTTCTTATGTGCTGGTGATAATAAGGTGATTTTCACACAGTGGAAAAGGATACGTGTGTGTGTGTGTGTGTGTGTGTGTGTGTGTGTGTGTGTGTGTGTGTGTGTGTGTGTGTGTGTGTGTGTGTGTGTGTGTGTGTGTGTGTGTGTGTGTGTGTGCGCGTGTGTGTGCCTGCCTGGCTGGTTTTGCTCCTGCTGACAGAGTAATGGATCTGTTCATTGTTGCATGTGGACTGTGTGTGATGTATGAGATTCATTTGAAATTCTCTGTCTTAAATGAGGCACTCACATGTCTCCATATGGGAGGCTATGGACTCGAAGGCCAATGTATTATAGGAAAAATGAACAGAAGTTGCTCATTTTTGTGGTCTCCATCGCTGTGAAATGGTCTCGATCGTGGTCTTTTGTCTCATATTTTTTTTTCCTTCTAATGTGAAGCCCATATCACGCACAATAAATGTGTCAGAAAATAAAAATTGTTGCCACGCTGGACGGATACTTAACAGTTCTCGTATGAACGGTTTGGAAATGGAGGAGATCTAATGTGAAAAAAATGAAGAAAAATATTAATTTAATTATATCCCACACAGTAGTTGAAAAGATTGTTTGTATTTAGCGGTGGACAACGTGGCCTTCAAAGATTTTTTTGCAATATTTTCAGGCACTGTTGGACCCTGGATCACAAAATGTGATAAAGTGCCCTCTAGGGTGCCCTTCTGGAGGAGAAAACGGAACAATGTGCACCTTAGGTGGCCCTTCCAGCGGACAAAACTTGGTGAAGTGCCCTCTCTTCACTATAAAGATATCACATCCTGCATACATGTGGTGCCCTTTAATTTTTTCCCCTGCGCCTAAAACATCCCCAGTCTGCCACTGTATTTAGGCTGTATTGCAATACACAATATATATCTCGATATTTTGAAATCTCAACAAAAAGCACAACATTGTAGGGGTGACTATTGGTACTTTGACACAATATTAACATGATGACATTGTTGATAATCAGCAGTAATGTGGCTGTAATGACTTTAAGGCCCTTAAGTCACAATATAACAAAGTAAAATGATAAATACAAAAACAGTAGCTAAATTAAATGATTTGACACATTTGCTCATAAATCCTTTATGCAATTCACTTTATTGCCAAGTTGATTTTGAGTATAGGAACAAACAAAAAGAACACGAAATAATTCACATTGGCTTTTAAAAAAATAAAAGCCTTATCAACATGATTTTATCAAGACACCATAATTAAATGAAATTATTATAAAAAAAAAAAACAAAAACCCACAATTGAAATTTACACAAAAATTAACTATAAAACATTTGGACATGCAATAAATACATTCATTTCACTAAAGCAAAGTAAGATCAATATTGACAATTGAACTGCAGAAAAATACTGTTTGGTTTTAATGTATTGCTTGTTTTGAAAATGAAACACTGACTAGACATTATTCATGTTTTCATGGACGCCTTGCTTTATGCCTGTTGAAATAAGATCTTCTGAAAAAAAAAAAGAAAATCTCATTTCCATTGTACATTTGTGATGTATGTATTCTGTCATGTGTTGTGTTTTTTCCCCATCCACCCGCAGCGACTACTGTCTGCGTGGCAGTGTGTGTTACTGCCGAACCACAACCAGTCGGGCACAACCAGCTCCAAACGTCACAGTGATCTTCATCGAATCATAATCCATCATAACCTTTGTCCAAAACCAGAATGTTCTGTGTGTGTGTTTGTGTGTGTGTGTGTGTGTGTGTGAGGACCCTGAGGCTCTGTTACATTTTGGCACAGGTTAGTGTGTGTTGGGTGGAATCACCTTTTCTTTAATAATGGCTTTTTCTACAAGAAGCGACACTCCAAACAGAGCAGGGCACCCTAATTAAATCTGACCTAATCTGGAGCAGTGGTCTGCCATCCAGCTGTGTGTGTGTGTGTGTGTGTGTGTGTGTGTGTGTGTGTGTGCGCGATATGCAATCATTCTCCAACGTTCACCTCTTCCAAATTCCTGCTTGTTTTGCCCTCGCTCTTTGTCTTCTAATTTAAACCTCTGGAGCCGAGGTTGGACACTGTAAACGAAAAAAAGATTCTGTCTGTCTTGTATGTGTTTAAGGTAGAGACCGAAGCCAAACAGATGGAGGACGTGAGCAGCCAGAACACCCCCTTCCCCCTCCGTTCAACTACAAAGAGCCTACTGTGGGTCATCTGCTGATTGGGTGATAATTGTTAGGTCTGGGAAAAAAGAAAAAAAAAATGGATGACATCTCTGAGGGCACGCTGACATGATGATTAACACTGAACAAATCCTTGACAATGACCTGCAGCATTTGGACAAAACTTCATTTCCTCACGAGCAGACTTCCTACGGGAGGCGAGTGAAGCTCACCAGCGACCAGCTTTTCTTTGTTATTTACTCGATCGAGCGCGGGCCATTTTTCTCTCTGTTTCTGCTTCTCCCTCTTCTTCTTCTCTTTCTCCCTCTTACTCGTTCTCCCCATCTCAGTGCATGACTTGGCTGGTGCAGCCGAGGCCCGGCTCAATTGTGCAATTTCATACATGTTTACTTTACTGGCATCTTTCTGAGCATATTTTCCCCCCGAACATTTCCCCTCACATTATTCTGCATTTCCTCTACAACGATATGCTGTCTTTAATCTCCCTTTGTGAGCCCTTTCTTGGCCCGAGGATCAGAACACAATAACCATGTCAGGCTTTTCTTATTTGGCCCCGTCATCCGCCATATTTTAACACATGCCACAAAGTTCTTTTTGGAAATTGATCAGGAGTTTAAAGAAAAAGAAAGTAGCTCTTCACGTAAACATTTAGACAACTGTCTTCTTCAGCATGAAAAGCAGCTGGAAGTAAGTGGATCACGGGGGAGAGGAGGGAGGCGGCGGTGCGCCGTGGGTTGGCGGTTTGTGTGGAGTGTAAGGGGAGAGAAGGGACACAGAGAGGTGAGGAGGGAAGCTGTGCTTTGAGGTAACAAGGGGCGGTGAACGAGCGTAGCCAAGCCCAGCACTGGAGGGAGGAAGAGGAGGAGAGCGAAGGAAGCAAAGTGCCAGAGGAGAGGCAATTGTGGGACTTCTAGGGGATCATAAGAGTCATAAAAAAATCACAATACAATGATTTTTCCAGAAAAGTGCAGTTCGGGGAAGTAAATCTAAAGCAGCTGCTTGTAATAAAGACTCTTGAAAGTGTCAAATCTCTCCCTTGTACTTCACCCTGCTACACTGTGGGAAAAGGCGCTCAGACATGTAGATGGACAGGTGCACCGCGTGGACACCTACACACTCACAGGCACACAAACTATTGCAGAATCATCGCTGAAGGCACACTTGTTTTAATAGATTTTTTGGGGTTTCAAGGCCATAAAAAAGTCTCGAGTATTGATATTATTTGGCTGTAGCTTACATTTAAAAGGAGTCCTCTTAAAAAGAAATATGTACACTGGACAACAGTGGCATGTCTGCGCTGTGCTCTCATGATTAACCACACAGATAAAGGCTTTCAAAACAAGGCAAAGTCAAGGTTTGGTCAGGAGCTTAGCTCGACGACGCGGGCCGTGGAAACTACAAAGATTGTCGCTGAGTTTTTTTTTGTTTTGAGCGTCTGCTAAGTGCTTCAGTCCTTTTGGCACGCAGCGCAAAATACAATAAATGTCAAACAGCAGTACGAGCGCAGATCAGGATTATTTGGCCTGTCAGTGTCACATAGGTGACCCCGGCCTGCTACCGCTGGCAGAAAGCTTAGAGGCATGCTTTGCATTTTCTTTTACGTTAAACCCATTTTTGGTCTACACAAGGCCACTGGAACTCCATCTAGATCACTTTTTATTTCTATATTGTTAGTGTTATAAAAGTTACGGGCCTGGGATGGTTGCCATAAAAACATTAGAAAAGGAATGAAGTGAAGTTAAAGAAAAAAAGATCAAGCCACGTCTCGTTGCTGGCGGTTTGTCTCCCTGTGCTCACTTGTACTCGTTTTCATTATACGAAATTAATGCAACTAATAAATTTGTATTAATTTTACGACTTTCAAAACATCCTCATCGCAAAACCACTCTGGTGGCAGGGAGAGGTTTTTCTGGTTTGGTGTGTCGTATAAATAACATTAACAAAGGCACATGGCATAAAACCCCATGGGGTGAGCGGTTACACCAGCTAATTGAATCAAGACTCTTAAAATTGTACTAATTGAATCAACCACAGAGCAAAAGAAATACAGCCAGTTTTTTCTAATTATGATTTACATTACATGTTCCCTTCATATTGATCAGCTCTGCCCCGAGTTTCTAAATATATAAAATGTAAATATCTGGAGAAAAATGTTTATAGTGATCACATCAAGTTGAGGCCACAACAACCTCAAACTGTAACAAAATGTCTGAATGGCTTCCTCACCGCGCAGCCCTTGAAAGCCCACAATGTCGTATCACCGTGATACTGAGCAGAGGTTTACTCCCAAAGAGCAAAAAAAAAAAAAGGGGGGGGGGAAGAGAGATACAGTCTACATGTTTTCTGAATGGAGAGTTTTTAGAAGTACGAACAAGCTTTCATACTGAGACAATGGCTCGCGTCCACCCCGCTGCGTTCTCCCTGCTCCTCTCCCTCCCCATTCTCCGTCTCTCTATCTGCCTCTGAGCAGAAACACACGGCACATCCTGCTCAGCACAACACACCAGCCAAAAGTTCACTTCCTGCTCCTCAGCTCTTCTCCTTCACACCAGCACTATTCCCAGGACATGCATTAACGGCTCCTCATTCGCCGCGAACAGCGCAGGGGACATGCAAACAGACAAGCGAACGCTTCCCCTTTCTATGGATACACAAACCTCCCCCCTCTGTCTGTCACACACATTAATGCAATTAAGCACATTTCGGACATTATCTTCACTCTTCCCTCCTGCACAGATTTGGAGTGACAGTGGAAACACTTTGTGTTATTCTAACGGTGTGGGGCAGGGAAAGGAGGAGACAGATTTTCATTTAAACTCCTGAATGAGAGGGAGTGAGGGGACCGAAATTCCCACGACTGACATCCGCCCACTCCTATGTTTTTTAACACGTATGCACATGTTTGCGCAGCGAGCTCTTACTGTCAATAATGTTTCATTTCAGCCGAGCATTATCCAAAACAGGCCGGCTTCCTGTGCGACTGACTCTCATGCAAAGTTCACTAACCTCTGCATGAAAAGGGGTCAAACAATACGAGGCTGGTTTTTCATGCGCGCCCAGAAAAAGCCACCGCTCGTCTGTGTGGGGAAGTGCTCATAACACATCATCAACTTGTGCAGACATTTCAAAACATTACATTTGTCACCTAGACTTTTTGAAAGTGTGGTTGAAAGTAAAAAGTCAATGCCACTATGCCTCGCTAAAGTGTGGTTCAGAAATTCACCAACAGCCAGTTAAGATACTACCAAAATGACTTTGCCTTATGTTACAAAAACAATGGAATTGGTCAGACCGACACAAGCCTCTTAGAGGACGACACAATAAAAAAAAAAAAAAAAGAAATTATACCGCATAGTAAAAAATTAAAACAAAAAAAATGTTAATATCACATGTTATCTCTCTGCTGTAAAACTGTAACAAGAAATGTATAAACACAGAAATAACCACAGGTTTAACACAGGACGAGCGCCCTGTTAATAAGAAAATAAAAAAGTGTGTGTGTGTGTGTGTGTTTGTGTTTGTGTTTGTGTGTGCACGTGTGTTTGTTATTCAAAGGTTTAGTAAAGCTTAGCGTCCCCATGCTGGGTTCAGTCCTGAGGTAAGCACCAGTTTCACGTGCGCTGCTTTCAGTTAAAAAATCCCAAAAAATAAAAGAAAAGTAAGTGACAGAAAACAACATGTTTGATATGATCATATGCTACAGAGAATTAAGAAGCCCTTAAATTATTGTTATATATATATATATATATAAAAAAAAAAAAAGAAAAACAATCCCAAAAAGTCAGGCACATTGTCTCTGTTTTTTTCTTTAAGAAGCCTTTAAGATTCACTACGTCTATCACAGTGTATTTATGGCTTTAGTCTTCACATTCACCCACTGAGGTTGGCATTGGCACTATAGTGGTCAGACATTTCTAATCTGAATCAAGGACCAGAAAAGTGGAAAAAGAAAAGAAAAAAAAGAGAAAAGAAAAGGCCAGCATGGTTTTTTGGAATAAACACTGAAAGAGAAAAATGTGCCGTCTACCCGCAACCTTTAAGTGCTCTTTTGTTTTCAAGCTGGAGGAGCCGCTGGTCAGCCGACACAGAAATATGTCATTCTTTGTTTTCCGCATTCGATACCAGCAGCAGGGAGAAAAGGGAGGCGAGGAGCCGGGAGACATTTGCTCGGGCTCGGATGCGATGTTAATAAGTGGATCAGAGGGGTAAGATGGCAGGCATGAAATGGGACATCATGCCGGCGAGCAGTGCGAATTGTCCAGGAGAAAGTGAGATTTCACAGGGATTACCGAGGCGCAGCAGCTGGGGTGCGCTTGCTCGCCCGCCGGCTTCCTGGGAAGACCCACAAACCCCTTCTAATGTTCATATCGCGGACAGATTAGCAGCTCGCTTGTGTGTGTGCGGAGAGGGGTGTAAATGCGTGTGGTGTGTGTGGAGCGCGTTTAAGGCGAAGGGGCTGAGTGCAGCACTCGCTCTGGCCTGTCAACAGTAGCACGGCTCCCAGGCTACAAACTACAGGGGTGAGGGAGGTCAGATGAGAGGTCGGACAGCGGAGCGGCATCTGACTGCCGCCGCAACGTCATGAATCATCAGCATGCTGCGAGTGGAGTAACAGCTCTTGACAGAAAATGACAGATTTCTGTGTCACTACCTCTGACCTGGTCCGTGCCCCCTCCGACTCCAACCATTGTAAATATTACACAATGTCAGAGGCAACACCCCTGCTTCGTCTAAGCCATGAGATGAAGCTACACTCATCGTGAACAGGGATTAGTGTGTCATCAGTCGGGTATGTGCAATCATGTCCCAGTTATGAGATCACAGGGCTGAGCTTGCAGCGTCTCAATAACAAGGCTGAGGGATGTTAGTCGAAATGCAAAGGAAGTTATAGCTCAAGAAGGGCTGCACGCTGAGTGTAAGGCTGATTAAGCTACCATTACTGTCACATAGCATGAGCCTTTATCCGCACAAATATGCAGGGGGAGTGGGCTACTTTCAAACAAGTGTGGAGAAAATAAAGCAGAGGAGACTTTACCAAAACGCTGCTCGTTCAGTCATTTCCTCAGCAGGAGCGTGATTTGGAGAAGAAGCTGGAGAATGAGATACATAAACTGTCCAGTACCCCAAAAACAGAGAAAAAAAAGGGGGAAAAAATACAATCCTCCCATTACTTTAAAGTCCAGAAGAGTTGGCTTATTCTTTTGGTAAAAAAAAAAAAAAAAAAAAAAAAAAAGTTCCGTTCAGGTCTGGACCAAAACCCTGAATCTTGTCCTTTATGTGCTTTTTTCTTCTTCTTTTTTTTGTACACAAGCTTTTGTACACAGGTTTAGGGTCAGATTGCAACGTTTCCTTGCAACAGTTTCTCTTTGGATTTCACCACAATACAAAAATAAATAAAACAATTTCATTTTGGTTTTCAATTTGCAACTTTGGCTCAATTGCTGTGTTTTTTGTTTTTTTTTTATGTTTGTTTGCCTACACTTGTACATAAATACTGTACTTCTTTGATCGAGTGTCCCTTGGTCACAGAATAGCAGATTTTAAGATACATTAGATGCATAGGAAGGCACTTACAGTCTACACGTGTTTTGTTTGGTTTTTCTTGTTTTTTTTGGTGTGCATCAACAGACCAATTCCTTTTGGCCTGAGTCTGAGGTGCAGAGAAGATACTGAGTTGAGGTGAATGGCTTCTGAATACTGCAAAGTTGTGTGTGCACACAGACCTACTGGTGATGGCCATTTATAAAGGTCATGTGGTCTTAGCTGGGTGAGTAGCGGTCAATGGTGCGGGCTTCAGAGAGGGCCTGTTGGGGAGGGGGGAGGGGCTGGCCCAGGACATCCATCTTGTCGTGGGAGAGGCCCAGGTGCTCCGAGGCCAGTTTGGACAGCGGGTAGAGGCTTTCGATGGCCTTCGCGTCAGCTACCAGTTGCTGCTGGGCCTGGATGAGAAGCTCGTTGGCCTTCTCTGGCTTCAGCCCCAGATGCTCCGCTGCGTATTTACTCAGAGGATAGATGCCCTCGTTAAAGTCCAGCTTCAGTTTCCCATCTGTGGTCAGGCCCCCCGGGGTCCCTCCACCGCTGTGCATCTTCATGTGGCTGATGAGGTTGCGCTGCTGAGCGAACTTTCCTCCACACACCTGACATTCATAGGGCTTCTCCCCTGAGTGGATGCGCATGTGCTCGGTGAGGCGATACTGCCGGGTGAAGCGCATGCCACAGGAGTCGCAGGCAAAAGG
Organism: Acanthopagrus latus; assembly: GCF_904848185.1. NCBI lineage: Eukaryota > Metazoa > Chordata > Actinopteri > Spariformes > Sparidae > Acanthopagrus > Acanthopagrus latus. Next base: position 9,547,771 of record NC_051040.1, read on the forward strand.
TTTGAGGCCCAGGTGGCTACGCATGTGGCGCGTCATGGTGCCGCGCTGCGTGAACTTCTTGCCACAGATGCTGCAGGGGTACGGCCGGGTCAGCCAGTGGGTCTTCTCATGCTGCCGCAACGTGGCTGGATCCTTGTAGGACTTTTCGCAGGAGGAGCAGCGGTAGGGTCGGATCATCTCCCCGATGCCCCCTGAGCCCAACCCTTGGCTGGACTTGGACTCCAGATGGGACAAACTGTTGCTGCTGTTCAGGCTCCCATAGCCGTTTGTGTTGCTGCTCATGTTTTTGTTACTGCTGTTATTGCTGTTTCCCATCTCCCCACCGGAGTTGCCGTACAGCTCTTCTTCTGTGTGAGTCTCCACGTGTGCGTTGAGCTGCTCTGAGCTCGGGAAGCCTTTGTCGCAGGGGATGCAGACATACAGATTGTCCCCGAAGCTCTCTGGCTCATACGGTACGTGGAACCTCCCCATGGGGCCAGGAGGGGACGGCCGGCCTTCACTGCTGCCCGTCTCCTCTGTGCCCGACCCGCTCTTGTCGTCTGCTCCTTCGCTCTCCTCTCCCGTCTTGTGGTGGTTGTGATGCTGGTCTCCATTTTCGCCCCCTTCCTCCTCATCCTCATCCTCGTCGTCATCTTCAGCTGTGTATGAGAGCGGCTCGTGTTTCACCCAGCGGTAGATGTTCCCCATTTCTCTGCCCGTCTCTCCGCTTTCTGTGGGGGTGTCAGGGCTCGGGGGGCACGGGTAGCGATCTGTGCCCTGGGAGCCTGAGCGATGCAGGTGAGGGAGGTGCGGGGCGAGAGGCTGGTTGAGATGGGGGAAAGGTGGAGGAGTGAGTGAGCTTGCCTGGTCGGTCGACTCCATTTTTTCTGAGGGGAAGGCCCGTCCATTCGTGCCCTGCATGGGACTGGTGCGGCCACTCAGAGTCCCGTCTCGTTCATCGTCATGAGTGTTTGCCAGATGTGAGTGAGAGGGCGTGTGCTGGGACTGGGAGTTGGGGCTTTTCTTTGAGAGATCAAGGCCATAGTTGGGGGAGCAGTTCCTGTCAGGGTGGGCTGGGCGACCGAGCTGGGCAGGAAGAGCTGACTGCAGGGGCGGGAACACCTGAGAGCCCTGGGTGGAGGTGGGGGCATACAGCTCTCCTGCATGAAGGGCCAGTCGATGGGGGAGTATCTCCTCGGGTCCACGGATCGCATGGTTGTTCAGAATTCCTCCAGGAGGGCAGGACTGAATGACAGGAGTAGAAACCCTATACCTGCCACCACTCCCTAAACCCATACTATTGGGCCCCATCTTTGGGTACGGGAGAAATGCAGGGCCTGGGCGGGGCGGGTACTTGCCATTTCTTTTCAGCTTCTTTTTGCACAAAGCCACTAAGTCAAGCAGCTGAAGGTAGCTGGCTGCTGCCAGGACAGCCCCCAGATTGGGTTCAGTGGGGGAAGTGGGGTCTCCATCGCTAAGGCGGCCTGTGTATATGTAGTCCAGAATGACCCTGAAGACCCCTGGACTCACCATCTCGTGGTCGAGGTTGATGAGATTGTCATGGACCACCAAAGATTTCAAGTAGAGGCTGCTGGCAGCCAGAATGTTCTTGTGAGCTCTGAAGAGGGCGTTTTGCACCACAATGATAACATCACACAGGAAGCCCTTGGTACGCTGGCTGTTGAGCTGCAGGAGGAGATCCCTAGCATGACTTGGAACTTCCATGGCACCCAGCATCGTCTTCAGTCCGCCACCTGAAACAACAGATATCTGTAAAACGTCATGCAGCAGTCAGCATTTTAATGCACACCAGCATGTGTCATTTTATACACCATGAGAATGATTAATGATGCATTTTGTGAGAGTGATCTGTGAAAAGTTATCATTCACATATCTGATGTATTTGAGAGGTTCGAGTACAGTTGGACTGATTGCCAAATTTAAAAGCCTTTAAATAAAAGTAATGTAGATTAATGAATTGATACCGGATTTCTTTTATACAAAGTCCAACTTGATTTAATTGCATTCTTATGCAAACTCATAATCACAGTTTTGTAATTTGAATTTGTCGCCTAATTTACAAATTAATCTTTAATTCATGCCTTAAACATTTGCATAATCGTGTTTAATTCATCGGTTCCACTTGATGGAACAAGCTCCGAGTGCAGAACTAATCTGTGGGAAGTGCACGTTAAGGCCACTCAGTAAAAGTGAACTTTTGCTGAATATGACCGGGTGCAGTGGTTTTCTCATTATCAGAAATTCAAGTCTACGGGTTCACTTCCTCTGCAGCGAGCAAGAAAAAAAAAGAGAGAAAGAGCAAATTTCAGAAAACCGCAGATATATATTTTGTAACTGCTGGCTTCCTGATAAAGTAATCCAGAAGTGGTGCGCAGAGTTTGAAAAACAGAGCAAGAGGATGAATGTTTCACAAGTATGATGAACAGCAGGTATAAACCTGAGTGGGGGGAAGGACACATCCAAAAAAAGATAGGTCTTTCAGCTCCCCTTTCTGCCCAGTCATATAAGGAACCGTGTGTGCACGAGATGTAAATCAGCATTACGCGCTTCAACAGTTTTCGTTAAGATGAGCTGCAGGGCTCTAAATGCACACACACACACACACACACACACACACACACACACACACGTATGCACACACGTACGCGCACACACACTCAAATATCAACATTAATTGTTCCATCAAGCCTAAAATAAACTCCATCGGCCGCATGCATGTATTGTTCAACCAGTGGCATCTGAGGATAGTTTACTTACGAGATTAAACGTCTCAAACTGTCCCTAAGGGCTTAGTCACACTGATGGGAAACAAGCAACTAAATAAATATCATGTCATCTGTCTGATCATGCTCTTCCTGACACCAGCTCATTCACTTCTTGTTTATTTCATTCAGCCTACAGGCTCAGCACAAAGAATGGGGAACTGTGAATCTAAATTCAAGAACACCTTGACGAGCGAGCTGCTGGGGGATTCTGGGGAATCCTGCACAAAAAAAAAAAAAAAATGCGCCTCTTCTCGTCTCCTCTTACAAATGCACCGCAGCTAAAACGGTCTATTCTGAAAACTCAAGGCCACCTCTTGGTAGAATTTTAGCTGTTCATCTCGGTGAATGCACCTTCAGTTTCGGGCCTCCAGCATCAGAAATGAAATGTCAGCACTGATTAAACGGAAAGCGAGAACTCAGATTAACTTGAGATCACGCGGAGAACAGTCCTCAGTATTTACATAAAAATTCTGCATTCTCTATTTTTCTATTTTAAAAAGGTGCTGTCCTCACAGATTCATGTATGATCTGCATGCTATTTATAACTCATCATCTGCTCATAATATCTTCAACAAAAAAAAGAAGGAAGAAGAAGAAAACCTATGAATAAAAAGGCGGGTATGGCAGGTTTGGCTGGGTTTACGCTCCATCACGTCCCCAGTTGTCATCTAAAGTGTTTCCACTTCTGGTTTCTGTCTGGCTTTGATTACTCAACGGTCAGATTTTACTATAAATTTCGGCGTCGGTCGGATCAAACGTGTTTAGAAACGAGGGCGATATGAGGAATAGGTCAGAGACTTTCCACGGCTTGCTGAACTTTTGCAGAGCCTCCATTGCATTGAAGGGGCTGTTCAGCTTACTGGATGCTGAGCGGAGCAGCGTGACACATTTTGTAATCACACACACACACACACACACACACACACACACACACACACTCAGCGTAGGTTCTCGTCTGTATGTGATCTACAGCAACACAGTTCAGCTGCAGATATATAAGCATCATTTCTGTCCCAATTTAAGAAGACAGACTTTTTTTAAAATTTAATCTGACCTTGCAGTCCTTTTAAAAAATCTTTTATGACACAGTAAAAAAAAAAACATATATCTCACGCAGAGTTTCTGTGCACCTGCAACCTGCTGTGCATGCAAATAGTTTTTGCTGTTTTGTCCTGTGGTAACGACTGCCAGAGTGTGTTTCCCAATAGAGACAACAAGGATCTCCTCCTCTCCTTGCCTTCTTCGAGGCTACAGCTCGCCTTTTAAAACATCTCAGCTCACCGTTTGAGGCGGCCCACCGACAAAGGGCGAGCAGTGAGACATGTTTTATAAAACTCTTGATCTGGAGGACATGTGCAGGCTCACTGCATCCTGTTAGGAAGCCATCTATGATTGCAAAGATATTTAGCCAGCGGCTGCAACATGCAACGTCCTTGTAAACACATTCGAATGCTTGCACCACAGTTTGTTTTGTTTTGTTTGTGTTGAACGGGCTAAATGAAATCATTTTCATAGGGTGCACAAACAGCACAGCCGCCTGAGAGGAGGATTGCTCGAGTCACCCCCACCCCTCCACCCCCCCTCCACCCCTCCAACCCATGGGACACAGGGCTGTTTTCATCTGATAGCCCCTCTGTTTCAACGAGCCGTCAACATGCCGGGGAAACTCAGAGGCTGACGTTTCTGAGTGGTGATGGCATTCAGTCATTTGCATTAGATTAATATTCATTGTCCCCGTGTTTGGTCTGTTTTGACACTTCTGTGGTTTGGGGTGAAGCGGGAGACTAAACTTCCTACCTCTACACGCAGCCTCAGTCACATAAACACGCCACACATCTGCTTAAAACGTTTGTGTTGACATTTTATTTTCCTTCGTTTCAATTTGCTGCCCATGCTCGACGTCCGCCCTGTTTATCCAAGAGCCCATTTGACCGTGTTCACATGCGGCTCGTGCTCAATTTACGAGGCAACTTTTTGCAGGGAGGTATTTTATATTCGTTTTAACCCAGCACATAATTTCTGCCTTTTTTTTTTTTTCTTTTTTTTTTTTGGTCATCTTCCTGGCTCGCAGGAGGCTGGAGAAGCTTTTCGTGCATCAAATCGGAGACAGTGAGTTTTTAGCATTTGCAGTCAGATGGAGGAGAAGAACATGTTGAGTTTGTTTAGTTGAGTATGTTGAGTTTTTAGTCAGGTCAGCAAACATCAGAGAGTCAGTTTCCTGTGTGAATGCTGTTCTCGCTCATCTCAAGAAGTCATCACACACTTAGAAAAATACTGGTTGAGTAAGAGAGCAGGGGAGTTTCTTAATCTTAATGGGCACCAACTTTATTTAGGATATTAATTCATTTTTTCCTTTTCTATTTTTTGGATTACAATCATTTAACATCGTGCAGGCTTCACAGCAAATGAAAAAAATATATACCTGCATCACTTATTTTCTAATGTATTCTCTTGAACTCTACCGAACGATAGACTGTAAATTGATCTGATTATTACAACGAATTCAAGCCACTGTGCTCAAGTTTGTTTTTTTGTTTTTTTTTATCCAGTCGTAGGATCAGAAGTTCAGGGGCTCGTCTCAAACATCTGAGCGCCTCACACGTCGCGTCCGTGCGACGCAAAAAAAACGCACGGAGATGTCTGCTGACTCCGACCCCCGTTCTGTCTGCGCGTCTCTAATCTGCTTTACGCTTCTTCACTTGTTGCACAGTAAACCGAATCACGAGTGGATCCATCTCTCTGAGCTGCAGCGCCTTATCAACGCCATAAAAAAAAAGGTAGAAGAAGAGAGAGAGAGAGAGGGAGAGAGAGAGAACTCTAAATCACATCCAGGAGCAGTTTTCTACTACTTAAAGGTGAATCAGACAGCTGTTTCTTCTTTCGACCTGTCAGCAGCAGCTCTTTCTTACATGGATGTAAAACTCGGGAAAGCAGGAATCCATGCGCTAAACATGCCCACACCAAAAATACTCCTCTAATATCCCTGAGCTCCGTCCTGACGTTATTACGCACAGTTACAGGCCTGTTTGATAACGTTATGATCCCTCTGTAGCTTCCTTTTTATATTTATTACAGGGCTGCTGAGCAAGCTCAAGTTCCCTTTAGACCCGAGACCGATGTTCCCTTTAACTTTTGCATCAATAAAAAAGTAAATCAAATAGTTTAAGTTAAAATCCATTTTCCTTTTCTTTTTTTTTTTTTTACTCTAAACGTTTGCATTTTTTAAAGCACGATATGCCATTAGAATTCGCATTTATAGCAGCCTGAGCCTGGAGATATTTAACAAACGATCCTGATCTGTGTGTAATTAATTATTTAAAATAATAATGATTTCAAAAAAAAACAACAACAACAACAAAAAAAAAGTTGTGTTCAACCGGCACGAATTACATGCGTAAAAGAAAGAAAGAAAGAAAGAAAGAAAGAAAGAAAGAAAGAAAGAAAGAAAGAAAGAAAGAAAGAAAGAAAGAACTGAGCGCACTCTCTCTGGAGGATATCAACATAAATGATCCTGGAAATCAAAACTAATTCTACAAGCATTTTCAACGATGGAATTAAATAAAACACACATTTTCCTCGGTGACACTCTACGGTCTAATGGATAAAACCCACTAACAGCGATCGTGCCCCTGTCCTCGCTCTTGTTTGGGTGCCTTGCCTGCGCGCAGCAGCAGCAGCAGCATACAGCTCTTACCTGCATGCCCGATGTCTTCTGCCATCCGATCTAAGTCTCCCTTAATGATCATCTCAGCAGCCTCCAGGAGTCATATCTGACGTTTCAGCTTTGAACTGCCAGCCTCCAAAAAACCATGCCAGTTTTCCGAGCGCGTCTGCCAGCTCTTTTTTTATGATTATTAATTGATATGAATTTCTTGTCGCTCCTTAGGTCCGTCCTCCCACCCACTTTCCTCCCTCTCTCTCTCCCTGTTCCCCCCCCCTCTCTCTCTCTCTGCCTGTGTCTCTCTGCCCCTCCTCTCCCTTCTTTCTCATCCCCTCCTATAAAAAAAAAAAAAAAAATACGTGCTTTAGACCAGCATCAGTTTCCTCCTATTTTTTTTTCTAGTAATTTCCTTAGCTATTTTTGAGTCGGAGCAATAACGCGCACCGGGATGATAATGGAGCCTCTATGCGCCTTAAGTGTTTTAGCGCCCCGTGTGATGTCAGTCTATAATAAAACTAAAAGGTAAAATCGAGGGCAGGAACTTCAAGTGACCCCGACTTGAACTCCTCAACACATCGTCTTAAAGAGACAGGCAGCTATTGTATACATACCGCGTATATGTCGCGTATTTATGATCAGGCACTTCAGACTCTTGAGAGGAGATGTTCTCAGCTTTTTTAACATCTCAAGGTATTTTAATTCGAGGCCAGAACTGGATCAGACCCACTTGCATTTTCAGCTGCTTCTTTTTTTTTAAATAAATAAATAAATAATAATGATAAATCCATAACTGCTTCTGTTCTGTAAATGTGCAGGGTTTTTTTTTTTTATTTTGTTTTGTCTTATTTTGTTTTTATGAGGTAAATCCAATAAAATGTTAAATGAAGTCGACATCCACCTTCCCCCTGCAGACCTCCTCTGAGAGAAGCCTTAATGGGCCCCCTGGCTTCGCTGAAAGAGCACAATTAGCTAAGTGGAAAACTAAAAGGAGGTTTGACAAATCACTTTGAAAACACACATCTCTCCTCCTCCATTAAATTAAAACACCTGCTGTGACTTTTATTTTAAAAAAGAAGGAAAGAAAAGAAAGAAAGAAAAGAAACAATCAAGCACCTCCAGCCCTCACCTGGGGCATGGATTTTAAATTGGGCAGATTGAAAAGTTCTCTGAAAAAGTGGCAACACCAGGACATTAAGGCCTAGTGTGGTGTATGAATAATGCTCATATCCACTTAAAAAAAAAACCTGTCAATTTTTTTTTCCACAAGATGAATCAAGGATTATGTTACAATATTCGTATTATTGATGGTTAAAAAAAAAAGAAAGAAAGAAATGCAGCTCTTGTTGAAGTCCTTCCCAAATTTCCTTTTCATATTCCTCCATTCTCTTTCCTCAGAGCAATGCAGACATCCTATTTAACATCAAAACAAATAATTAGAACATTTAATTTTACGTGTATTTCATATAACTTGTGCGTTTGCTTCTTACTTTACGCACAGACGTTGTGCTATGAATCCTCCGAGGAGACCTCCAGGACCCGGAGGATTTAATTACGCACGCATGATGATTATGAATAATAAAAAAAAATGTTTAAAAAAAAAAAAAGTGTCTATTTTAGCAGAAGTTATTATCAGATGAGTTTCAGGCCGGACGTGCCCATCCGATCCAGATGTTCAGGCTGTGTCAGCACTGAAGGCTACATCAGGACCATCGGCGTTAAAAAACCTGGATGAACTCATGCGAAGCGGCGCTTTAAGACGCAGCGTGTGACCGCGCGTCTGCACGGATGTCTCCGCCGTGTCACAGATCTTACCTCGGACTCATGTCTGGTGCTCTGGCCGTATGTGCACTCTCCTTTTCGGCATTCCCTCATTAGGACCTCCGCAGTTTCCCCCAGGTCCAGCTCGCTTTCTCTCTCTCTCTCTCTCTCTCTCTCTCTCTTTCTCTTACTCTTTCTCCTTCTCCTCCACTCTCTCCTTCAAAGCGTCTCCTCCGCGGATTTTCTGCAGCGCCTCTCTCTCTCTCTCTCTCTCTCTCGGTTTTCTCCTTCTTTCACCCTCTTCCATACACTGAAATTTTCTCACGTGTTAACGAGACTATCTGACACTTCAGACTGTGTTGGGGTCCGGTCGGACCAAAAAAACCTGCCGGCGCCGGAGACTTTGCGCGCACAGCGACACCCAACGGTGCACTCGGCGGCAGCGTGTCCCCATCGGGTTCATCACGGGGGACCAGCTGAGCAGTGATTTAAAGGAGCGGGGGGGAATTAAAAGGTAGGGGAGCTCTAACATGGAGACACACAGTCAGTCATGTTGATGAGGTATTTGTGTTTAAATCGAGATATAAAGGAAAAAAGGTGTTCAGCTTCATGCAAATGAAAGATTTGGAAAATATTTAATTACAAGTCCTTCATTTAAAAAGCAACAAAAATGTACCTAAAGTACTAAAAGTACTTAGTTACAAGTGTAATGGTGTATTATTATTATTATTATTATTATTATTATTATTATTATTATTATTATTATTATTATTCATCAGTTACATGTAAACTGTACTGTGGGCTAGTTGTAACTACTTTATATGTCGCATCATAGTTTGGTCTGGAGCATCGTGTCATATTTTATAGGCTGACTGTGTGTTTTGTGTTAAAATCATCACCTGACAGCAGCGATGGAATGTGACTAATAACACACACAACACTGAAACATTACTCGAGTTCTATTAATAGGGGTCTCTTCCACTTTCACCAAAGTAATTTAATACTTTTGACAAGGTACTTTGAAAATAACTACACCTTTCTGAGAAATGGAGTTGAGTACAAAGTTCCAAACGACCCTCAGAAATGTTGTGAGGCGCTTGTAATGTTCACGTAAACTGCAAATACTTCTCGAGTAGAATATTTGCACTCAGTTACACAGTCTGGAGTAGCTGAGGTAATTAGGATACAATAAAAAGGGAACTGTATTCTGGTAAAAGAACAGTTAAAGAAAAAATGTAATTAGATTACAGACGCGTACAGAGGGAAAAGAGGATTACAAACAAGGTCACAATTTCAAATAGTAATCTGTTACACGTGACAACACACCATGAGTCGCACACACAACATCTCCCTGGTCTTCAGTTATCCACTTACATTACATTAATACTGATAGTGATACTTTTTTTTTTTTTTTGGATGACCTTACTGACACTATCAATTCTGCGGCAGTTACAGTCCTTTCAACCACAGACAAATTCTAAAAGCCGACACCAGAGTGACACCGTGTATGTCATTTTGTTTGGTTAGTTTCGGTCGTAACATCACTGCAGGTGCAGCACTCCTCAGCTGTTATGATGCGGGTAGTTGAGTTAGAGCTGAGTCTGGGTATTGCTGCTGCTGGTGAAAAAAGCTGATTTTTATTCTTCACGGTTAGCGGGAGTCGTTAACTTCCTATAAACATTCATTCAAATGCTTATTTAATCTGCTGTATTTTGGCGGATTGTGTCAGAGAGGACGATCTGTTATGAATCCTTCAAGTCTTTCCACGGCCGCCACGAGGTGTTTGAAAGAGCCGCAGATTGAAATGGATGAAAGTGATTATTTTACGATCACAGAGGTCGTTACAGACAGCCGATGTGATCCAGTGAGACACACACACACACACACACACACACACACACACACACACACGTCAGACCCGAGGCCTTCTTTTGCGTTTGTTTTGATCACAACAGCAGCTGACAATCTCATAAAGCGTGCAGGAGTCTCTTCCTCTTTAAATCACCCGACGTCCAAGGTGCTGGTGTTTCACTGAAGTGATCCGAGGCACCCCCACAGCCTGGTGGACTGGAGGTAGGTATTGTCTCTCACTTCCATGTTCCCTTGATGAACTGGGGATAACCTCGCTGAGAGAGGCAGGTAGAGCCGCGCCGGAGAATGGACATGTTGTATCGAGGATGTGACAGCTTGTTTGCGATTCATGGTCCAAAATAACTCTTTTCCAACCAAGGAAGCGCCTTGTGATGTCATACGCTGCCTGCCAGGTAGGTTATGTCCCCTGCATGGCTCCACTTCTTTCTGTTTGCAATTCACACACCTTTAAAAAACACTATATTCATGGCCAGTGGTGTTTGTAGCTCTATCTATCTGTCTCATTGGCTTTGACTGTCGATGTAATGCACAATATATCTTTTAAAGACAACCAGGGCTCTTTGACAATGTAGAAAAAAACATTGTGTGAGTAATTGCCTTCAAGATATATAATGGATTAAATATGCAGACTGTAGGTTTGGATTATTACAGAACAGTGATCCAAAAAATCTGAAACATTTTTGGCGTCATCGGCAGTAAGAATGCACCTACAGCAGCCTCGTAACCCATAAATAACACAGGCAAAACTGGATTAAGTGCTGGAGAATGGATGTGCTTTCTCAGGGATGTGACAGCATGTTGTGATTCATGGTTCATGGCTTTTTCTTTTTTCCACTCAAGGAAACGCGTAGTGATGTCATGTGCTGCTTGGCCAGGTAGGCTGCGTCCTTTTCAGGGCTCGATTCTTTCTGTTTTTATCTACACACTAATTATTCCTGACATTGTCACATGAATCCTTTTAGTCCCTGGCCTTGCATTTTTGGCATTATCAGCATAACCAATCAGCAACACAGGCAAAAGTTGATTAAGTGCAAATAGGTATATTACCTAGGTTAGGCAGGACTTGGGGGGTCAAGGGTTTGATGCCACATGTTGCTCGGACCTCCATGAAAGGAGGTCTTACAGGGCCAAGAACGATTGCTTGTTTTATAGTGGGGGTCCAGGCGTAATAGCCATAAACTTAGCACATTTCAAAACAAACATTAAAAAAAGGTGTTTCGGGAAAACACAACACCACATTATAGGTGCAAAGATCATAGATGTGCAAAATGCAGTAAAAACAGGGAATTCAGATGCAGCCAACAAGAAAGATAAAGCACGGAGCGGCACAAGAGAATGATGAAGAGAAACATTTCATTAGGCATCATTAAATGATAGCCAGGTGTTTGTCTGCACAGGTGTGTTTTCATACGGGTTTCAAACTGTAGATGTTGTATGATGACAGAACCAGCACGCGGCTAGAACAGATGGGGTTAAAAGGAATTTGAAAAAAAAATAACAAAAAAAAAAAAGTATAATACCATCGAAACTTGTGTTGCCTAATTTCCGTTTTCTCCGTGCGTCCTTGGGTACAGCTGTTGTCTTCCCAGACGGATTTTATCTCGCTAATCAATCAGCCTCCAGAGGCCCTGCGCTGGACATTCAACTTCAGCCTGTCAAAATACAATTTAACATACCGTAATCTGGAGCGCAGCAAACCTGAAACGCTGAACTTTTAATGAACTGAAAAAGCCTCCAAATTGCTGGTTGTAAGCAATGATTCAATTAAAGCTGCGAGCCCCAAACACAGTCCGGGGGAGTAACTTCCCCGACAAAAAAGACTGTGCACGTCTGCTTTCCCCACAGGCCGACACTCAGTGAGGAACCAGAGCTGGAGATAAGGCAGGCTGGACAGCTAAATCCCTTAACAGTCCGCTGTCACCCTCTAAATCACACACCTTTCCCACCATTTCTCCGAGTGTGAGCGCCGCAGGTTTTTACATGTGACATATATCTTGCAGGAGCTTTGCGGGCTGGATGTGGAAACACAGTGAAAGGGGTGAAGCACTCCGAGCGACCGCAGCCAACTTTTTTCAGACATCTGCGAGCGGATATGTTGCAGGGTCAACGCGTCTCTGAGGCCCGAGCCACCTCGTTTCAATTTTCAGAGAGGAATATTGCAATCACCTTATTATTGCTCCGTTGCCGTCTGCCAGCGCAGGGATAGGAGCACCGCTGGACACTACGCAGGACAGTCTGAACGTAATCCTAACACCTTGAAGCAGACCATCTGAGTGCTATCTCCCACACTTTTCTTAACTACACACGCAAAAGGCCTTGTCCTCTCTCTCCTCTCTTTCATCGTCATCAATCATCCCTCTCTCCCTTCTCTCTCTCCTTCTCTCTCTCTCTCTCTTTCCCCTCCAGTGGACATGGCCACACATATCTCCAGATGCTTGCTGTGACCGCCCCACCATTCCAGACACACCCCCCTCCAGCTCCAGATTCCCCTCCGCCACCAAAAATTGAACGGTAGGCTCAACATTTACACACAGGCCTCTCCTAATTCATCCTAATGAGCAGTTTTGCGACAGCTTTAGAGCATAGGCGTGCAAGGCATGTCATTTGAGCGAGCAGAGCTGTTGTGTGCGTTCGGTCGCTATTCTAGTTTTGCCCATCTGCTGGTGATGGACGATTATCGTGCCACGATTAGAGCCAGAAATACTTGATTTTTCTCCACGTAGGGAAAGCCTGTGTGAATGCAAAATAGTTTCTGGTTTTTTGTGACAGGACTCGTACCACGTTTTTATTCCCCAAATATTTTCTTGGTTTGCTTCCAGTTTAAAGTGTAACCAGCTATGTGAGTAAACAAGAGGAGCACAAATTAGAAGAATATTGCAAATAGTTTTACATCTTTATGAAAAATGTGCCGTCTCAGAGTTTGATGAGAAGACCAATTGTCTTCCATCAAGTTTGTATGGTATTTTCTACTTTATGTCTTCATGCTAAGCTAATTTCATTTTGGTTCTGGCTTCACACTAAGCTTTCACGCCTGATAACTCTGAGCAATAAGGTATGTAACCTTCTCGATTCATTTAAACCCACAACATGTAACAGGTTGAATTCATAAGACGGTTCAATGAAGTCAGTAGCTGAAGGCAGCTGGAGGATCCAGGGTCGTGTGTTCAAGTTGTGCAATGTCTTTAATTATGATTATATAAAATGCAAAAAAGTGTCAGACTGAAGTGAAAAAAAAAAAATGGCTACACACAATCAAAACTTGAGCACACACCAGCTGCGATGCCAGACCCAGCACTACACAAGAGTCAAACAAACACACACACACACACACACACACACACAGACTCACAAGATGAAAACTTGAACACCCAGCGCAGTGGCGGCCGGTAAAAATGTAGAAAGATTTCTCAATTGTTATGGAAGCCGTTTTTTAAGGACTTTAATGGAAACGAGTAGATGAAGAGTTTCTGCTCTAGAACAGCAAGTAAATGGACCCTGTGTTGAGATTGTTGTTTCAAAAGGTCAAGGCTGAACGCAACGCTGATATGTGATCACCTTTTAAATTGACATGATGAGCCGGAGTCTTGTTTTTGTCCACCTGATGGATCCGATCCTCTCCTCACCCTGAGGGAAATACTCTCAGCTAGATGTCCTACAGTGTTCACAAACTAGTTAGCAGCTGTGTCCGCCTCGTGTTTGACGCAGAGCAGGCAGCAGACAATCGGTGTGTAGAGTTTTTTATCTGTGACCAGCAACTTCCCCCACTCTTTGGCAGCCACAGTTTTTGTCCTAGGATGCTGACTTTTAGCATGGATCTCAAGTGTGTGTGTGTGTGCAACATGACCAAACTTTTGCAGAAAGAAAGAAACGTGAGCGCACACAAATTTGCCACGTTCGTGAAGTTTTGTCCAATTGAATGTGTGAACACGTGGATGCCTGTCCGTCTACCGGTCAGGCCGCAAAGAATCTGCGCCTGACATGCTTGCTGTGTCCAAAAACAACGCTGACGAGCGCAGTGAGACTGAACCGAGTCAGTGACGCTCCAGGCGGGAAAAAAACCAAAACAACGAGCTGAGGGATGCTAAAACGCTTCGTACAGCTGTGGGGCAGCAGACACGGCTGGCAGTTCTCAGTCGGTTTATCACTATTCAGCCCTTTCACGTACAAGTAGCTGTGTGAGCGCTTGGCAACTGATCGTCAGCCTGATGACCTGCAGCAATGAAGTGAAATGAGACAACAAACCTCGTAAAGCGCTTTATTAGCGTTGAATCAGCGCAGGTCAAACAGCGCACACGTACACCTTGTCCTCGTTAGCTTAATCCTGCCTAACTCCTGCGCCGCAGTGTGATTATACGACTGTTTAAATGTGTGTATCTCTGCAAATATTTGTGCGCTGGCCCGTCCGATGGGCGTCTGTGCAGCACATGGCTGTCCGATGCATGGTCTTTGCTCCCTGGTCTCTCCTCATTAGCCTCACACAGTGCAGCCGTTCCCCCGCCCCCCCGCCTCCTCTACCTTCCACACACAAGGGGAAGAGCGAACCTTTTGTTTTCTGTGTCCGACCTGCGCCCTGTTTCCAGCCCTCCTCCTCCTCCTCCTCCTCCTCCTCCACCTCCTCCTCCTTCTCTCTCCTTCTCCTCTCCGCTGACTAAATCTCTTTTCCGGCTTGATACTGCTGAAAACCATATGGTGTGTGACATCATCAGGGCAGGAAGCAGGGAGAGGGGAATGGTAGAGCAGGGGAGCGATTGGCTTGCCAGGTCTCTGCGCAGTGATGTCAGCAGAGAAGCACTCTGGGAGGCCCGTTGGGGGGTGAGAGCAGAGCAGGTTGGAAATTGTATCTTTCTCTTCTTTCCGATTTCAGTCCCACCTGGATAATCACGGGCCGGAGGAGAGGCGGTGACTACCTTGAAGGGGAACCTTGATGCGATCTGTTCACACGTCGGGTCACGAACTGTTGGCGTAGCTTACATGTTTGCGTGCAGGTGCCGCGCAACACCTCTCTCCCCCCAACAAACGTCGGAGGCATCTCAATCAGAGGGATTTTGAGCTTGTGGTGCTAAAAGCTTCTGCAGATCGTCTGACTGCCTCTTCCTCCCAGTCGCTGGCAGTCCCAATCTGCTCACCAGGCCTCCCTCCCCCTTTTGTTCTCTGGGTGAACTCTCCAGCTTTGTTGTGAGATCCTGGTCTCCATACCATCGGTGCCGACCCATCCAACTCTCTATCAGCACACGCGGAGATACGCATAAACACTCAGTTAGCCACTCACACAGTCAGCATCTCTCTCCTTCACACACAAACACACATGCACTGAAATACCCTTCCCCTCTGATTAATGGCAGAGCTGGGGAGGGTGCCAGGCAAGGAAGGGGAGGCATGAGTGGAGAAGAGACGAAAGGAGAGGAGAGAAGAGGAGAGGAGAGGAGAGGCTGCTGCTGCAGCTGTGGTTTTGGAGTCGGCTCCGCAGCCCCTTGCTGCCCCCTCTCTCCATCTCCTCTCTGGCTCCTCCGGGGACACACGCCTTGGCCAGGCCCCAGGAACCAGGGAGTCAGGACCAGGCTAAGGGGGAGAAAAAGGGGAACAAGAGAGGGGAAGGAAGGATATCACAAAAGAAAGAGAAAAACAGGGCTGACCTAATGCGAAAGTATTGTCAGGCAGCACCTACATAAACAGTAAGTGCATGAGATGTTCCTCAAAGGTTTTTTTTTTTCTTTTTTTTAATGGGCAGGACGGGGTTATATTTCCAAAAACACTTGAGCTCGCTCAAGTTTGTTTTACCATTTGATACTGGTGCTGTCATTTGGTTTTATGTTGCAACAAAAATCAGTGTTCAGTTTTCCTTCAAGTTGAAAGAAAAAAAAAAAAGTCTTTCACTCAAGCACCTTAGCCGCACTTCGGTTGTGTTTCTAGTGTTTCAATTTCACATGAATTAATATTTTTTAGTAATCACAATACGACAAGATGACAGAGGACAAAACTACGGTTGGATAATATACCTGCATTTAACAACACATTTGTGTACGCACAATGGCTACCTTTCATACCCTGCATCCGTTGGTTGTGCGCATCCTCAGACTAATACTAGACATCGACAGGATACAATGTGCACTACATTCACAATGAAGCCCGTGAACTCCGTGGGCGTACTTTTTTACAGATTTCAACAACTCTGCCTCTTGTTGACTGCAGGTGGCTGAAGTTTTCGAAATCTCAGGAACTGCAACTTTACTCGGAGCATGTCTACATCTGCAGGTCTGACTTGTTGGAGCTGCAGCACTACATGGTGTGACTGTTCGGCCCTCTCACCAACAGGGGGCTTTAATGTATAATGTATACTGAAAAGACACGTGAAAACATGGTGGCTTTAAAAGATATTCTGGTCGCGTTGACAGATTCATAAAAATACTTCAGTTTTATGACACATTTCTCTCTGAAACCCTAACCCTTGTACTGGGTACCACATGGTAAAGAAAGTGATGTCCTAAGAAGAGAAATGAAAAAGGAACCTCAATTTTCATCTACAAGTTTGCCAAGACCAGCTCTGGCAACTTTATCCCACAATCTCCGCTGTTCCTCCTCCTTCAGAGGAAAATGAAGAACGATGAGGATGAATAGAGAAAAATGCAGAATTTATAGTGGCAAGTGGGTGGATGAACCCATGAGAACTGACACTAGATGAACACTTCTGGTCTACACGTGGCTCGCCGGCTCCTCTTTTGTAATCTTATCAAAAGGCGCTTGTAATAAATTCAGCATTAATGCGGTCGGAGGTGGAAAATAGTCGAAAACAGTGGAGACGGTGTGATTTCTCGTGGCTGGGGAGGTGTCTGCAGAGGGTCCATCCTTATTAAATCTGAGATAAGCTTATCAGCTTTCCACTTCATCCTAACTCTTATGAGTTAACCTATGGCTTCAGGGGTAGCCCGCCTTCACACATGCAGGATGTTTGGGTACGCCTGTGCGTGCTTGAACCCGGAGTGTGATCCGCTCGGCCCCGCTGCCCTGCCGTCCTGGGTTAGTGTGTATTTGAGGCCTATTCTCTCTCTCCCTCTCTCTCTCTCTCTCTCTCTCTCTCCTCTCCCCCTCTACTCTCAGTGTTTTATGGGCTGTGTGCTGCGGTGCGGTGACCTCCCTCTCACCCCGGTGCCACCCAGCCGGTGCAGGATTCAGGCGCGCATGGCCCCTGCCAAAACCCCATAGCGCCACATCTGCAATCCATAAACGCCAGCCACTCTCGCTCTCCTACTCCCTCGCCCACACCGCCTCAGACTCTCACACTCCTCCATTTCGCTCTCTCTCTCTCTCTCACCCACTAAGTTTTTTATTTTAATTTCCAAATTCTATGCATCCCCCCGTTTTTGCATTCCTTCAACTGCTTCCTCCCACCACTTCTGGTTTTATTCATGCTGAACATCAACTGGCTCTTCCCTTATCTCTCACTCCCTCACTGCCCCTTCTCTCTCTCTCTCTCTCTCTCTCTCTCTCTCTCTCTCTCTCTCTCTCTCTCTCTCCTTCCGCTTCTTTATCCACATCCAACGGAAAAATCTCTCACCCATTATATCTTCAGTGGGAGCCAACTGAGTGTGGTGGCAGTGAACTGGGAACCGCAAGACATTCCTGATCCAAACAGCACTAAGTCACCAGCGTGCACGTCCTCTGACAGTGGCCTGTGCCAAACACACACTTCACTTATGGGCTGGAGTCGGCCTCACCACGTCGCAGTTGGTCCCCGAGCAGCTAAATGTTTATCTGTTTCAAATTGATAGTGTCAGGGAAAAATGCAGTGCACGCATCTAAACTCAGAACCATTTTTGTACATGTGTTACTTTAAGAGCATTCTCCATCAAGGGGGTATTGAATTCCCCCTCCCCTCGTCATGAACTGCTGGCCAGCAGAACACACAACACCCCTCCCCTCCGCCTTAACAAGATGTGTTCAACACATCAGTTACTGTGCCCTTGCCTTGATACATGTAAGAAAGAAGAAGAAGAAGAAAAAAAAGAAGCAAAGCAGGAAATAAATTGAGTGTTACCACAAAACTGTCCAGAGCTCCCAGCTTGCCCCCCATGGGCAATAGAGACATTAGTCTTTCTCGATTGTATTATCTTTTTTCTTCAACTTTTTCCAAATAAAACAGCACGCACTGAACTTTTGCTCCCCTTTTGTTTCTTGGATCATGTTCTCCTCTCCATCCCAAAGTCTTCACCTTCTGGTTTCCCCAGACATATTGGCATGCATCTGTGGTGCAGTCCCAGCACAGCCCATGGATGAATCATGTTGCTGCAAAGCATGCGGGAGCTCGGTTTTATGATAAATATTGCAATTCATAAATCAAGTGTTTTCCTAAGAAACAGAGCATCGGGTCGGGGAAGGACGGAAAGCTGTAGAGCATCTCAGCTTCAGTTTGAAAGCGACAAGAGAGGTCGTGATCTCAGTGTGTGTGTGTGTGTGTGTGTGAGAGACTAAAGCTGAGGAGGAGGCTTCAGGTCAGGACCACCACGGAGAGAGAGGGAGAGCCGGGGGTATGGAGGGGTGTACACTGTCTGGTAATAGTGCTATTAATACTTCTATTCTTCACTGCTCATACAATTTTAGTTACACCACTTTCAACGAATAACACGAAACAGAAAGTATACTGAGAGCGTGTCATTTGTAGAGCTGTTGTTTATTGTCTTACCCTCACACTTAAAATAGCTTAATCAAGTGTAAAAGTCTCGAATTTTGTGTTGAGCATCATTTCATACGGCATTAAATTCACTCCAAGACTGGTGATTAATTAGGTCCTGGCTGCCTCGTCTCTGAAAGGCGTGTTTGTGATAAATAATGAACATAAATAAATGAAGCCGACAGCTGCTATTTGTCAAAATCTTAAAGGCCAGAAGTCATTCACTGAGAATTTCTGTTTAACTTGGGAGTTCTTTATCCCTGATTAAAGTTCCTCAAATATCCAAAACATTATCAATATAATGATTTTGTCCCAGTTATTGCATTTTAATGTGGCTGCAGGCTTTGAGCCACAGCTGTGTGACTTTCAAGAGTTGCCAGTTTTAATGGGCCTGATACATGACTAATGTAAAAACTATCAGTGACCCACCAGCCGCTGCTCTAACAGCCCTCATCATCTGTTTAATCATACACAGCTATTTGTTAAGTGGTAGTCACTCAAATACTTCTGAGCCATTTCAAACAAAGTAGTGTGGAAGCTTGATGAATTCTTATTCATCGCTGCCATCTAGTGGCCATAACAGACCCAGCAACGAGGAAAATGGCAAAATGGGACCAGAAACCTCAGGATCAGGGGAGCCCAAACAGTCCTGCTTGGAGGAACAAGATTGGAACTTTATTGTGGGCCAGGAGCCAAAACAAACACCTGCTGTATTGTGTTATGCATACTGGTATGAATCCCAAGTTTACCAAATTGACTGAATTTGGATGCTGTTATGTTTTCCCATAAAACAAAACCTGAAGGACAGGTCGCAGGTTGGGAAACTAACAAAGCTCTGCACAAATCACAAAAGGGTCAAAGCAAACTGGTCCTTTGGTGTCTAAAAGGTGGCGGTGAGAATAAAACCCACAACAACCCAGTGACTCTATCAAAATGATAGATGAACAAAAAACATTACACCCAAAAACCAAAGGTGAAGTGGGAGTCACTGATCAGGGGAGAAACAAGATGTATAGAAACTGGTCAAAAGCAAGAAACCTCGACATAGATTTTCACCCAAACATCAAACACACTGATGGTGCTGACTCCCTGAAAACACACAACCATCTGAACAGGAGAACTGCAGCCACCTTAGAGTCTCCCAGCTGACTGACTGCAGCCAGCTGAGGGAGAACATCACAGGTGCACCCAACAGCTTCTGATTACCTGAGACCAAGATCTGAAGAAATCAGGACCTTGGGGAATCTCTGAACTGTTAATAACAATACAAAGTCTCAATCTGGACGCCATGCTTAGATTGTGAAAAATAAATAAACAGACTAGACCATGATTTATAGTATAGTTTGTTTTTTTAAATTCATTTCGCATTAGAAACATGGTGAGCCAAACACACAAGCAGCCCTGCCCAAGATGAACAATTAGACATGGGATACTTTTGATCTAAATAGTTTTAATTAATACACATTACACTTTTTGAAAATGTCATGTGATCACATTGATGTAAAGTCTGTCTTTTGTCCCTCCACTACTCCATGTCCAAGTCATCCATCTCCACAGTGATCTCTCTCTTGACCCACGGTAAAGGCAGCGACACGTAGGGGTCGTACGTCCAGCGAGGATACACTCTCTTGTACAAATTCATCAAGATTGTGTCTTGAGAGCGCAGCTGGTTATCAAACACACACTTCATGTGACCGTGAGTTCCTGAAAATAAATAAATATAGCGGTCATAATTGGCAGGAGATAACAGACATTGCTCAAAGGAAGCTGCAGACGCAGCGTTTTATTTTTAATTTTCTCACCTAAAGCCTCCTTGATGTGGCCTCTCCGACCCCACTTTGTTCGCAGCTCCACTGGCTTGAACCACATGATGTCATCTGACACAGAAAGACAGAAGACCAGGTAACCATGAAGCTTAAAGCCACAGAGACGTGAACCATCATCTGATATTCTGTTGTCAAAGTAACATCCTCTCACCTCTGTTAAAGAACATGTAACGAACGACAGCAGAACGCCGGTTAATCTTGAACGGGTGTCCGCTCAGCACAATCCTCTTAAGCACGACACGCTGAGGGTCACAGCTGAGCAGACTGCCTGTAGCCACAAGGTCCTGGATGCCTAGAAAATCACAGTAAACAAGAACACAAGCTCAAATACCGATAATTAACTTAAAAGGATAATCAAATAAAACTATTCAAGAGACAACAGAGCAAACAGTCAAAAGTTCAAAATCAAGGCAGCCAAGCCACAAATGAAATCTACTTTATTTTCAAATAAAGGTCGAACTTTTCTTCTCACCATCATTCCTTTGTTTGAAGAGCAGGACTCCCGCTGGGTTGAAGGTGATTGGAGCGTACACGGACACCACAGTGGGGGCGTCTGGCCTGAGGAAGCGCTCCATCTTGTGTTTGTCAGCTACAGAAAAGCAGAGCCGAGTTCAGTGCTCAATAATTCATTTACAGCTGTATGTCCTGCAGCTAAATCTGCTGCAGACCAATTGCTCCTACAATCATTCTGCTGCTGTAGTTTTTGAATAGAAGTAACAGCAAATCCATAATGCTACTGAACGACAAATAATTGGTCATATAACTAGAAAACCAAGCAAGACACTGAACTCACTGGCCTTTAAGTAAGTGAACAATTCAAAGAATCTGTCATCCTCTGTTCCTGGGGATTTTAGTGTCATGACAAAGTGGCAAAAACTTCATTCAAAATGTATCTGTGAAAATATGCGGTCCACTCTTTCTATTTATTAAGAGAATAAATGTGCTTGACTTTGACGGTCTATTATGGACAAGGTTTAATATTAGCTGTCTGGTGTTTTTTGTTGTTTTTTTCTGCTTTGATTTGTATTTGTTTACTTACAGTGGTGTTTTTTTTGTTTTGTCAGTCTTTCTAAGCTATTTTCGTCTTGACAATATGTTAATAACTGACGACTGGGGCTGATATTCAGCGATTATGCATCATCCTTTTCCTGTTAGTGGTCACCACAGTGTCTGAGTTTGCAAATAACTAGTTGCTAAAATTATCAAATAAATGGAGCAGAGTTAAGTAGCAGAAAATGAAAATACTGAAGCAAAGGACCTAAAAAGTTTGGATTTGAAGAGAGAAGCTCTACAAAAAACAAATCCAACAGATTTTGGTACAAAATGTCACTTATTAATACAGTCTCAGTTTTTTTATGCATGTATGAGGTGATTTAAGTAAGAGGTACATTTAGGGGCGTGTTTAGTCTTTAGTCTATTTCTACCTGAGGTGTGCTGAGAGAAGATCGGAGAAGCTCGGAACCTCCGGAATCCACAGTGGAACACCAGCTCCTCTTTGGATTTGATCGGCTCTGTATTACTGGGGTGTCTCCTCACCAACAAGTGCATCACTGACATCTGTGTAGAGAGGAACCAAACGATGAGGCCAGAAAAATCAATAACAATAACACTGTGCAGTCAGCTGAACTTTGTTTCAAACAAACAGTTATAACCACTTCTGGATGTCATACCTTCTGTTCATGAGGCAACAGAGACACCAGAGTCAGAGGTCTGCCTGACTGCACACTCTCCATCACAGAAAAAGGCACATCGATGATGTGAAGCGTAACATACCAGCCGACCTGGAACAGAAAGGGCAACGAAAGTCAGCGAAGCCGCAAATCTAGAGTGCATCAAGAGTTTATTTCCCACTGATGATGGTCACTGCTTTTTGTTGGTCAGTTATTACCATGGCTCCCTCTTCCTCAGCTGCAGCCTCGGCCAGGATGTGGCGGCGAGTGCGTTCAAAGCTCTGGAACTGGAAGATACGCGAGTAGTTGAGAGGCAGGTTCTCCATGGGGTCCCAGGGCGAGGCGCGGAAACTTTTTAGGCCTCTGTAGCGCTGGAACCTACTCACAAAGACGACAGCAATGAGATTAAATGAGGCAATGATCAAACTTAACAAAGACGAACAAAGTTATCTCAGAATTTGTTTTCCTCCCAAACAACACTTGCATATTCACGCCTCATCCTACATATAAGAACAACTGACCTGATTCTGGCTGCCACGTCGAGGGGCGTGTCCACCTCATCGGGAAACATTTCATTGGCTCGAGCTTCACGGTAGCGTTTCAGACCCTCTTCTTCCGCAGCTTCGTCAATGTGCTCATCATAGCGTTGATCTGCTCCAGTTCGCCCTGTGGTGCACAGCTCTTCCTCCTCCTCTTCCTCCTCCTCTTCTTCCTCTGAGGCACAGCCTGAACCTGGCTCCTGAGCAGGAAGGATACAGAACAATTTGTACAAAAGTATAGCACAACTGAGCCATGTTGATATTAGAGGCCAGAACAGAAAATTCCACTGTTTTTGAGTGAATAAACATACATAGACCCTTGTACAAGTTGAAAAGTGAAGATACTAAAGGAAGTTTCATGTTCCCTGTCCACTCAGAAGTGACTATTAGCATTTTTTTTACATTGTGAGGTGTATGATTGAAGCTCCAGGTTTGAAAAGGATCACACTAGATTGAAATGACGTGCATTAAAAAATGTAAAGTATCCATATTGTATATAATTTAGTGTGTCTGGTTTGAAGATGGGGCATCAAAATGGGTCTGTGCCACATCCACAATTTACCTTATTTTCTCTTCCCATTTCCTATCTGCCTATTAGCTAATTGTTATCAGTTAGAAGTAAAAATACTCAAAAACACTTGATCTTATGAAGAAGATCTCATGGTCAAAACAAGCCACAAGAGGAAGAAAACTTTGGATTAACGAATTTACTTAATAATTATTTGTTTGCTTTCTTCCTTTCATGTTCTTCACTTTAAAAGCTAAAAAAATAAAAATATGAACATAATGTGTCAATCGAAGTAAATGTATGTAAAATCTAACATTCAGATTGGAAATACATTTTCCTCTAATTTTCCTGTAAATGCTGTGAACTGACCATTAAACATCCCTGAATGAAACTATGAGCTATTACCCCAAATCTTACTTTTAAATGCTTTCGTACATACAACAGCAAATCCAGACACACACACCTCTTTTCCTAGTTCCCTAAGGCTGATTTCTGCCTCCCCATTTACAAACAAACAATGACTAGACGCACAAGTTGGGAACAAGTGCGGTCAAAGAGAATCTAAGTTTAGAAAGTGTTATTGTATAATAGCCAAGCATAAACAACACTAAAAGCAGCCACAATAAGAGCAGCGTTCCGTGAAGACTCACGGAAGCATTTGCATCGGTATGTTTGAATGTGATAAGGAAGTTGCCAGGATTCAAACTATGGGATTCCCTGGTTTGCATAGATTTGAATTGTGTGTCTTTATCAGTGTGTCTATAAAAAAAAAAAAAAGACTTGTCTCCGGTGTTTCCAGACATCCACACTGACAACTCCTAGAAATGTAACCTCCACGGGTAATATATTTGTAAGAGGAAATGAATCATCAAAGACGACATGCTTTACAGTCAACTGGCAGAGACGCACATGAAGGGAAACGCTCAGCATGGGGTTGATTCACAACCTTTCCAACATCCTCGCTGCAGTAATAATAATCATTATCATTTGAAGTACCCTTTTCCCCATTGTTACCCTCTCCTAAATATGTATTCCTGTGTGTGGACCTTAACATCAAACGCATGCTAATAACAATTACAGATCGTAATGAACTCATTGCATAAGGACAGTTTCCCCTACGTCTTTTCAAGCAGAGCTGGAAATAAAATAAATGGTCGACCCCTCCCTTTCGTCCAGACAGGAAGCTCTGTTCACAGGACAGGAAGACAGGAGGCTTCTCTCGGGACTCCTGCTCCAAACACTATTGTTGTGGTGAGCAGCCTGGCACTACAGGCCAGAGACAGACACTGAGAAAACAAACAGTGCCTCTCAGTTACGAGGTGCACTGACGGCGGGTCACGTATGCACCGCTCCAGCCCCGGAAACCGCTGACACTCAGAGCTCCTCCACAGATTACTGTCCTCTCCATAAGATTACGCTGTCTGACTAAACTCATCCTAAAGGTGTGCTCAGGCTGAAATAGGGCAGGTCTGAAAGTATTAATTGGTTAATCAATTAAGAAAGAGCTCAATGAATTAACAGGAATTTTAGTAATAATTACAAAATACATGTAAAAATGACTCCATAAAAAAACAACTATACCTTGTTGTGTACTTGCATTCTCCTGCGTTACCAACAATATTCAAAGCCAGTGAAATCTGTAATTGTAATCACGGTAAATGTGTGTTTCATTTGGTTTCCTGTCATTATAACTTCTGAGGAAGCACTAAATGATATGTCGGGGGGTGAGCAAGGAAGTTGGCAAGTGTGACTCAACCGAAAGTGAAATCAACTTTAATGCAGTACCTCCTCTGAGTCATGGTTATTTAAGACGAAAACAACTTAACAATCCCTCTTCCCGTCTTCATCGTCTTTTGTTTTTATTGTTTTGAGTGAGAGACCCCTAGTGGCAGAAATTACAGTGTGCATTTGAGTTTATAATATCAAATATGTGTAGATTCCAGCTTCTCCAAGGTCTAAAAGTTTTGAACTTTTTCTCTGACTCATATTTAAAAAAATGCTGGGAACTTTCAATGGAGACTTAGTCCTTATTGTGTGCCACATGGTATCACTATGCATTTGTTTGAGTCCTGTTGTATTTTCCCCTTGACACACTATGCAGTCCTCCTGCCTCAGGAATCCACTTGGTTGGAACTCAACAACACCACTCAGCTGCTGCTCTCCAGCAAGAGGCGTCAAACAAATAATGTAAATTGTGAATCTATAGATATACAGTATGTCAAAGAAAATGATCAATAGTCTGCACTGTGTACCTGAGAGTTAGTCTCTTCATCTTCTCCCTCCATGGCCTCATCCAACATGTCATCGTCATCATCATTATCACTGCTTTCTTCATCCATGTCTCCATTCTCCTCCCCGTCCTCATCAACAATCCACGTAGCCTGGTAGTCTGATGTTCCTTTTGGGACCTTCATCACACGTTTGTTCTTCCTGGCCTCTAAACAGCCGATAGAAACATCACAGAAACATTAAGACTTCTGTCTTATTATCATAGATTACACTGTATATAACCATGCCTTAAGGTTGTGTCACGCACATATCATGGTTCAAAATAATATGTAATAAATGCATGTGAAAAAAAACACACAAAAAAACAGACTGTGTTAGACTTTGCTCAACTGCCTCTAACAATACTATCATCTCAAAATGCGATGTGTAAATTGTGTAAATTCTGTTTCGGCACCTTCGGCTTCCAGCAGCTCTGTTTCTGTCGGCCACGTCTGCTCTCCATCCATGGGGTCGACCTCGGCCTCGGCCTGCAAACTCTCTCTGGATTTTGGATCCGCTTTCATGAGCATCCGCACCGGAGCCTCACCTTCGCCTCCATCCTGTGAGAAACACGCCTGAGTTATCACCACATTTACACTTGTTGTGTGAAAAGAAGAGAGTTCTTTTTTTTTTCTAAATTTGCTCAATTTATTATAATCATTATCGTCACTCTTTTATTGTTGTGGGTTATTTCTGCATTTAAAAGTGCACACTTGAAATATTAATTATTGAAGTGAAGTCTCTTTTAAATTACTTATAACTATCTATTCCATCAATACACAAAACAGTCTTAAGTAATGTCTCTGTTGAAGGTGAACAGCAGATAAATCAGTTGTTATATGTCGCATTAAAACAAATGTATAAGTTTATAAATAGTAAAATACATTAGAGAAAACCTCTCACCCTTTCTAGAATAAGAGTTAGTGAGAAGCTGTTTGCATTTTGAGTTTTCGGAGGGTTGATCGATAAAAAACATTAAAACCTACCATCATGTCAATGTCTCCTGTCTTGCTGGACTTTGCTGGTCTGGCTGCTGTTAAGTTGAGGGGCAGAGGGTCTGATGGAGCATCAATCTGACTGAGCTGAAAGTCTCCATGTCCACTGATGTGCACCAGTCTGTCAACCCGTAGAGGACGGCCGCGGACGTACCCGGAGACACAGAGGGTCCCCAGCCCTGTGGGTCCACCGCCTGTCCCCTCAGCAGGGCTGTTGGGTGTGAAAGTGACATGCTGAGCCAAAAGATGGGAACGTCTGGAGCGGAAACCAAGCTTTCTCTGTCTCTGAGTGCCAAGGTGTCTTAGAAGAAGAGTGGCATCCTGCTCTGAATCCAAAGGGAAGAGACGGGCATCAGGAAAACGGATCTCAGTGATCTTTGACAGGGCTCTCCTGGACTCGACCCTCTTCTTCACAGGAAGATCAGACACACCCTGACACACCAGTGCTACATGGGGTGAAATTAGAGACAGAGACACAAGGGCTTAGAAAATGCACACGAGAAAAGAAATCAATTTTTTAAAAATCAATAGAGAAGTCTAAAAGCTACAGCTGTGGGCTTCAGTTTATACCCACCATGGCTTGGGAGGCCCTGGGCAAAAAGGCAGGAGAGACAGTACTCTCCATAGCTGTCCCAGGCTTCAGTCGAGTCCAGCACAAACACAAGGCTGTCTGCAATCTTGGCGACATCCAGCAGGGAGTGCATGTCAGCTGTCCAAAGAAACCACAAGAGAAGCTTCAGAATAGGACAACAGGAAGACAAAATGGTGCAACAAAAAGGCATTGTGGGATCTATTATTTGTTGTTAGTATTTAGTTTTTGTTTTACTAATAACATTTTAGATGATTGCTTCATGTCAATTAGATCTTGAAAGTACTTCCTTTATTTGTCACCTGCACTGCTTGGAGTACATATCTTTGAACTCCACAGAGCAACATAAGACTCTTAACCAGAACAATTTTATATTGTGTTAGCTACAGTAATGAACACATAACCTTGATTTAAAAAAATAAATAAATAAATAAATAATTCAGACGGTAACAAGCTGCCACTTATAAGATTTGGGGCTCTTCTATTGAGTGGTTGCCTTTATGTTCTTGCATATGTCAGCAGTTATTTTAAACATGTATTGAACAACCTGGAATGCCAGTCTGTGCTTTGGTGAGTGTTGTTTTTTGTGTTTGTAAATATAGCTTTGCATTAATATCTGAAAAACGAATGCTGCTTTCAGTTCAGTTCTGTTATATAAAGGAGCAACTGTTACGTATCACTGAATTCTTACCTGTGCTCTGGCTTACAAACATGAACCTTTGCTTAAAACGAGGAAGAATCATCCCAAAACTGTCACTGATGCCAGTGACGCATCGCTCCTGATGCACGATGCCTCCAGCATCCTCCCCACGTAGCAGTTTGGTGATAGCGCCGGCGTCGACCGAAGCATGGAGGGACACCACAGCGACCAAATGAGGGGGACCGTCCCTGCTACCGAGCCGTCGCTTTTCTGTGAGGACCTTAAAAGACAACAGACACTTAACTTCTGCAGCACCAACAAGTGATTCAAAGAAGACTATTCATTCAAAACATACCATGTCTTTTTTATTCTGGCGCAGCTGGTTGGCTTTGTGCCTTCTGTCCATCTTCTTTTGCTCCTTCCTCTGTTTTTTGGTAAGGGCCGTCACTGACACTCTCCCTGAGAGAGAGTCAAACACAGGGATTTATTAGTGTGTTGTTCAAGATCCAAAGTGATGTGGAAAATGCACAAAGCCAAATTTGGACACATTATTGGACAAACTTCATACTATCTGCAGTGTATAACACATAAAATGTCAAAGGATGTTGCAAATTTTCACAATGTATGATGGATTGTTAAATTGTGCAAAACTACAGCTAATCATTTTGCTTTAGTGCTAAGCCTTCTGGCGCCATATTAACATATCAAGTATAATACCCTTTGCATTCAAAGTGTAGTTTACAATTGTGTTGTAAGACAGTTTTGCAACCAAGTCATAAACTTGATGCTTCAGCATCAGTGGCACTGAATTTATAATACAGTATAGTTTAATAATATTAAGCTACATGTAAGGTTTTGAGGTGTGGAAAATACTTTGACAACATGTTCTGACAACACACTCGCCCAAGGTTAACATATAATGACAACTCCCTTCTCTCCTGCGGTATCATTGATCCCTGATTGGTTCCCCGGTGCTTTAAATGGTCACACGTCAACTGAAGACAGGTGTGCGCCAACAGTTTAGATACGCTTGGCAAGAGCTACGCAATTTCCTCTAAAGTAAGGTGTTAAAATACTACTCAAATATGTGACAAACGTCTTCCACTGAACCGACGCCATCCCTAAATTCACCAGAAAACTCAACACGTGTGTTTGCAGATGCACACGCTAACACAACACGGCCAACAGCTGACGTTAAGTAACACTTCGTCGCTGACCACAGCTCACCTTTGTTATCTCTCTCGATTTCACCTTTCGTCCGGTGCCTGCCATTTTTGTGGGCCTTATTTTTCTGTTTGTATATGCCGGGTCTGTGGCCCTGTTGTTTTTCCCCGTTCGCAGCCATTTTCGCCATGTGGGGAAACTCAACTCACTCGCTTCCGCACTCGCGCCGGCGTCATGACGGAGGCGTGTCGTCACACTTTCCGGAGAGTTGTCGTCTTCAAAATAAAAGCACAGGTTGCGGTTGTATGAATGATGTGTTTGTTAAATGGAATATCTACTCCACTTTACATTATTTAATAATGCCTTAAGATACTCCACAATGCCAAACAACAACATCCATTAGATTACAACTACACAAAGTATTAAGTTGCTGATGTTAAGTAAGATATATTCACAGTGAAGATTCAGTTTTAATGTTTGTTTTCTTAATACAATACATGCACATATGGATAAATATTATACATACAACAAAAATATAAATGTCATGTGAGAGCTTTGTATGTTTGTACCCACAGAATAACAATATTTAATGTTGGATCCTATTTCTCATCACTCTAGAATGATTCATCCTCATCCAGTGTTAGATTTCACAGGAGTAGGAGGAGGTGAAGGTAATGGCATGACCTAAGCTAAAATTTAGCTTGAATTTCCAACACCTGCATGTTCATTCAGATAAAATTTAGCTCCTGAGTCCTTTTGTTTTGCTGTCATGCAGTATAACTATGACTGAGAAGCATTTTCTGACATGAAAACATTCACCGACACCACTGCCTGTCTGTCTGCTACACCTGTCAACTACCACCAATTTGCTCAGGCGATTATCAGAACTTAGATCTTGTTTCTGCTCAAAGTACTTTATATAACTGTTATTATGAACATCATCAACATCATTATCATCATTAATTGTATTTAGCTAAATTCTTCCACCAACATTGCAATTCTTACTGACGTAGTCTTTTTAGCACTCGAGGACTAAAATATGCTTATTTTAAATTATACTTTAGGATCAGTTGTCCTTTCTTTCCAAAAGCTGATGATTGGATGAATTGGTTAAAAAAATGTAATTTCAGTTTCTTTAATAGCTTTTCAACAAAGTGCATGACAGGATACCTCAGATGTACAGGATTCCACTCTGATTTGTGTTTAAAGCCTTATATGGCCAACCTTTTCTGCTTTCTGTTATGCAGTTTTTATCGAGGCTATCATGAGCTCAAAATAGCCAAATCTGCTGTCACCCTTAGGATCTTCTCTCTTTGTGGAAAATCTCCAAGTTGTGCAAGACACTCTCAGTACCAGTCACATGTGGCACCCTCTGAAGAGGAAGTTTGCAAAAGTAATGGAGCACCCTCCTCTCGCATTCAAGTGGATCCAAAAGCCCTCCAAGAGCCAACTTAAGAGGAGTTCTTTTTCCATTTGTTGGCTTAACAACAGGAGGTTATTGTACAGCTTTCATGCAGTGGTTAGAGAAAACGATACTGAAGCTGGAGAGGAGGCAAGGGGTTTTCTCAGTACTGTTACATCATCCACAACCACACCAAATGCAGAGAATGCGTCAGTAAACAATAGCTGACTATCATGAAACGCCAGAAGGAAAAAATTGCATCCCGTCGGTCGGCTGATGGAGGCTTCTGTAAATGTGATGTAAGCACCATTCATGCACCGGGTCACCCCTGGAAACCTTTATTAAACTGACTGGCAATATCTTAAACTGGTGTTGCTAATTTTCCAGGGACAGCTATTCATTTCAATAACCCCCTATCTTTAGATCACTTATGTAGTGTCAGATGTTTACAATGTATTTTGTTTTAATCCTCAGGGCAAATACTGTAGAAGGCCTTGAGATGCACTCTTTGGACCTTCAACCTACTGCTCATGAAGATCCCCAGCCAAGTGTAGACAACACAGTCCAAGTGAAGCTGCTTAATAGGCAACAATAAAATATTTATATCTTCACTGGTTTGATCCCTGGTGTGGAACATGAAAATATAATCGGGTGAATTTATGTATGTGATTTGATCTACTTTGTATGTATGTGACAGGGCAGGAGCACAGCAAAACTGCGAAATGCAAAGCTCATTTACTGCCGGTGAATATGAGTTTCATCATCATAAAGGCCTGAAATAGGTACATTTCACACAGAGATTATTCCAACATGCACTCGTGAAAATGTATAGTGACTATATTTTTCAAATGAATGTAGGGAATAAAAAGTGCAGCATTTGTTTCTGAGTGGAAGTAGCTATACCAGAAAATGGAAACACTCAGGTTACGTACAAAACCTCATAATTGTACATAAGTGCAGTACTTCAGTAAATCTACTTAGTTACATTCTATCATTGCCAACTATGGACACTAACAATAAAAATCAAATGTAAATGAATTCATTAAGTTATTGTCCTGATATATGTTTTATCCATTACATGTCTATTCCATGGTGAGTCATTTAGGTCAGAAACATAAAAAGAATATAATGGGATGCTGTAACACACATGGTCAGGGTTATTTACTCTGTTATATGTTAAAGACTGAGTGTTTTTTAATGACGTCTCCGCCTCTGGATGCTTTTTGGGTCAGAGAGAGTTTACTGCAACTCCAGCAGGCAGCAGGCAGGCAGGGCGGAACTGCTGTGTGCAGTGTGTCGACGGAAGACGGGCAGCCAGACGGAGTTACTGCTTAACTAAAACAGCCAAGTTGTTAACATGTTGACGTGCTAGGTTAAACCCCACAGTTTGCCCACCGACATCGCGGACACCATCGCGGCTCGTTTCTGGCTGTTTGTTTTTTTGGAGGTGTTTGAACTTCCCTCACATTCCCCCCCCGACGTATTTTCACGAAGGGAGGCGGCGGTGGAGCGCTCGGCAGCCATCTTTGGACCTGCCTGGGAGTGGGATTCGACTACTCTGGCACCCCAGTTACTTCGAGGGTGGGGATTTTTTTAAACCTGTAATAAATCGCAGATCAGTGTGTTATAATCGACTGACAGCGTTGGGAACCGCAAGGACTTGGCGTGCGAAACCACCGTGCCGGGTATGAAACCGGAAGAGGACTTTTATAATCCCAAACTGTTTTGAAATACGCGACATTCTCCACAGTGCTGAAACCTGGCCTGTCAGGAGAGGGTGAGTTTCAGCTAACTGGCTAAGCTAACTTAGCAAACATCACATAGGTTAGCGTGCTAATTTAGCAATATCTGGTAAAATAAAGGCTCTTAAAGTTGTTTCAGTTCCACATGTATCGTGTCGTAACACGGGCGTTAATGTTGTAAACACGTCGTGAATGTCGCTCGGGTGGTTTGATCGTATGACACGTAACTTACCTTAGCTAACGTTAAGTTTGATGTGTAGCTAACGTTTACGTTACAGTCAACGTTGTGCTAGTTGGGAGCTCCCAAATCCCTCTGAATGTGTTTGCGCACGCTTGAGAGTGGTGTTAGCTCTTTATGTTTTAAGTCTCTGTCAGTCTGACTTGTGTGTGACAGCCGAGGCAGCTATTGGAAAGTGACAACTTTCAGAAAATCCCCACGAAGTGCTCTCTCTAATTCCACTGGTGTTGCAACTCCATTGGGGTATTACCTAGCCACAGGTAACTTAGGACATAACGCAGCAGCAGGTAAGCCTGGCCTAATAGATGATCCCAGAAATGATAGTTTTGGGTTTATTGTAAGGCAAAACTTGGTCATTTAACACCAGAGTAATAATGATAATACTGCTTTTTACAAGTGTTTGCTCTAATTAGGCCCAATTACCACCTTACTCAATTAATGCACTGTGACATGGGCCTGCACATAAACATACCCTGGCTGAAAGATCATAGTCATAGTGTGTCTTCTCTGGTAAACATGGGTGGTAAAGATAAAGGAAAGACTAGTGGTTATCTGACTGTTGTTCCAGGGATTGGATTGCCAAAAGGAAAAAAAAAAAAGACTTTACTGACCGGCACAACTCATAAGTTTTAATTATGTAGTGAGTTTTTAAAAAGTGATGGCCTTTTGCCATTTGTAAAGATAAATTCAGCATTGTACTTGAACACTCGTATTAACCGTGTCTGAAATTGCAGTGCGTGTCTGATTGCTGTGAAGTCAAGACAGATAATCACTAGTCAGAATGCTAACCAGGGCCCCTTCCTACCTCCCTATAGCTGTGCGAACAGGAAATGCTGAGAAATGCAGCGCAGTGAGGACATACATTGGGAATTCCAGCCCTCCAGCTTTGTTGTCCTGTCCTGCTGCATTCTTCTGCGTGTGTGTGTGTGCTAGTTGGAACGCAAGTGTGTTTTATGAAGGTATCAGTTATCATCACTGACTTTTGTGCTCACGTGTCCACAGTTTGAAAATGCCATCATGAGATATGACAACAAGGCTCATTCATGAGCAACAATGTAGTAAAGGACAATGGCAATAAAGAGGCGCACAGTCCCACATGGTAATGAGGCTTTATTTCAGGGCCGTGGCTGCATCTGTGTGGAATAGTGAGTTGTTCAGTGTTGTTGTGAGACAAAAGATGTCTGCTTCAACTGGGGGCTGTTTCTCCCGGGCTGGGAAAGAAGTCTTGTGACTCTAGCGTCAGCTCTGCATCTGTTTGCAGCTGATCATCTGAGCCGCATGGACTCAGTAAACTTTCCTCAGTGATCTTTTACAGTTTACATCTGTATTACAGCAGTAGTGCAGTATAATAAACCCTTTATTAGGGCAGCGAATAGTTAAAAGATAAAGCCTCACAGTGGAGTTGTGGTTATGCTATATTCTGTCAATTCCTCTAATCTTAAAGGGGGAGTCCACCTGAAATTCAAAAAACAAACAAATGAGAAAGACCACATTTTCCCTCATATCCCTTGCGGTATCTAGGCACGCAGTTTTGGTCAGACATGGTGAGCTTTTGAGATAAGGTTATTCCACACACCCTACTACTGATATTTTTAGTATTCTTTTGCATTCGTAAGGAAGAAAGCCCACAATGACAGCAGTTTCCAGTAAGTTTGATGGATTATCCTGACTACTCCAGATACTATTTTTGGAAAGGCACAGTGCTTTTTACACTTTTAAATCTGATTTTTCAACATGCTGAGCATGGAAAATTAATTATTTATCTGGATTGTATTCCTGTGGATATCCTAAAACAAGGGCAAGTAAAATTAGATCTAGCAGCACAGCAAGAAACCACAATAGATTAATGAAAAATGGTGTTTTTTCTGTGTGTGGTTTTGTTCAATAGAGCCTTTCATCACTTGTAGGAAGATTATATGGACAATGTTTGGTATGTTTTAGAACATGTGTCTATCAAGTACGTACAGGTTTAACAAGTAGTCCCATCACTGGAATGCTTTGTTTCAGTTCAGGCATCTCTCTGGCAGTGAGGCAGCGTGTTGTCACCTTTTTGTTTGAGCTGAAGATTGTCGGCAGCGAGACGGTTCTTTGTATCCTCCTCACATCTGTCTGTCTACATACCAGTCACTGAAGGTGTGAGGGGAGGTTGTCAGGACACAGCCCACTGATTTCCTCACTGTAGGTGCTGTTACTATGGCAACAGGAGACCTATCTCTTGCTGCCTTGGGATTTCTGACCGGCCATTCTCCATATTTGCACTTGACATCATGGCTGAGTTCATGTTTTGTGTATCTGTCTCTCACTCAGGTTAATAGGCTGTGGTATGGTATATATGGAGGCATTTTAGATTTACCTATTGGGGATTATTACTTATTAGTAAGGAAGAAAATATCTATCTTGATGAACTTTTTAAACCACTTTTGGATCATCCTCTGTTCATTAAGTATTAACAATAACCCTTGTACTTTATACTGGGGGCACAAACCTTGTAATGCTCCTCTGCTGCTTTTGTGGTTTTTAGCACACTCATTCTTGCTTTTCCTTGTGTTTTTAGTTCTGAACACATATGAGACCGCAGTCCTGCAGATGAGCCATCAGCGGGGGCTTCCAAGTCGCTGTCGCAGACCCAGATAGTTCCTGGCGGCAGCGGCATTGCCCCCGACTCCCCACTATGCCCAACAGCAGTCGGGCGGGGAGCCTGAAGGACCCCGAAGTTGCAGATCTCTTCTACAAGGAGGACCCAGAAAAGCTCTTCGCGGATCTGCGTGAGATCGGCCATGGCAGCTTTGGTGCTGTATATTTTGTGAGTATTAGACAAAATAAGGCTGTCATTTTAGCCTCAGGCGATGTTCAGTGTGACATGAGACCATCATTCATCTTTCACTAGAGTGAGTTCATGTTATTTGTGCATAAAGACAAATAGAGCTCTGGCAAAAAAAATAAGGGATTCAGTTAATCAAATACATTCAAGGGCACATTTCTGTTATGGCACTTTGAATGCTGATCATTGTTGCCTAGGATAATAATTAGGATAAACTGTTTGATAATTAGGGAAATCCTGTCCAAGAGTTCCATGAACCTTTCACAATAAGTGTAGTGTGGATGTGTTTCAGCCTGTCACGTCCGTACAGAATGGGCTTGAAGATTTGGGTTTTGTAGCCTTGAAGGTCATTCTGATGGTATTCATAAATCATTCTGTTTTGTGTCAGTATTCAGCAATCGGAAAGGATTGACACCTGAACTTCCAGGACTTTAGATCCTCTTAAATATTTCAGAATTATTCTAAAAATGCAGGACTGTTTTAGCAACACTTTTTCAGTATGTCAGGCTTGACTTTCAGGAAGTTATTGAGCAAGCCAAATTTAGAGTAAAAATCAATTATTGTGATATTTTACGATTATGAAGGTGCATTTTGTCTCAAGTCTTGGAAAATTTGACCTTAGTCTGACTGAGTGCTTTTTAAACCCAGACAGATATATGGCTGTGTGATTTTATCGGATGATATTGGCCCACCACAGAGATTGATATTGGTGTCCGCTATACAGCAATATGATATTTTTTTCTTGTGCATTTGATTACCACATAAATACATTGATGTGAATACTGGCCAATATTGAAATCAGGTATTTATATTGGTATTGGCATCGGCCCCAAAAAGCCAGTCAGTTTGTTGGTCAGAATAGGCTCTTTAATGTCTGTATTTCAGTGCAGATTGTGTTGTCATTTTTGCTAGTGCAATGGGGTCACATATTGTGTCTGTCGATGTAGTAATGCAAAAAGACATCATTTATGCTTTACAGGCCAATCACAGAATAAATGGATCATAATGGGTATCACAAAATGGTAAAAATAAGATTACCTCCTCTGATAAAGCTGTAGTTGAATGTGAAGTAACACTGATGTGTAATGAATTTATCATTCAGGCACGGGATGTGCGGACAAATGAGGTGGTGGCCATCAAGAAGATGTCATATAGTGGAAAGCAGTCCACTGAGGTATGCTGGCTTTCACTAACCTATATCATGTTGCAACATGTTGACTCATTAATTTGTTGTGTAAGTTGTTACAGTACTCAGATTTGTTTTACTCCCTTCACAGAAATGGCAAGACATAATCAAGGAGGTGAAATTCCTGCAGAGAATACAACACCCAAACAGCATAGAGTATAAAGGATGTTACCTGCGAGAGCACACTGCCTGGGTAAGAGGATGACGATACTTTATAAATAAAAAAAAACATATTAGCCACTGATTGATCAAAAACAAATTGACAGTGAACACTCTCTTTCATTGCAGCTGGTAATGGAGTACTGTCTAGGCTCTGCTTCAGATTTGTTAGAAGGTGAGTTGGAAACCTTTTAAACTCCTCATCACTGCATGAGACTACATGTCTCAAGATGGGAATTCTTCCTTTTCAAGTTTATCCTTGATGCTTGTGCCTTGATTGACATCACTGTTGGTGAATGTATCCCCTCCAGTTCACAAGAAACCTCTACAAGAAGTTGAAATAGCTGCAATCACCCATGGTGCTCTTCAGGGGTTGGCTTATCTTCACTCCCACAATTTGATTCACCGGTGAGTGTCTCAAGTGTACGGAAGCATACTGGGCATCAAGTGCTTGTTCTGTCATGCGTTCTGTCTTCTGTGTGGAGCTGTAATCATTTCCTCTTTTGCGTTTGACAGGGATATCAAGGCAGGAAACATCCTGCTGACAGAGCCAGGGCAGGTAAAACTAGCAGATTTTGGTTCTGCCTCCATCGCCTGTCCGGCCAACTCCTTTGTTGGGACTCCATATTGGTATGCTACAAAACATAAATGTTAACAATTCCTCTCAGAACATTGCAGATTTCCATTTACGTATGTTTATTGTGCTGAATGTTTGTTTTCTCAGGATGGCCCCAGAAGTAATTTTAGCCATGGATGAGGGTCAGTATGATGGAAAGGTGGACATTTGGTCTTTGGGAATAACCTGCATTGAATTAGGTAAGGTCCCTGTTGTTACATCCACCTTCATCTTTTTTTTTTTTTTACAGACATCTCATAGCCAGCATTCATTTTGCTCACTTTGTCAGTCAGTAACTTAATAATGTTGCCCTTCTTCCTCTCATTATTTCATTTTTCTTTACAACATCCTGACTCCTTGATGCCACATGCTGCTTGGCCTGTAGCTGAGAGGAAGCCTCCACTGTTCAACATGAATGCAATGAGTGCCTTATATCATATAGCACAGAATGAGAGCCCCATGCTGCAGTCTAGTGATTGGTGAGTTTAGAATTACATCTTTAAGAGCTTTTGTATTGTTAATGGAACAAACTTAGTCCATAAAATGACTAAAATTCTATCCCTTTTTTTTAGGACGGAGTATTTCCGAAACTTTGTGGATTCTTGCCTTCAGAAATTTCCTCAGGATAGACCGAACTCTGAGGAGCTCCTAAAGGTAAGAATCAAACAAATTATTATATTAGACATGTTGTGCTATATGGTTGATTCTTGTAACCACAGCAGAAACCAGGATTTATATTTTCTGTGTTCTTTCTCCAGCATGCATTTGTCCAGCGCGAACGACCAGAATCGGTTCTAATAGACCTGATCAGTCGGACTAAAGATGCAGTGCGGGAGTTGGACAATCTGCAGTATCGTAAAATGAAGAAGATCTTGTTTCAGGAAGCCCACAATGGCCCCACAACTGAGGCACAAGACGAAGAGGAGGTCTGTCATGTGACTGTTTTAATCTGCTCTTAGTTTACATCTTTCTCTTTCGTCATTCTGTCATCTCCAGATTAGTATGGCTGTATTTTATAGTGTTGTGTTATTAGAGAGCATGCTTGTGACCTGGGTAGTCTCTTCCATGTATGTTATTTTTAGGAGCCAGAACACAGTGTGGGTAGGACGGGTACAGTGAACAGTGTTGGGAGCAACCAATCCATACCCAGCATGTCAATCAGTGCCAGTTCCCAGAGCAGCTCTGTCAACAGTCTAACAGATGCGGGCGATGATAAGAGTGAGGTGGACATGGAGGGGGACCACACAGTCATGTCCAACAGCTCTGTGATACACCTCAAACCAGTAAGATGATCAGATTCCAGGCTGCCCTTATGTCAAGTCTTCTTATGCTGTATACTGTTTAAAACTGAGAGAAATAATTGTGGATGCTTTGCTTTAGTTTGTTCTGCTGTTTACATGTTCTTTCTGCCTACCTTTCAGGAGGAGGAGACGTATAACGAAGCATCAGAACCTAACACACGGCCAACTGAGCCACAGTCCCAGCCTACCCACACTCCTCGGCCGAAACGGAACCGCGAGCACTTTGCCACTATACGCACAGCCTCAGTGGTAATAACATAGTTGTTAACTAACTAAAATAAGTGCTTGTGTACCAGCTGGCAGTGGGTTGTTTATTTGCAAAATCCTTTGACATAAAGCATTTTCTTTTAGACTAGAATGAACACATTTTTTGTTGGTAATTAAAAGCAGAGCCGTGATCCAGCTTGAAAAATGTTTACACTTGAAATAATTGTTAATTTTCCCCACCTCACATGTATATGATACACATGGTAGACACGAATATATTTAACTTGTTCTTCCCACCAACACGAATTGAAGACAACCTGTGTCTTGTGTTTGCCAGCTCACCCGCCAGATTAAGGAGCACGAGCAGGATTCTGAGTTAAGGGAGCAGATTTTGGGCTACAAGCGCATGAGGCGGCAGCATCAGAAACAGCTGATGGCTCTCGAAAACAAGCTTAAGGCTGAGATGGATGAGCACAGACTCCGTCTGGACAAGGAGCTGGAGAACCAGAGGAATAGCTTTGCCCAGGAAATGGAGAAATTGGTTAAGAAGCACCAGGCGTCCATGGAGAAAGATGTATGCTCTCAAATAATTTATGTGTTCACATAAGATTTAGAAAATACAGGCTATTAAGATCGTATTGATTATTATGTGTGTTTCCCATTTAGGCAAAAACATTTAGCAATGATGAAAAGAAGTTCCAACAACATATTCAGAGTCAGCAGAAGAAAGAGCTCAACAGCTTCCTAGAGTCCCAGAAGCGGGAGTACAAACTTCGCAAGGAGCAACTCAAAGAGGTAGGGGGATCCAGGAACTTTGGGCCCCATACATAACTCTCCCAAATTATCCTGTTTTGTTTGTCAGCAAATGGATAACAGACTGTGCAGTGAGTGACCTGCTATCAATTTTTTTTTCATTCAGGAGTTAAATGAAAACCAGTCAACGCCCAAGAAAGAAAAGCAGGAGTGGTTGTCCAAGCAGAAGGAGAATTTCCAACACTACCAAGCAGAGGAAGAGGCCAACTTACAGCGCAGACAGAGGCAGTATCTGGATCTGGAGTGCCGCAGATTCAAACGGAGGATCTTGATCGCTCGCCACAACATCGAACAGGACTTAGTGCGAGAGGTCAGCAGTCCTACATCGTACTGCTGCATCTCAAATGTTGCAAATATTAGATTAATTTTTGGTGACTGACAGTCTCATCTCTCTCTTGTTTGTCTCTCCATTTGCAAATAATTAGGAGCTAAACAAGCGACAGACCCAGAAGGACTTGGAACATGCCATGCTTCTCCGGCACCATGAGTCCATGCAAGAGCTGGAGTTCCGCCAACTCAACACAATCCAAAGGACGAGGGCTGAGCTGATCCGCCTGCAACACCAGACGGAGCTCACCAATCAGCAGGAATACAACAAGAGGAGGGAGAGGGAGCTTCGGCGCAAACATGTTATGGAGGTTCGCCAGCAACCCAAGAGCCTCAAGGTGAGAACTCAGCCTGTGGGTGGGGATGTACATTCAATATTCGGTAGATGCTTTTATTTCAATGACAATATAATGTTGCCCTTGATACTTGTAGGATATGTTGAATAAAGAAATCACTATTCATTAGGGGGACTTATTTTTCATCTTGAACATGCTTAGATGTGCTGAAACATTGATAAAAGACTTAGAAGGACTGAATCAGTGTTCTGGGTGTGTGACTTTTACCCCCTCCTTTGGTTAGAAAAATTCTTGTGTCCTATGTTTCTTAGAGCAAAAATACTGATTTAGTGCAGACCTTGTGCAGATAAGGTTCTACTTTTGTGTGTTGTTCAATGCATGTTTTTGAAAACAAAGATATAATAATCTTATCTAATATATAATCAATTCTTTAAGTCCAAAGAGCTACAGATCAAGAAGCAGTTCCAGGACACATGTAAGATCCAGACCAGGCAGTACAAAGCACTGAGGAACCATCTGTTGGAGACCACACCAAAGTCAGAGCACAAGGCTGTCCTTAAACGGCTGAAGCAGGAGCAGCACCGCAAACTCGCCATCTTGGCAGAGCAGTATGACCACTCCATCAATGAGATGCTTTCCACTCAGGCGGTAAGTCTGCCAATGCCAGGAATGTAGTTGTGACGTAAGACCATGATGCTGTCGCCCAGTGTTATTTTGCCACCTTTTTAGATGAAATGCCAAAAAAACGGTTATGGTTGTATATTTTGATTTTTAAGTTTATGTTCTTTGTGTCTGTAGCTTCGTCTGGATGAGACTCAGGAGGCTCAGTGCCAAGCCCTACGAATGCAGCTACAGCAGGAGCTTGAGCTTCTCAACGCCTACCAGAGCAAGATCAAGATGCAGACAGATGCCCAGCACGACCGCGAGAGGAAGGACCTGGAGCAGAGGGTGTCACTCCGAAGGGCCCTGCTTGAACAAAAGGTTATTCTCTATTAATTGTTCTTGTGGAGATTTACATTGGTCTGAATACATTAATTTACTAGCTGTGTTTCTTTTTTTTGTAGATTGAGGAGGAAATGATGTCCTTGCAGAATGAACGCTTGGAGCGAATCAGGAGCCTGCTGGAACGCCAAGCCCGAGAAGTTGAGGCTTTCGACTCGGAGAGTATGCGCCTGGGCTTCAGCAACATGGTGCTATCAAACATCTCCCCAGAGGCCCTCAGCAATAGCTTTCCGGGGGCTCCAGGAAGTTGGAGTCACCATCAACAGCACCCATCCGGGAGTGCTCAAGGGCCACACTGGGGCAGCGGCAATCTGGGCCCAGGATCGAGCCACCAAGGTGGCCATCACCACTTTCACTCCAGTCCAGGAGGGGCATCTATGCAGCAAGGCTGGGGGCAAAGCATGCAGGGAGGTGGGGCTCCATCACCGTGGGGCCACCCATCAGGAGTCTCCCGCAACAGCGGAGGTATACAGAACAGCCCCCAAGCAATGGGGAGGACACCCTCAGGAGGGCGCAATGAGCAGGGCATGAGCAGGAGCACCAGTGTCACCTCTCAGATATCTAACGGGTCACACCTCTCCTACACATAGATCCCCCGTCAGCTCCGGAGTCAGAGGTTGAGCGTGGCGGCGATGAATCCAACAGATACAGCAGGACAGACTCTGCGACCCTTCGCCTTCGCTCTTCCCGTGTACAGATGTGGATGTGTGATGAAATAAATGTTGCTCAGGTCAAAAGGGCTGGAAGAGACACAGCCCGTCCTCACGGCAGTTTATCGGCACACATACAGATCCATAAATTTATGTTACATAAGCAATTTGAGTGTCAACACATAATACTCCCATTTGTTTTTATTTACAGCTCTCTTATGGAATTTTAAAAACATGTTTCGTGGTATTCACAGCCATTGCTCTCATTTTGCACATGAAACACTGTTCAAAAGCTTTTGACACGTGTTAAATATGTCCTTAGAAATGTGGTATCAAACAATCACAGTAAACTGATTTTTTTATTTAGCGACCCCCCTCCCTCACTCTGCCGATTCATATTCAGTTATACACTGGTTGATTCTCTGATGGTGGTTAAAAGTGCAGCGGACCTTACTAATGATGCTTTGCTGTTGTGATACCAGCCTGCTGTAATGGTCATCGTGATAAATTAGATTATTTGCTTCCTTTTATTCATTAGTTTAATTTCACCTGATTTTCATGGTCAGCCAAAAGGAGACTTTACAAATTCAGAGCCAAATAAACTAATCTTACATGCTTGTGCTACAACACTACTACAGTGCCTTTTAGCCTTTGATTATAGAAATCAGTCTCAGATGTTTATAGTTTAATATTTTAAATCACATCACCAATTTATAATCTGTGCCAGTATATGTTTAGTGGTTTTACCTCTGGAGGTCGCAGATACTTTTCTCAGATTATTATATTCACTGTGTTTGCAGTAAAGTTGGTTTAAGTCTTATAAATGGTAAGAAACAGAAAACTACTTGTATATCAGTAACTACATTTTTCGGGCTTTAGAGTGGTGGTACTTGCACGTGTTACAGAGAATGTCATTGTACACATTCACAGGAATTGTTAGGAGAAAAAGGAGACTCATTTGCCTTCAAAAACAATCCTAGTATTGATCTGTTGAGTTTTATTAGTGCCTTTTTTAAACTGCTGCCTTTTTCAAAGCACTTTATACAGCTAAATATGCGTAAGACTGATATTTGGTTCCTTTTCCCAAAGCACCTGGTGGGTGGGGGGGGTGTTTTGTCGGTACGCATGTAGTTAAGTTGAGGAGTTGTGCTAACCTGTGTTGCGATATTCTTTGTTTTTTTCTTTTTTAGGAGCGATTCCCCAAGTACAGACAAGGCCAAGTGTGTGTGAAAGCGTCCCCTCCTTTCTGCAGCTTTAACCGTTTTAAACTGTAGCTGTCGTTATCTGCTCTGTGTGTTTGTTTGAATAGAGGGTGCTGCAGTCTTGTTACATGTTTTGGCCACAGTTTCCATAAAACAAACTGAACTAAGTTAGATGAAAAGAGTCCATTATGTGCAGGCAGATAGCTTAAGGTGATTGTCATGACCATGACAGCAGGCTTGGCACTACTAAGACAACTAAAACACTGTTTAAATGGCCCAGTTAAACACTAAAAATG
The DNA here is from genome assembly GCF_904848185.1 of Acanthopagrus latus. Lineage (NCBI taxonomy): Eukaryota > Metazoa > Chordata > Actinopteri > Spariformes > Sparidae > Acanthopagrus > Acanthopagrus latus. The sequence goes on from NC_051040.1 coordinate 9,590,949, forward strand.
TAAAAGGTGCTAAGTTATAAATGTTACACCATCTCATCAGAACCCAAGAGCAAAGGGTGACTGAATCAAGCACATGCTCGCAAGATGGCATTGTACGCACACTCAGAAATACAGCCAAATACAAAAGAAATGTGGCAAAAAAGCACTTAGGTATTCCTTTGATAGCTCTAGCAGCTCCTCTAATAATATCTGTTTCTGTTCGCTCCCTTCTCTATGGTTGGTGGTTGAAATATTCCTGGAGAAGTTTTAGCAGCCTCTCTGTTCAAGTTAGGCGTTTCATTTCCATTCACAGTGATGAAAACACTTTACTGAAAAAGGCCTTTAAGGATAATGATCCAGAGATAATAAGAATATATACTCCCCTTGAATCACAAAGCTGGAGTTAAATGTTCATATGTGTATATTTTATTAAAGAAGACATTTAAAGACTAAACTCTCATTTTAAGAACATCATTTCTAAAACTAACTTTATTTAACTGACAGACCACACTGATGTTAGCAGATCTTTCACTTGTGGAGTGAAAGTGGTGTTGAGTTGTCTGGACGTAGCGCATTGAATGATATTCTTGGTTTTGTGTACACAGACAGAATGCCTCATATGCATGTATTTGCTGTCATCTCCTTTTAAATGCCACTTATTTAGTCGGCCTCTGCATAGTTCCTTCTGCCCAACTGCACACATTTGTCCCCATTCCACTCTGATTCAGAGCCCCTTTTCAGTCACCGGCTCTTTTCTGAATGTCATACTGTGATACATTCATATCACATTTGAGGACACAAAAAATGCTGGGGTCTTTTTCTTAAATAGGTGGGATTTTAATTTTCTACATGTGTATATAATCCTACCTAGAAAGTTATGCATTTTATCAAGTTACATATGGTTTGGTCCCAAAACTCTCTTAATTTTTTTTTTTTTTTTTAATGCCAAGTAACTAGTTCCAGCTACTGTAACACAGCAGGTTATATTCACCATTTCTTTTCTGATTTATTGATATTTGGCAAAGAAAAGGGGGAATGTATTTATCATGATCGAAATCTAACCTTAATTCAAAAGCCAAGGCCAAGAGTTTGAATGTTAGGCCAATCAAACCTCACATACATGCCAACCTTAAGTTTGTATGCACAATTTGTGTTCACTTTTATGTCAGTGTTGTGTGTGAGGGAGTCTTGATATTTTTGTCAATCATTGTCAGCGATAAGACCTTTCCACCAACCTTGATTTTTATTTTATTTTTTTATTTTTTACTTTTTAACTTTGATGTCATTTTTTTGTCCTACTGACTGAAAGCATGTGGGATACTGAATGAGATCGGCAACAGAAAATGGTGATCCTTTATATGGTCAAACACTGTGCCATACCTGAGTTGCCAAGCCAGATACCACTGCATTGTCTCATCTCCATACTTTTACCTATCATTGGGCTGATGGCATGAAATGTATGAAACATAAAAACAAGTTGGTTTCTGGTCTAGTGGCCAAAGTTTAAAAAAGGCTTGAAAAGAAGATGTGGTGACAGGCAAATTATGAAAAGAGATTGCATTTCTTTGAAGATGTCAGTATTCTTCTTTGGCACATTACCACTACAACTCATAACCTGTATTAAACTGTATAGATGGTGGGACTTGTTATGAATGTCAGAGAGATTATGAAGATACTACGTAAGATATGGTAAAGTACTAAAAGTGGATTTAAATTGTGTAAAAAGATTCATAAAACAGAATAAAAAATAGGATCAAATGTACTATTTTGTTTGTATTATATTTACCATTGTGTTGGCAGAGGGATATTGAACAGAAATCAGCTGTAATAAAGTAATTTTAGTATAATGTCTCGTCTTCTGTTATCTTTTTTTATTCATTTATTTTTATTATTTATTCATATATTATTTTTATTTTTTATTTTGTACCTTTTATAGTCTGGCCCTTTATGTATGTTTTGAAAAATAAATTCAAACATTTTACATTTACAATATTAATAAGGAAATTATACAAACTCAGAAATGCTTATGTTTTTCATAGGTGAATAAACAAGCTGTTCTCAGAGGAAATTATTTAGTTTTATTTAGTTTTCCAGGCATGAAAGACGTCAATGAAGATCTTTATCAGCCAGTTAAAATGTCTTCCCCAAAAAACCACATAGCGCACCTTTATAGTATTGTGCTTTACACTTTACAATATGGACTCTACTTAGTGAGATTGCAGAAAAAGACCTGACAGGACCTCGAAAAGGCCCGAGAGCCACAGCTTGTGAATCAGTCAGCCAATAGCGCAACTGGTTCCAGAAGCGGAAGTACATGCAACGTGGAATGTGACGAGCATTGTAAACAAACAAAGAAATGTTGAGCTAGACTGGACAAGGAATGCCGTCTCACAAGTCTGTGAACTGAGTAAGTAAATAGCCCTTAATCGATATTCATTCCCTCTTATCTTTGTTTCGGCCCCGTTAGAGACGTGGACTCGTGACAAATGTAACGTCACGTTAGCTGCAACACAAAGTTAGCCACTCCGGTTTGTTAGCTAACGTCAGTCCTGTGCATTTCCCACTTGAAGTTGTTCAATTATCGATGGATTCATTACGTTTAGATTGAATGTTAAGGCCAAAACACCAATGAGACGCAAGCTACGCACACGAGATAAACAAGTTACGGTTGCCTAGCTGTCTGGCACGGCTAGCTTGACTTTAGCTGCCAAGCTAATGTAGCAAAGCTAAAATGTATACATTTCCTCCATCCAGGATATTTACAACTATGTACCAATAACTGTAACGATACAGAAGTAGTGTTCACGTTCTTACTACTTAAGTTAACCCATCTAGGAGTTGTTGTTTTCCCGGTCGTCGACAATTAAGCTATATTTTCGTTCGCTGAAATGTTTGGACTCAGATATGCTAACTTTACTTAAAGTGGGAGATTAGCCACGGCATAGGCAACATAAGTGTTGTCAGTGTGGTTTGTAATCTTGGTGGTATTGCTCAAATACAAGGTAAACTAACAAGATAGCCTTTTTAGTTTTGAATCTGCACTATTTTTAGGCATCGATTTAACCTGTGTTTCTGGGGGAGACAATTTGCAGGTGTGCCGTCAGCCATGGCGACGGGCTTAGACAGCTCAAATGAAATCAGGAAACCAACATAGGACTATATGTCAGTATGTTATGTGGGTGGGACAGTGTGAGAGAGGATGGTGCATCAGAGCCAAAGGAGCACTTTTTAAATATTTGATTTAATCGGTAATCTGACAGTAAAATCACCAATACTGATAATTGGAAAAATTGTGAATATTGGCCCGAAAATCGTCCAAGGCTGATAATTGGTCTACCCTTTTACAATATGTCCTTTTTTAAATGTATATTTGTGTAGAAAAAGTTGTTGGATATCTTGCAAAGGAGAGAAATGAAGTGTTGAACACCATCCAAGTGAATTTGTTCATAGAAACCCCCAGTTATTAATCTGATATTGAACAACATGACTTGAAAAGCACAAGACATTAAACTGATATCATCTATTTAAATGAAATAGCAGAGCATTTTCTGTTATCATCCAACCCTGATTTAACTTAATAGCATAACTATTTCCATAAGGCATCACTTATTTGTGCTGTGTCTGGTGTCCTTGCAGAGCTCCAGGATGTTGTGTGAAGTCCTGCTTTCGTCACTATGGTTCCTGTTTGTTATCTTCTGGGTCGAGACAATAAGCATTTGGCTGTTTCTGTCCATGTTCTACCAGGACAGGGCATTTTACCACTGGGGAGATGGGTAAGGGATGTGTTTGTGTGGTCAACTTCTTTATGTCTATCATATATTCATACTAGGTTGTTCATCAGGCCCAATAACAGTAACTCTGTTTTTTCTGCCACCACTTCTTTGTCAACTGACTTGGAACTAGAGGGAGAGAAGAGAAGCTAGAATGACATGTGTTCAAAGTTAATGCAAGTCTCCATCCTCTTGATAGGACCCAAACATAGACCTTTAAGAGTCCTCAAGCCACTCGGGAACCAATGGATGGAAAAACACTTAGGACCTAATGGGGGATGCCCATAATGGAATCAGTGTTGTGTGTGTGTACTCAGCTCATGGGGTAGTGAGCATGATTTTCTTTTAATGGAACCATTCTTTTGATGTTGCAGAGTATTTGCAGATGATCCCGGGCAGATGATATACATGTTAAGCAGGTAAGAAAGTTTTGTTTTTTTTTGTTTTTTTTTTACCCTGATCGATTTAGTTTATAACAATATGAATCATGAGCCATGAATTTCAGTTCAAGGTGTAATCTCTTGTCACTCTCCAGAGTTGATGCCCAAATGCAGCCAGAGATGCAGACCTGAGATGAGACAAGACCAAGAACTCCGCTCGAAGGACTCTGAACAGAGGGCTGTTGCAGTTAAATAATGTGAAATGAAGAGCAGCGGCTGTTTCTCCTTTGCACTGACTGCTTCGCACACTGCTGTGATTAGTCCTTGTTAACATTAAGCAAATGTAGGCCCATTCTTAATAGTAGGTGGTTGAGAGTTACCGCATGTGTGAAGGTACAACTAAGACGTGGAGGGAGGTCCTCAAGAATTGATGTGTATCACATCTACCAAACTAACATTTCTATTTTTCACTTTTAAGACTTTTGAGGGAGCTGCATGAAAGTGCTTGGTTCGCAAACGATTTTGAGTTCAGCGCAAATCATTTGTTTAAACTCAATTTTGAGACTTTTATTGAGATGGTGTTTGGATCATACTGCCATTCTATGCAACCAATGTTGTTTTTGTCTCCAGCTATATTTGTATTTTCAGTGTCAGATTGCAGTAAATCTGTTTTAAGTTAAGCGTACGAATGTTATTAACAGTTATCAAATGTGTGTTTGATGCCACAACCTTTAACAAGGAGCTAGTTTTGAATATCAGGTGATGGAGTCGTGTGCATGGGTTTAGTCTGAACAGAATAGATAAATCATTTAAATAAATGTAATTTGATTTTTAGATATTTAAATAATAAATGTGGGAATTTATAATTTGACCATAGAGTTTTTATTTGTCATATGAAAAACCATCACCTACAGTGGGTAAACCAGCAACAGTATCATCCATTGATAAAAGGATGCTGGGCAAGAGATGTAGTCGGTGTAAGCCTGATCAATGGGATCACCGACTACTGTGGCAAACCCCCTGCAAGGTTTCAAAGTTATTTGTTAGGAAAAGAAGATTTGCACTTTAAAAAAAAAATACAGATCTATACTTCTATTTATATTTAACAAATTAAATATGAGCAGAAGTGTTGCCAGGTGTCTGGCAAGAAATAAAGTACCAGTAAGTAGTTTAAGAGTAGGGAAAAGGGATTTGTACTAACTGTTAAAAACTAATCATATACATTTGTATTATATACAGTATTGTTTACAGTATGAATTAGGAAGTAACACGAACTCACAAATATTTATTTTTTGCATAACTGAATATACAAGCTGGTCTCAGAGGAAAATAAGATCTCCAGATCACTGTGTGAAGCTAGAAAGGTGGCAGGGTCCACCACATATAAACAAAGTAAAACAGTATGAAATTGTGTTGGCCTTGAAGGTCAGTTTGTTTATCAAAGAGTTTGTTTATTTAGGCATAAATAACAGTAAATGAAGATCTTTCTCTTCCGATTTCAAATGTCTTCCACAAATCTACACAGTGCACCTTTAACAAAGGAAGGAAAAACTACATTTTCTTAAATTTTGAGATTTCTTCTTGTAGATGACAGCTGAAATAGCCCCCCTATAAGATGACAAGACCATCAGTGGCCCCAATCTTATTAGAATCTGTGACCCCTGGTGTAGACGCTGCTCGGCCTGGTTCCATTCGCTGGCTTGTCTGGCTCTGGTTCTGGTGCCCATTCCACCAGCACTCTTGCCAGCGGTTGCTGCTCCAGACCTAAAAACCTCCCATTCCCCACCATAACGTTTCATGTAATATGATCCAGTTTCATGGACATGGCACTTCTTGCTGAAGACCGTATCTGCTCACTTGAGTTACATAGTGCAATAACAGGCATTGAGGCCCTGAGTGAGAATGACATGCACCACTTGCGCTATTACAAGTCTGTATTTTAAGGCAAAATAGTCACATAATGTCACTTTTAAGTACTTGTATTTCATCCACTGACTAGAAATTCTCCACATCTTGTGAACTTTATCTGCAAATGGATTTTTTTCTCCAGTTGTCATGTTTCTCTGTCATTAACAAGCTGGTTATTACACGACTGAACTGGAAACGCTCCATCTGCTGATGAGGATCACAAGATTGGACTGTAAATGGATCTTGTGTTAAGAATTCTGTGTGAAGGGGAAAAAAAGGAGCAATGTTGTGTATGAGTGTTTGTGTGGAGTGTAGGTTAGTCATGCTGTCAAAGCAATATGTCAATGTCACATCCACTAAATGTAATAAAAAGTGAAATTACACTTTTAAGATATCGATCTCTTTACAAGCCTGTGAGATTTCTGGTCTGCCAGACATTTTGTATTCCCTCTCCATTCCTGTCAATTAAAAGTCTTACTTTTGAACAAAACCAGCAGATAGTTTGGTCTTCTTTTATAAACTGGCAATCTAAATGATAAAAAAAATAAACTAAAGTATTTTAAAATTTTTGTTGACTGCACTTCACATGCCAGGGCAGCAGGGGGCGCTCACAATATAGCAACGCCTCCTGTGAGCTGTGGATGTCCAAATGCTACCAGGTCGTGATCTTATCCTGCCGGGAGGTAAACATAAAATGCAGTTTAGACTTTATAGTTGTGTGTAGTTTTACCTAGGCTTATAAGTTTATCGTCATCGTGCGTGTTTTTGTTGATCATTTGTGCGATCAACGAACTTTGCTTTCAGTTGTGAGCCGTTTTTCGTAAACATGGCTCCAACGATTCAGACACAAGCTCAACGAGAAGACGGCCACAGGTAAAGTAACAGCGCTTTTACAAGTTTATTAACACATGTGGTTGTGTACACGGGACATTTCATGTTAACAATAATATTATCTAAGTCTTACGCGACGGCCGTCAACATTACTTTACCCGAATAAGCTAACTTGTCATCTGTGTTCAGCGTTAGCTAACAATGCTACTTAGCTAGCGAGATACACCAACAAACGAGCTCAAACGTCAAGTTAACCCATGCTAACCTGCATGCTAAGCTAACTTAATATTGACATCTTATTTGCGTCAATAGACTTACTTAGATAAGCATGTCATATCTACCCAGTGAATCGCTGTAACTTAGAGGCTAATCAAATCGCTAACATGCTCAACATTGTGTACGCTAGCCGAGGCTAACTAGTCGGGAAGCTAGCTAACGTAGTCGTATGATGGCAGAAGAGGTACTTGGCTTTGCGTTAACGTTCACCGGCAAAGCTTTCAGGTTTTATTAGAGAATGTTTGTAACGAATAAAACAACATTTTAAATTGGTTCCTGGCTATGTGTTGCCCCTCTTAAACCAAGATGAGATAATGAAAAGCATTACCTTAATGCATTTTTACATGGTAAAATTTGTGTTTCCCACTTGATTAGGCATCAAGGCTGATCGCAATACGGTGAAGTCCAAGTGCAATATTCAGATCGCTGTAGCTTTAATTTATTATCAAAAGTGTAAATGTGGGACAAAACAGCCTTATAAAAAAGCACTGTAATGCTGCAGAGATGCCACGTCATACAGATGTTGTTCTCCAGATGTAAGATAACGTGTGTGTATGGCACAAACCACAACAAATGTCACATCATCATGATATAAACCAGAGCTCTACTGATACTTGATCTTTGTGGCAGATGCAATACCAATATTGGGAAGTGGAAAACTCTGATATTGACATGGCGATATACACACATTTTTTGAAAACATCCCTCAAATGTGTTCAGGCTCCAGTTTTAATAGTATTTTCAGGGAAAATAAAGATTGCGATGTACAAATGGTCATTCCCACTAGTTGTGACTCATATCACAAGCATAATATCCATCAAAATAATAGTAATATTATTTGATTGTTCTGCCCTAATTATGGGGGTTGAATTCACTGATTATATGTAGAGCAGGTGCAGTTGTCTCAAAACTGAAGAAATAAGAGGTTTCCCCAGTGATTCTCTGTGAACAAAATGTAAACATCAATCTGTCCAGCCGAGCGTAACGTCAGAGAAGATTTAAAGAGAGCAGTGGGTGTTGCAGGAGTCGGCATGTCCCTTGAATATTTATGTCACACTCTTGCATAAGTTCATGAGCAATGATAACAAATCAAACAAATGTCTGTCTTCCCCTCCAGTCGACCGTCCTCACATCGAACTGTTCCAGAGAGGTAAGAGATTTTCTGCTGTCAAGTATTTATTGTTAATCTGTAACCTGGAGTGTGCCTCATTTAAAAAGAAGCAGTAATGGATGCAACTGCTTACTCAAACCGTGTATGTCCTGTATGTTTGTGTCTGTGACAGGTCGGGGGTGGTCTGTCGAGTGAAGTACTGCAACAGCCTGCCTGACATCCCTTTTGACCCCAAATTCATCACATATCCATTCGATCAGCACAGGTAAACATCCGACATCTCCATCTGTGGAGTACGCGCTGATGAACATGAGCACAGGTTGACATTTGCTTTTTCTGTTGCTGCAGGTTCGTACAGTATAAAGCCACTTCTCTAGAGAAGCAACACAAGCATGAGCTCCTAACTGAGCCGGACCTCGGGGTCACCATTGACCTCATCAACCCCGACACCTACCGCATAGACCCAAATAGTGAGTCTCCAGTTGTTACATGTTATTCATCTGTCTGTTTGATTTTTTTTATCAGAGCCAATCCTGCTTTATCAAATATCTGTGCTGACTGAATCAAACCATTACATTTTCAGTACTGTTGGATCCCGCTGATGAAAAACTGTTGGAAGAGGACATCCAGGCTCCATCCAGCTCAAAGAGGTACGGCTGCTAGATGGGCAGCTTTATGTTGTCGTAGATTCACGTAGAGATCTTTTCTTTTAACATTTTCATTTTCCCTTTCAGGTCACAGCAGCACGCCAAAGTGGTCCCGTGGATGAGAAAGACAGAATATATTTCTACAGAGTTTAACAGATACGGTGTATCCAATGAGAAAGTGGAGGTCAAGTAAGTTGGCTACCGTAAAAGTGTTCACTTTGGAAGTGTCTGATTTTTTTGTGAGTGTGTTTTGTGTGTATAACCGAGACATGTCTTGTGTTTAGGATCGGTGTGTCTGTCAAACAGCAGTTTACAGAAGAAGAAATCTACAAGGACAGAGACAGCCAGATCTCTGCTATTGAGAAGACGTTTGAGGATGCACAGAAGTCGGTGAGTGTGGATCACTCGGCAACCTAAATACTTGTTCCTTTTATATTTCAAACTATTCGAAGAGAAAAATGGGTAGTACTTTGAACATTACTCTTCATTATGTTCCATGGGTTTGCAACTCAAATTTGGGTTAACGTGTTGTTGTTTCTTTTTCAGATTACGCAGCACTACAGTAAACCCAGAGTTACTCCTGTGGAGGTACTGCCTGTGTTCCCTGACTTCAAGGTGAGCTATAACTTCATTATGAATATTGACTTTTGGAGTCACAGTGGTTGATCTGAAATTACCTGCCACGGGCACTGTTGCAGAATTGCAGGTGAGGGAGAAGATGTGACCAGCTTCACAGGAAAAAAAACTGCTAGTTGCAGTTGCTTTTTTTTATGACAGTCCAGCACTTTATGGATTAGGATAATCATATTTAGTACCCTTTCTCTTTCTCCAGATGTGGATCAACCCATGCGCTCAGGTCATCTTCGACTCTGATCCTGCACCTAAAGACTTCTCAGGACCTGCCGGAGTGGAGATGATGTCTCAGGCCATGATCAGGTATCTAAAAAAAGTCTCTTGTGTGGACGTGTGCTTCAGCTGTCACATATTTGCATAGATACTGATTTGTATTTCTTCAACACAGAGGTATGATGGATGAGGAAGGAAATCAGTTTGTGGCCTACTTCTTGCCACATGAAGAAACACTTCGCAAGCGCAAGAGAGACTGCGATGAAGGGATGGATTACATGCCGGAAGATCTGTAAGTGAAATTATTCGAATGGAAAAATTGTGGATCTTTTTGCCGCATTTAGGTATCACCTTGTTACTTTGCTTTGCTCCTTTTGAGTTGTATTTTATGTTTCGTGTTTCAGGTATGACTACAAGATCGCAAGAGAGTACAACTGGAACGTCAAGAACAAAGCCAGCAAGGGTTACGAGGAGAACTACTTCTTTATCTTTAGAGATGGAGATGGTGTTTACTACAATGAGCTTGAGACAAGGTAAGACATCGAACAGACACACGGCTTATCTATTGTTGGACTTCAACATGAAAAAGGGACATCATCTGCTGTGTTTTACATCATGTGTAGATTGTTATGCTTTAGAAAATTCGTTGACACCTGGCAATGTACAGAACAAGCAGCCCTACCACCATGATATATATATGGGGCTTCAACTGGAAACTGTAAGACCTTGTCCTCTGACAGCCTTTCTTCTGTTCTGCAGGGTGCGTCTCAGCAAGAGGAGAGCCAAGGCCGGAGCACAGTCGACCACAAACGCTGTGCTGGTGTGTAAGCACAGAGATATGAACGAGAAGGAACTTGAAGCCCAGGTGAGTGTACATGAACACGGTTCTTTTAGGTATATGTACCACTAATTGGACAGTTGGAAGGAGAACCTTCAATCAATATTCATGACTGAAATGTCATTATCAACTAGAGGAAAAAGTTCTCTTCAATTTTTTAAAGCACAGAAGTTTAGGAAAACATGGCTATCATAGATTAAAGATGTAACATGGATTAAATTCAGTTGGCTCTTCAGCCAGATGTACAGGTAGCCTTTCATCACTTGTAATGTTCTTTTGATTGATTCTCTTTTATTGTGGTTTTCAGGAAGCCCGTAAAGCGCAGCTGGAGAACCATGAGCCAGAGGATGAAGAGGAGGACATGGACCTGGATAAGGACTTGCAGGACTCTGGTCAGTTTTCTATTATTCTCTACGACTGAAATTGTCATCACTTAATTTGTACTTTTTTAAAATCAGTTCGTATTTCTGTCTGTAATGTTTGAATTGTTTCCTCCAGGTGATGACAAGGAGAAGGGCAGCGGCAGCGAGGCAGAGAACTCCGGTAGTGAATCCGAGAGAGAAGATGAAGAGCGGGAACAAAGGCCAGAAGAAGACGACGACGACGATGAGGTCGGAGAGAAGCGGAGGAGGAAGCCGAGTGGCAGTGGAAGTGAGAGCGGTGAGGACAGGACCAGAGAGCTGCGAGACGAGGAAGAGATTTTCGGAAGCGACGACGACAGCGACGACGACAACGAGGCCAAGAACTCAGGCCGGAGCAGCGGGGAGGACGGCAGCGGGAGCGAGGATGAAGGAGGGAACAGAGGGGGCAGCAGGAGTCGCAGCGCCTCTCCAGCACGCAGTGACCGCAGCAGTGAGCACTCGGAGAGAGCTCAGAGTGGGAGTGGAAGCGAGAGAGGCTCAGATTCCAGTGATGCCAGTGATAGTGAATAAGAACTGTGGTCTGGACAGCCAGGCGATGGCGACCTGTCTTATCTGTGTGTTCAGCTCCAAATGCGGCAGTGTTACCCTGTCGCTGAGCCTGATCTTAGCTCAGTCTGGGGCTGTAGTGTCTTGATGATTACAAATATCAAATGAAATGTTTGTGTGCGAGATGCTCATTGGTTTTGGACTGTGGACATCTCTCCTCAATCCAGTTTTTAGCTGTAGATTTAAATTGCAAACCAGTAGCTATTTGTACACCATTCCTCTGTTTTTGTCTGTCAAATATTCAGTAAAGGATCATGTAAAAATGTCTTTACTCTTTCAGCCTGTTGATGAGGATGTCATGTGTTACAGCTTTGAAATGGATAATAAATTCAGGTGACATTTTGTAAGAAACTCAGTGGTCAACGTTGTTATTTTTCCCTCTGTAACTGATTCAAAGAACCTCCAGGCAATCCCATGAATTCGGCTTATTTTATAGTTATCCCAAGAAGTACAGGACAATCTGTGCTCCCTTTTTAAAAATGATTTAATGTTTGATTTATACAGTTACAGCGCACTAATATGGGATCATTATATCTGAAGTGATGGATTTCAAACAGTAAATCATTTAACAGCAGTAACATGCACAACCATTGGACAATGAAAATCTGACTCTGATTCACAAAGGTAAGGACTGATGATATTGAGGGGATGGGAGATGCATATTTAGCGGAAAAAACCCAGCTTTTTCTTCAGCCATTCCTCTGTCAATTCCTCAGTGTTTCTTGTTTCAAAGACCTCAAAAGGGTAAAACAGAGAAAGTCACACTTAAAAACTGATCAACATGACATGAAACCTTAAAGGTGCACTTTTCTTCATGCCTAAAGAACTAAAAATCTCTTTGTTTTCATGACTGAATTCTCTGAATAAATAACTGACCTGAAATGACACAATTTAAGACTGTTATACTTTGTTTATATGTGTCAGGTCCTGCCACCTTCTCTGAGGGAAGCTTGTTAATTCAGTCATGGAAAAGAAACATTTTTCTCAGTTTCTATCTTTACCTCATTAATATTGTACAAATTAAAGTTTACATTTCGTCTATAAAATTGAGTAATGCCCCTTTAAACATGGTCAGAGAGATTAATTCATACATACTCATTTTTCACACACCTTTAAACTAAAATATGTATACATTTTTATAAATGTGTTTTTTTTTTCGTTGTAAAAAACATGATTGGTGATGATGAAAGACAACTGGTTGCTCTGTTTAAAATAGTATAGGCTAAAATGGCGCCAGGTGCTTGTGGAAGACAGGAGAAAAGGCAATCCTGCCACTCGAAAAGGAAAATATCAAAAAGGCTTTATTGTAGTGGCTCAAATCATTAAAAGTGCAATAATAAAAAAGACCAACATGTTTCAACCAGTAGGTCTGTGCTTCAGAAAAAACATAACTATGTGGCCCCACCTTCACAGTAGCCACAGCCAATAGGAGGCATCCACATGACCCAGTTACTGACATACTAGATGAAACAAATACATTAAAGTTATGAAACAATGAAATAACAAGAGATGAAGTAACACAAAGTGTTTAGATGCTTACAACACTTGACAAATGACTTCTTTTTAAAACAAACAAACAAAAAAAAACATGTTGTAAGCATTTACACCTTTTGTGTCATCTCATCTCATGTTATTTCACTGCGTCACATATGGTGTTGATTGGAGCCCTGATGAAGACCTGTTAGTTGAAACATGTTGGCTGTTTTTAATGATTTAGCCAAAAATAAACTTTCTAACATTTCCTTCCTCAAATTTTGTTATTTTCTTTTTTGAATGGCCTGGATTGCTTGTATTAATTAAATAACATTCATCATTTCTCGACATCTATTGATTAGAATTGTGAGATATTTACCTTTGTGAGCTCTGCAGTCTTGACCAGTTCATTTTTGCTGCCGGCGTACATCATCTGCTGTTCTGTTTTACATCCTGTTAAAAGGAAATAGACATTTCTTGCAAGAAGTTCTATAATTTGAACAGTCATACATCAACAACCTCATTCCTGTATTAGATTTTAAAGGTCCAGTGTGTAGGATTTAGTGGCAGCTAGGGGTGAGGTAACAGATTGCAGTCAACTGATAACATAATCTCACCTTTATGTGAAGTGGCTGCTTAAAATGCGAAAGAAATTCTCTACAGTCTGTGTTTGCCTGTCCGTTCTTGGCCACTGTGGAATCCCGGTTTCCTCTTGAAACAGGACCGACTCTCTGTCATATCACTACTGTAAAGGCAGCTATGTGTGCACAGCATTTCAGTCCAAGACAAATTTCGTTTTGGGAACAATAAAGTATATGCTATGCTATCCTATCCTATCGTTTCATATCGTATTGTTTTTATCGTATCATTTTATATCGTGCCATGTCTGATAGTATCGTATCGCATTGTATCGTAAAGTAATATAAGTTTCATACGCTAATGAAAACATTACCAATATCAAATTGCATATCCCCATAAATCCTACACAGTGGACTTTTGATGTTTAATGAGAAATTATACTTTTGATTTAAGATACTATAGCTACTTACCATTTGGACTGGAGTATATGAAACACAGAGGGTAAGAAACCCTCCCATCATCATGGACATATTTGTAGCTGTAGACAACGAATGTGCTCTACTGTCAAGGAAGTCCAGCTTTGTTCACAGATCACAGACCAACAGAGAATTTAAATAATATATTAAGGATTTCTGTATTTTGTTATTCAGTCAGGATATCTGGGTTGCCGCTCTGGAAGTTCCTCTCGCAATGTATCCATTGAAATGTCCTGAAAGAAAAGTTGAATTTGAGTGACTTGTGATGACGAATGATCCAAAAATAAACAATAAAAAACAAATAAATAAACTTGCCTCATATTCCTCCTCAAGGATAACAAGTTGTTTCTTCTGGTCTATTTTCACTGAGAAATATCATGATTACTTAGGCTTTTTTGTTCCCATTTCATGTTTGTTGATGATATTTGTACAGGATTTGAATTTGTGTTGATGAAGTTACAACTGTGTCGGAGTGAAGACATGCAAGAAACAAACATCATTCGCGGGGAATACTTACTCACTATGGCAGCATTGGTGGTCTCTTTTCGAAATCTAAACTGTTTCAGCTTAGCAATCAGGCTTTCTTCCACCTCACACACAACCAGAGAGCTCGACTGCAAAATGGCATTTACAAACAAACAAACAAACAAACAAAAACACTTAAATTGTGTCAACCAAGAAATAGTAAAATCTCTCCTGGTGATCCTGTGCTTCTGATAAAAGTTATGTGGATTGGTCTATGGGCCAGAAATAGACACAAAGAAAAGGAGTTTGAGACGTCTGCACGATCTGTTCAGATGTGGAGGTCTCTATCCACCTTGCATGGATGCATTAAACATTCATGACACTATTCTGACATATTGAGGGCAGGAAATGTTTTTCGCTGCAACATGCAAGAAAGCAGTTTCCTGTGTGAAAGAGCGTGGGGGATGGTTGATTTATGTCGCAATGGCAGAGCAAAAAATATATTTACACAAATGCGCTGTGAATGACAGGTCATCGTATCTAGAAGATTTCAACGGAAAAGCAATAATATTTCAAGCAATTGCATCAGTTTCACCTACCATTCTCAAAGGATCTTTTTCGGTCTCTCTGTCTTCAGGGTGAAACGCCCGTGTTGAAACCTGCCTGACAGCTAGGCTCAGACTGTCAGGATCCTTAAGATGGCAAGGGGAGGGCAGGAACACAGCCAGAGCATGTATAAGTTCTGCTTCCTGTTTCTAACATATAATAACGATTCTTCAGTCCTACCATCACTGAGTGCATACGTAACGGATCAAAGGAAAATATATGCATACAAAACCAATGATTCTCACTATGTCAGAATAGGTTGTGTTCAACTTTGATGCATCCATACTGTTTGAAGTAAAAGGAAGAACAGTTTTACAGCATGTTGTCTGGTGTGATCAGGGTTACTTTCATTTCCCATTACCAAACATGGACTTCAAACAGAAACTCAAAGAGCTTGAAAAAAGGTCCTCTGAACTTTTAAAAACTAACAATACCACAAGAGAATGACGCTGAAAAGAAAAAAATAAAAGTGTAGGAACACATGCAATGAAATGTAGGTGTGTAGATTCAAATTATTAAAGTGGATCGTGTGATGAAGATTGAAAAGATGAATATGTTTGATTGTTGCAGGTATGAGCTACGTGTTGGATTTTGGATCACTTCCCTGCATGCTTCAACCTGAATGACAGATAGATGTTCCTCCAGGTGGTGGTACTGAGCCTGGAAAAGTCAACTGGGGGGGGGGCGCAGTTTTGTCTTCCTGGTAAATACCTTACATACCATTACATAAGGAGCGGTTGGTACACTAGTTTCTGCTGGTGGACACTTTAGGCAAGTTCTAACACCTCAATCAGTGAGATGTCAGGCAGGTCCTTTGTCATTTACTACAGTGAGTGCTGTGGTGTGTTTTGCTACTAAAAGCTGAAAGCAAACACCTGATTCACGGGCTGATTGTGGCCAGAAGACATTATGCTTTATGCTTTCAGTCCACTTAAACTACGTACTGCAGCAGTTTTTCCTTCTGCTGTTTAGTATTGATTAACACTCAACAACATCCTCTGTATGCACGATCTTCTAAAATTGGGCTATGCTGGAAGTGACTCCCTTGTTCACTCGTCCATTATACCATAAATAATAAAGTCTTGGCTGTTCACTCTGCTGCAGAAACAGCCATTTAATGAATAACACTATCATCTGAAAATTAATTGACATAAATGTAAATAATTCATATTTATTAGGGGTGGGTGTAAGCTCAAGTAGTCTGCAATTAATTGTAGAGTTGGCAGTCCAGGGCTCCTAGCCTTTATAAGACAAATAAGCCAGGTGTTCGAGCTGTTTAAAGGTGAGGACTAGATGCTTTACATCATTATTAATCAAATGAATTTCATTTGAGGACATGCTCTTTGGCTGTGGGAATTATAGGATTTCAGACATGTTATTGACTGATTAATTGTTTATATCTAAAAACAACTAACTATTCTTTCATACATTTTTTCCTGATATGAAACGCTTTATATCAAGACATATTTCATAAAAATGTCAGACGCGTCTGCGTGTCTGTTATCACAGATGACTTGTTTACCTTTCAGGGAGGGAGCCTTTTTAGCGACCAGACTGTGGGCGGACACAAAACACTACGTGCCGGCCAGACGTATGACGTAACACGCACGTCTTACGTCAACTCAAAATCGAAGTAGATTTCTCCAGGCGTACTCTCTTTATTTTCTGCATTGCAATAAACATTTTGTACATACATTCTTTAACATGGTTTGTTTGAAACCACGGGAGCGTACCGCTGTGAAGGAATATCATTAAGGAATACCTCGTATGGGACCGAAATCTACGCTTCTTTCAGCTAAGCTAACGTTATTGCATCTATTAGCAAAACTTGCTAGCTAAAAGCTATCGCTAGCATTTTTGCTAGCAATCCCTACCCTCCCGTCGAGCTAGCTATGCATTAGCACTTTAGCCTAGCTCGCTAACCAGTGACAACTGACAAAGGTAAACAATAAACCCATTGAGTTTGTTTTATTGTAAATCTTAACTCGCATAACTTTGTCTAGTCAACTAGCGTTAGCTACAACCTGCTGTCGAGTAAAACTGCGTTTTAACCTCCTTGTTTGCACCGCTAAGATTGTAGCACCAAACGGAGAAAGGGGGCAGCAACAGCGTTAAAGAAAAACAATACGAATTCTTAATGTTTCTTCAGTGACTAGGCCGGCAAAGCCAGTGATGGGGAAACGAAGCTTTCTGAAGCTCTGAATCACTATGAAGCAATAGTGTTGAAAATGGTTCACTGTTTCGAAGCATTTGTTTCGATCAAAAATGGTGACATCTACTGGCCAAAACCTTAGTATTACATTAGTATGGATGGATTAATTCTGACACCATGACGAGACAGTCATAATACAAATGCTTTTTACTGCTGTCTCTGTTGTTATTTTGTTCAACAAAGCGTTTACGCCACAAACGAACCATATTAACAGGCTGGGCGGCTTAATACTGACAAGAGCATCCTGTGATTGGGCCTGCTTTAGTGTGATCCTTTTTTGTGTAATCTTTGGTTGTTAGAAGCAGGTATTGAAACATCTTGATGTGATACTTCTGACATGAAATGTAAGTACTGTGCCTGGTAGTCTCCTTGGAGTGTCACAACGCTGAACAAGGCGAACTCTCCTACTGCTTGGTGTAATGCTAGCCTGTTTCAGCTGTTTCACAACAACTGTCTGCTGACCAGAGCTCATAGCCAGACACTCTCATTTGCTTTAATCAAAATCCATTTGTAGGGGTCTCACTGATTATTGGGGCTGATTATCAGGATTTTTCCGGTTATATGTATAGCTGTTTTGTGTGTCTGTCTGCTGATGAAATGAATACATTTTAAAACACAGTGCTTTGGCTCTGTTGCAGCAACCTTTCTATGTCCACAACACTAGCAAATGGCACAAGTAATAGGCAATGAGCACTGAATAATCCCTAATTGCAAAGTACCTAGTAGCTAAAGTTATCAAATAAATTAAGTGGAGTGAAAGTATTAAGTAGTAAAAAATGAAAATACTGAAGAAAAGTAATGAAAAATTAACCAGTGAAATAGTTAACAGTAGTTGGTTACATTTAATCATTGGTTATTCTCCATATTGAGACAAGATCTGTGTTTGTCCTGTAAATGTATATTGGTTCCAATTATCGTTTTATCGATCTCGTTGATTACTTAGAATCTGCATCAATTTGGGCTCTGAAAAAAACCAAAACATATTGGTTGACCCTTATTAATTTATTACAAGTGGTACCAGTGTGGTAGTTAGTTGTTTTGGCATGTAACATTGTCCTTGCCGTTGACTGATTATGTGTGTGTTAATACAGGATACTGATGACAGCCATTAGTCTTTGGACAGAAGTCTTTTCTAGTGTTATGTGTGTTGTAGTTATGTGTTGTAGCTATGGAGAAGTTCTGGAACTCCAATTTAATATCATATTCCTTATCACTGCTATTATAAGCATATCATAAAAGCTGAAGTCGTGTGTTTGTCTTGCATGTGACATATTCTCTTACGTTATTGGAAGGAACTTCACTGTAAATTCAGTTTTCCCCTGGCTGATGCTAGTGATCCGTCTGCACCATGAATATCATGATTCTTGTTTTTTGCTGTCTGCTGATAAGGTTTATTGTTTACTGTGTTATAGCTAGTTTCTTTTACATATCTTTGTCCCAAGTGTTTGATTAACCATATATATGAAAAAATCTCAGCCAATATATTGATGTAAGAATTTTCATTATCAGCATCAGCCCCAAAAATCCAGTATTGGTCGGGCTCTGCTTGTTTTGCTACTTTGGAGAAGAAAAATTACATTGTCAAAGTCTGTCAGCCTTCATGTTTGTGTTTGTGTCATTTTGAAAACAAATCATCTAAGATTTTTCCTCTTTCGATTTGATAGGCCACAGATGATGTGATCCTGAACATGCCAGAGTGAAAAAGAGCTTTTCCTATTTGTGTCATTACCAACTACAATTGACACACACTTTCAGCCTCACATCAATAGACATCTTCCCAGTAATCCACACAGCATCCCTGTTGGCAGATCTGTCAGCACCTGAACCATGTGAGGGCCCCTCGGTCCAGTCTGAGGGGATCCCAGGACTGTTGCAAATACGACCCCGCTGTGCGGGGTGAGACTGATCCTGTCTGTGTCTGAGAGAGCAGTCTTTACAGTACCCTCCCCATCCACACATTCCTGTTCTCCTTACCGAGGAGACACGCCATGATGTTCCGAGACCAGGTAGGTATCCTCACAGATTGGTTCAAGGGCTGGAATGAGTGTGAACAGACGGTGGCACTGTTGTCCCTCCTGAAGAGGGTGTCCCGCACCCAAGCTCGCTTCTTACACATCTGCCTTGAACACTGGCTGGCAGACTGCACAGAGATCCACATCTTAGAAGCTGAGGCCAACAATGCAGGTAGAGAGTTTTTTTTGGCTGTTTTGTTTATTCTCTCTGATTATTAATCACTACTTGTTCAATCTCTTCTTAAAATTGAAGGCATGTATTAAGCCAGTAATAAAAGATGAGTCACTGGCGAAATTCTGTTCTCCCTTTGTCATAAGCAATTGTCAGCCAGTGGCATCAAGAGCCAAAGGAGAAGGTTGTGTCCTTGCTGCTGTCCCATCTGCCTCTGCTGCAGCCACGCAACAGTGAAGCTAAATGTGAGTACATGAAGCTGCTTCAGAAGGTGTTGAGCCACACTATTGAGAGCAGCCTCTTTGTGGAAGAAAGCAGACAGCTGCTATCATATGCTCTCATCCACCCTGCCACCACGGTGGATGACCGCAATTCCCTGGCCATGTGGCTAAACCACCTGGAGGAGCACCTATCTAGTGGCTATGCACCCAGGGCCCCGTCTAGCCCCTACCACCCACGCCAGGGCTCAGATGAATGGCCCAGCTCTGCTGAGGCTCTGGACCCCGGCCTTGCCTGGCACGAAAAGTCTCCTTCATCCAGCACATCTCCAGCAGGCCAGAATGGACACATGCCTTTTCCAGGTGGGATGTCATCTCCCATCAACAGCAATAACACAGGTACATGTTTGTCATTAAGAGGAAATAGTTTGGTGAGATCATATGAGACCATTATAGACATATCTGCAATATTATCAATATATATTATTGTCCCTCATGTATAAATTGTTTCCTTTGCCAGGTCTGGGTGGGCAGATGCAGCCCAGCCCTCTGAAGAAGTCCATGTCAGTTATTCCTTCCAGTCCCCAGGCTTGTGGTTCTGAGTGGATTAGCCAGGATGATGCAGGGGGCCGGCAGAACTACATTACAACAGATCACGCACCACTCTCCCCCCAGAGCAGCGTGGCCTCCTCAGGCAGTGAGCAGACAGAAGACCAGGGCTCCAGTCGCAACACGTTCCAGGAGGATGGCAGTGGCATGAAAGGTCAGAGTTCATTACTGAACTGAGCCAAGGGCGCTGGCAAAAGCCGTGCACAGCCAACAGCCGAAATCTAACATAATTTTTTTTGTCCCTCTGTGTGTGTTTGTTTCAGATGTTCCCGCATGGTTGAAGAGTCTCCGCCTTCATAAATATGCATCGCTTTTCTCTCAGATGACCTACGAGGAGATGATGATTCTCACAGAGCAGCACTTGGAGTCGCAGGTTTCTAAGCCTCCCTTATACATACACTAGGGCCTTGCTTTGATTATTCCACCCTCCTTATCAATTGTGAACATTACTGTCCTCAAAACCTGATGATACATCAACTCTCAATGAGGCATGAAATTAAGCAACGCACCCCACAGTTATATTGAGGCAGTCACACATACAAATGGTGCGATTTAGCCTCTGCCCCTTGGCTTTAATGAAACAAATGGTGATTAGGTTTGTTATTTAGTAAGTGTGTAAAATTGCCCTGTGTTCCCACAAGTAGCCAGCTTCTCCAGACTTCTTCTTACTTTCTGTGTCTCCTTTTTAGAATGTCACCAAAGGAGCACGGCACAAGATCGCCTTGAGTATCCAGAAACTGCGAGAGAGACAGAGTGTGCTCAAGTCTCTAGAAAAGGTAATTCAAGTGGGATGATGATGTTCTTGTGCTAAAAATGGTGTTTTGTCTTGCTTAGATTTCACTCTTAATGGTAAAAAAATGCGATGCTTAAAATGTAAGCCTGTATTGAAATAGTTTATACAGCATGTGACACTGATGTTGTCATCTAATGGCAGGATATTTTGGAAGGCGGAAACCTGCGTAACGCCCTCCAGGAGCTGCAACAGATCATCATAACACCCATCAAGGCCTACAGCCCACCCAGTTTAGTGCAGACCGCCCCAGACACAGCCACCTCCCTGGACACAGCCACCCCCACTTCAGATGCCACAAAAACAGGAGCAGACAAAGAGCCGGCCTCAGAGGGCTTCCAGTCCCACAACCCACCTCCTTGTGATGGAGACTCC
This sequence comes from Acanthopagrus latus, assembly GCF_904848185.1. Taxonomy (NCBI): domain Eukaryota; kingdom Metazoa; phylum Chordata; class Actinopteri; order Spariformes; family Sparidae; genus Acanthopagrus; species Acanthopagrus latus. The sequence goes on from NC_051040.1 coordinate 9,612,490, forward strand.
CCAGCTACACCCATCTCAGACGGCGACATTGCAGGACAGTTCACCCGTGTCATGGGTAAAGGTGAGAATGAGAATGATGTTTATGTTAATTGTAGGTGGTTGGTTTTTTTTTTTGCAAAAAAACATAGACACTTCTACTACCATTGCTTCCTCAGCATTCCAAATGTCCTTGGACATACATTTATTAACTGTTGCTTTTTTTCTTTTTGTCAGTGTGCACCCAGCTGCTGGTGTCAAGGCCAGATGAGGAGAATATCAGCTGTTACCTTCAGCTCATTGAGAAGTGTCTAACACATGAGGTGAGACCTTAAGGAGAGAGTTTTTTCATTTGGTGAACGTAATATGTGATTTGTATACATGCATTTGTGCATTGTTCTAAACACACCTAATGGTAGTCTTATAGCACAAAACAAATACCACCATAAATATTGAATAATGAAACTACCATACAGTTCAACTTACATCATCTAACCGTCAGAGGTTTTTGTCTTGAAGTAAAGACTAAAACCTGTCTTTTCCTTTTAAAAATAAATTACACATTCCAGAAGCATCTGCTGAAAGCCAGGTTAATGCTCTTTGAAAATATGAAGCCTTTCTTCTCTGGCTGTCGCTTTCTATGTGTCAGGCTTTCTCAGAAACACACAAGAAAAGGCTGGTGTCCTGGAAGCAGCAGGTCCTCAAACTGCTCCGCTTGTTCCCTCGGAAAGCTATGCTGGACATGCCTGTGTACCGACAGAAAGGGTGAGTCTCTGCAAGCCCTCTCTTACCTTTGATCTGCCTCTTCAGCGGTGAAGATGTCACACTAGCTGAATGTTACTTTGTCGCTGCACTCGCCACTGCTGCCTAATTTTTTACTTTCTTTTACCCTTCCCTTCTCTCGTTTTCTCTCTTTTGCTCATTTAAATAATAATTATCATTTCATTAGAAGCCGTGTTAATTTTGGCAGCTCATTTAGATTTAGTCTTAGTCTTTAAATGAAAATGCTTATTATTTTGAGTCACATTTTAGTCATTTTTATCCTTCATAGTTTTAGTCGACGACATCTCAAAACATTTGAGTCCAGTTTTAGCGAAAGTAAAGTCATTACATGTTGAATCAACTTTTAGTCAGCGCACTCTGTCAAAATGTTGTTATTAAATGTTTTAGGCTAGTTATAAATGTTACAGCCACAATACATCCCTTAACAGCCATGGTTAACAATTTACTATTAGTGACTATAATGTTTTGATTAAAGAAATGTTGATTAAATCATTACTCTCAACAACAACATTAAAAATACATTGCCAACAGTATATATATATTTTTATATATGTGTGTGTGTGTGTGTGTGTGTGTGTGTATGTATGTATATATATATATATATATATATATATATATATATATATATATATATATATATACATACATACATACATACATACATACATACATACATACATACATACATGAGTTAATAACCATTCCGATATGTGGGATGCCGTTTAGCTCAGTTGGTAGAGTGGGTGTCCCATGTACAGAGGCTTTGTCCTCCCTGCAGCGGTCCCGGGGTTGAGTCCGGGCCTGGGGCTCTTTGCTGCGTGTCACTCTCCTACTCTCTCAACCTGTTTCCTGTCATGTCATTAGCTGTTCTGTCAATAAAAGCCAAAAGTCCCAAAAAATGTCCAAAAAAACCCTTGTGTTCATGAATCTTGTGACTGCATAGCTAAACATTCAGCTGGCTAATGGTAACTAACGGCTGTCAACCCATTTATATGATTTAATTAACTCTGTGTGGGCTCCTGCGAGCATAATATACCTGAGGAGACAGGCAAACGGAAGAGAAAAACTGTCATTGCCACTTAGAGCAGGATGTCTGTGTCTCTGTCTGTGCCAGCACGTCTGAGGTGAAGGACAGACAGTGAGAAACCACCCCGCCCCCTGCACAGGACAGGCTCCGACACAGATCTCTGTTTAGGATTAGGAATAGTGACAAACTAGATGCACACTTTGGGGAAAGTATCATATATTTTAAATGTCCGACAGCCCATCACTCACATTTTGGTCCTGTCCTCCTTGAAAACAAAACATACATTTCGTCATAGTTTTTATTGTGAAAGATCTATTTTTAGCTTGTCCTCGTCTGATCTTAGTCATGGGATAAGGTTGTTGATGAACATTTTTCGAATAGTTTTAGTTAATGAAATGGACACTGGTATGAAGTAGCTTCAGCAGTTGTGCATGCACTTCTCTTAACTCACATTGATTTCTGATGTTCCTTTTTGTTTATTTATTTATTTTTTTTACCCCAGCTGGACCTATGGGTCCAACTCCCTCCCCACAGCAGGCTCTGTGAGTGGAGGCGTAGCGCGGCGGGGACAGAGGCAGTTCCAGATGACCCCCCGTGGACTCCCAGCCGGGCGCATGGGTCTTCTGAGTCCCAGCGGGATCGGGGGAGCATCTCCACGCCACACACTGGCTAGTCCTGCACTGGCAGGCCAGGGTAGACAAGTCAGTATTCCTGTGATTGGATGAGCTGGTTTTTGACAGGCGTAGCTGGAATTAAATTGTGGATAGACCATATTTGACAGTCAGGGGATGTTTTTTCATTTCGATGATTTGAGTCAAAGGAAAATTTTGCTAAATTACTGAGTACACATCTTAAAGGGTCAGAGTGTAGGATTTTGTGGCATCTAGTGGGGAGGTTCCAGATTAAGAATTTAACTGCGAAAGGCTCTCCCAAGAGCCAGTGTTTACTGTGTTTACTATAAACATGGTGATTAGACACCAATGAAAACATGATTATGAACATTATACTATACACTATACCATTTCTGTCCTTTAATACTACCCACAGGATAATTTGAAGTAATAATGTAGGATAATTTAACCATATTTTTAACGTGAAGAATTTTCAGCACAAGTTTGTCTTCAGTATCTCCATTAGCTATGTCTGCACGTTATTCCACGTCACGACCCCATGAGTCACAATACACTTTAGTAAACATTTGTTCTGAAAGGAAAAGAAGTGAAAAAATCTGGCAACTTTGGCAGTTCTAATCAGCACACACAAGACAGTAGACAAGAAAGGCGTTAGGGGCATTTTGATATGAATTGATCGTCATCATGGCTTGAAGACTTTCTATTAAATGACTTGCTTAAAGATAAGCAAACCACCCAGCTTCCCAGAATGAGTGGCATTCACGTAATGAGAATTTGTGTTTCCCTCTATAGAACCTGTGGTTTGCCAACCCTGGGGGCAGTAACAGCATGCCAAGTCAGAGTCGCAGCTCTGTGCAGCGGACCCACTCACTCCCTGTCCACACTTCCCCACAAACCATGCTCATGTTCCAGCAGCAAGGTACTGTATGAGGTCAAACCGCTTTTATCGTTCATTAACATGTGTGTATGCCCTCACCCACAGTTTCTCCCTGTCCTTGTTTAACTTTTAATTCGATGCATTCTTTGCCACTGTGTAATTACACTTGCATGTCTTGCCTCATTTAATCTCCTGTTTACATTTTACAACACTAGTGTCACCTACACCTTCCTTATCTAAAAGTCATTTCATTTTTAAAGTCAGGTGATTTTCGAAAATGAAATGGTTACTGGAATAGAGATGATTTGGACCTGGCAGATTTTAGTCTGTTAATGGGCTTTGTGAGCAACACGAGCCACACAATTTTGGCTGTTTGGCCAGATGCCAAAACAGAGAGCTGCTCTCCCTCTGCGCCAAGGACAAAATAACAAGACAGCGACGCAGTATGTTGCAGTAAACAATCTGTCACCTCATACGGTATACATAACCTTTTGGTTGCCTTGTTGCTTGTGCCAGATGCCACACATGAGCATTGCAAATTCATCTGTAATGGTTCTGTCATTACTCAACAGAGTCGTCATAAGACATTTCCTTAACAGACTATTCTGTGTTAAAGCCAAATCTTCCTAACTTAAACAGATGTATGAACCCAGAGACCGTACAATTTCTATGTTTACAGTTTGAGGCTCTATCTGCTTTGTGCTGTTGTTATGTTCTGAATTATATAAAAAACCTAAAACATGAATAATACAATAGTAACCATCGCCCACTGCAGATGAGTGGAAATACAGCATGTATTAGAAAAGACCCAAATGTAAAAATAATAGATTTTTGTTTCAACCAGGAGACCTTTAGAAGACCAAAGCAATGTTTCCTGTGATTACAGCGTGTGATCACTGAACTGTCTAGCTTGTTCAGTTCGTGCCGTACTGTTCAAATATGCATCCTTTATGCAGTGAAAAATAACAGTAGGGAAAAACAAGGTAATATTCTGACCTCAGGACTGATCGGATGATGTGTTGTTCATAGCACCTTTTTCTGTAAACAGTACTGCGGTTAGTAGAACTGACATGTCTTGCACCCACATGACATGCCATGAACACAATGTCATCTAGGTGTTTGTTTATTTTGTATTTTAAGATATTCTTTTTGAATTTTTTGACTATTGAGTTGGGCAGTGTAAAAGCAGACAGAGAGGAGGGTGTGACATGTGGCGCCCCAGCCACTCGGTAATAAAGACACCTCTTGCTTATTCTTTTGAAGAGTTTATTGTAATGTGAAGTTTAGTCAGTTTATCATAAACCTTCACTACAAATGATCTCATAAAGATTTCTTAGAGATCATAGTAAACAAAGGAATGCATTCACATGCATGCACTCAGAGAGTAGACTATAAAACTGTAAAATATAAGATAAATACTCAAAGGAGTTCACTCGGATGATCTCTAGTCATTTTCTGCCTTTTTGTTCTACTAAAAGATTTGTTTTGTCTCTTTATTTATTGAAGAACACAATTATTTCATCGTAGTCCGGCTGTGTATTCTTCTGGGTACTCCAAATGATCTAATTTAAAGCTGACTAGCTCATCACTGCACAGTATTATAGTTAAGTATGAAAATCAGTCAAGGGTCAAATTAAAGACCCAAGTGGTCATCGCTGGCCTCCATATAAGTGATGGGAATTTGTCTCAACTAACATGATCTCTTTTGTTTCCAAAGCAACTCTTCATTTAGTGCAACTTCTGGCTTTTACAGTTCAGCCAGATTTAGCAATGTTTAACCGACGATGGGTTTGTGTACACACCAATTAAATTATTCACCTGTGATCACATTCAGGTTTATAAGCAAGTGAAATATAAGATGAGAACCCAAATGGACATGTTAGCCATAGAGGATTGCAGACGTGATGTCTCACCTCACCTCAGTGAAAATTCTCTCACCCAGTTGTATGTTAAACTACATTTACATCATATAGCTTCCTGTCACACTGCACCTTTTTTTTGCACTCTGACTTCAGCCTGATCCTATATGGCACATTTATTTTAAGGACGTGTGAACAGCACAGCACCCAGAAAGGGAAGATTGTTTGCTAATGTGCAGATATGCTGCACATTACCAAAGCCATTGTCATTTTATGTAAAGAAATAGACAATAATACAGAGTTGTTTGTGTTATTAAAAATGGAAATCCTGACAGGGATATAAACCTTAATCCTCCTGTGGACTGACACTGTTTTTACTCATTTCCTCAGAATGCCAAGTTCCAGGTGCTGACCTGGAGATCAACCCCACGCTGGAGTCACTGTGCCTCAGTATGACAGAGCATGCCTTAGGGGGTAAGTGTCCTTAGCAGCCTGGGAATAAACAAGCCACTGCCTGGCAAACCTCACACAACCACCAACCAGACAACACCTAATTATAACGCTGCAAAGTGAGCGAGGATGTAAGCTTTGTATCCATCAGGGACAACAGTACATACTAATTTGTTCACACACAACTTGACGATAAAAGTCGTCATTTTTCATTAATATTTGTGTATTAAAATACATTTGTTAAAAACAACGAATTCCGTCAGTGAAGTCACTGTCAGGTTGCTCTAGCGGACAGAGTTAGATGCAAACATGCCTATATGTCGTGGTGTGGTGCACCAGCATCATCATGTCAAGTAAATTTGAAGGGACTTCTATTTTCTCTTAAATGTAGGGTTGTTAGATTAGGCTAGATTGGATAACCACAGGATGTTGGAGATATTGGCCATTTGTCACATATAATGGAGCTCGTTACTCAGAGCGCCAAAAGCTGCATTTGTGAAAACTCTACAGCAACATCTCTTTCCAGAAATCTTGACCCAGTTACTCGAAATAATCCACAGATCTATGTGTGATGTTGTCCCCACATACAGGGAAGTGTGCATCTACTCATGGACGAGAAGCTAGCTAACTGAGCTAACAAAGCAAGCTAACATTACAGCTCAGCAGGACGCTATTAAAGTTTACATCCCGCGCTGTCACAAGCTTGGGTAGATGCACACTTTATTCAGTGTGGTGATATGGTACAAGATATGCTTTTTTGATTTGGGGGTGAACTGTCCCTTTAAGGCTTTTAAGCTCTGTATTAGTTTACTGTTCATTGAGTATTCTGTAGCTGAAGTAGAAAGGCATCCCTGCTAAATGAATTGTTTTTGTGTTACATGGAATTCAAGGAATGAACTCTATTTTCCCTCCTCTAAGAGACAGAAAAGGTTACTGTTGTCTATTTGTGTCTGTGGGTACAATCTGAAAGTGTCCTGTACAATTTTATTTACATGTACAGTCAACAAAGAGGAGTTCCAATGTAATTGTTAAAATATTGTATCTACTTTCCATTCTGCAGTGGGGTATATTCTCCCAACTTGTGAAAGGAGCTCCTACTTATCCAGAAATATATGTAATAAAGATAAAATATGCTCAATAAGTTCAATGGATGGCACACCATAAAAATACACGAAAGGCACCGCAATGAATGTCAAAATTCATGGACACATTTTAAAAAGGCATCAATAACTTTATCTGCCCTTGGGGAGAGAAGGAAAAGGAGTAAAACTCTCTTCTAAGGTGACTTAAGGATGAAATGTGAGTGGTGCACTATATATTATGGTTGTAAAATGTCTTGAAACATATTTATCTTCAATCTCCTCCTCAGATGGAACAGACCGGACATCAACAATATGAAAAGAAGAAAGGAAAAATACACTTCAGTCGAGGCCTGTTAAGTTCCTCATCACCCAGCACAAAGATATACGTATGCTTAAGAAACCAGGCAAAGCAGTCACTACAAAATGACAAAAAAAAAAACTGTGTATATGTTCTCTAATATTTTTGTACTTTATTATATACAACTAAGTTTATTAAAAATGGAATACAGATGAATATTATATTGCAGGACAGAGGAAAACAAAGCAAACTGTTCCATGTCACCTGCAGGACTGTGACATGACGTGCAGAGGCTCAGTTTGCCGTGGTCTGAGAGAAAAACGGTGGATTGGTGCTGTCTTAAAGGGGCTCTGCCCTGAGTTACTCTTCTTTTTCCTCCTGCCTTGGAGCAAGGCTTCCTTCCAGAACACACTGACAGCCCCCGCACCACATAAAGTGTAGATTCAGAAAATTCCCAGCCAGAAGTAAGGCACTTTTTACTAAATTATCTCTTAAGTGTAATTGGCCCTAGAATACATTCACTGAGGTTTGACTTGAAGACAGGTGTTGAAATACAGATACAATACACTTCCTAGCCACTCTCATTGTTCTGTAAGCAGTGCTTGTAAGGGCTCGTGTCAGCCGAAACTTTAGCAGCTTTCCTTGATTGCTTTTATCCTTTCTAAAGAACGTGTTTTTGTGGCAAAGGGAGGAGCAAAAGGATTGAGGGAAAGCGTGTAATTCAACCGTTTGCACACCGTTTGTCTCGGTTGTGTTTCCCCCAGATCACATAATCCAAGTTAAAGTGACTGTCCTCCTCTAAACGTCTACAAAGCCAAAGAGAAGGGTTGTGCGATTGTTAATTTGAGAAGGATATTTGTAGTGAAATGCAACAGAATGGTATAATTTTTTAACAAACAACAGCAGTTTGAAGAATTTATGCCAGCTGCAATTTGTCTGTTATTTTATGCCCTACTTCATGAATGATGATGAATCTCATTTTGTGCCGAGGAATCCCCAAAGGGGGTGAATAAGGGCTGGTGAGGTTTGTACTCTGCGAGAGCTGATTTGATATTGAATTGAGGGTAGAGTGTTTTCAATTTACACTCTAATTCTGGGTGAGAAAACTAAATGAAACCCATCTCAACCCTCTGGCCCCCCCTCATGATTGGCTCTGGAAAATGAAGCTTGATCTCGTAATAAACGCTTGGCAGCGCAGCCGCCTCACCCTCGCAGTGCCCTCTTCCTCAAACGGCCAACGTGATGATTTGATGAATCATTCTTTTCAAGGTGCTTGACGATGTCCATATTTTCTGTTTGTGTCTCAATGTGTTTCAGTCTCAGAACCCTAACATTATCATGTGGTATCAGTGTTGAATCAAAAAAACTGTCTTATACAGCCTCTGTCTTTGAATGTGGCAGAGCGGAGGTGCATGTATGTGTAATATGGTCTTAACTTTTGGATCACTTTTGGTTGCATCATAAGGCAGGGATAACCATTCACATTTTATTTCAGCAGAGCCATAGGAGGTCTGTCTAGTAAAGATGGTTATTTGCAGATTATCTTTTCCAATTGTATTTTTTACTCTCCCTTGATATTGATAACTTATGCTTATTTTCTATAATCGCATGTTTTGCCACACTAATACAGCACTGTTGTAGATAGAGAGGACATGATGGTTGATGGTGCCCAGAGTCACCAACAGCTACAGAGCAGAAAATCTTGCAACTAATGTTGTATGTTTATATCGCCTAAATGTCACTGTTTACATCTCTGTGGGATAATGCCCAATTCATGTTATGTGATGTCATGAATACACCATTGTCTCACTATGTAACACATTAAAGAACTGACGCCTTCTCGCACATGAGCTGGCTGGGTAGAGCCTGAAAAACAAAAAGCCTTCTACCCCTCTAATCCATGGACTCCGTATGAGTCTCAGTAGAATTTTTTCAAGTGATGACTTTATGAGGCATGTAACGCCTGCTTTTTCTGGTCATGCAGTGGCGAGCGAGAATAGCTTTTCCTGGCCTTTGTGATTGAACTGTTAGCTGTCATGTCCTGATAAACTCTTCATGTGGTGCCTGAAATGCACAGCTCCAGCATCCTCAATACATTGATTTAATGGTCTTGAGTAGTATTCTAGTCATGGATTTCTTCAGAGCAGGCTCTTGGATAGATCTGACTTACTAAAAGCATCTCACACTCATGCCCGCAAAAAAGGACTCCTGTGAGTTAACAATGCTGACAACTTTAAGACTCGGCTGTCTTATTTTTAACTACTCACTATACTGTATATCAATTGTGTTATGTTACAAAAAATGGCTCAGATTATCCTTTTCATAGCCTCTGTAGCTTTGAACAGCCTATGTATAGCTGCAAATAGACACAGAGGTACAGTGCAGCGGATTTCTGCGAGTGTCTGTGCACGGTGAAGATGCAGCAGGGGGTGACGATGCTTATCTGAGCCACAGATGATGTGATTATGAGTAAACTGAACACTAATAAAAGGCCAAGGAATATGTTTACTCCATGTTTACATTCCAGTGATGCATGAAATGGGTTGGGGGAAATGCACTTCATGAGTTCAGCCTTGTGTGTTTTTCACATACCGATTCATCCACTAGGAGGTACAGAGCCTGTGTCATAGGAGACTTCTACCAAGTGGTCCCCAGGTCATGAAAATGTCCCTGCCAGGCTTAATTATTGAATCAGTGCAGCCGGCTGTAGGCTACATTGCGTTCATTTGTCTTGTACAATTTATATTTAATTCTGATGACTCCCCAGACATTTTTCTAATATTTTATGAACCTTTTGCATCCCATGCTTACTCTCTACTTTTTTACTGTCACTCATATGTGTGAATGGTCTGAAGTGCAGCATCCGTCGGATCATTGACAGTCCAAATAAAGAGGTTCAGTTCTTTTGCAACTTTACTTGTGTTTTGTGTGTGTGTGTGTCTCTGTTTACTCTGTCACACGCTGGATGCGCATTTGAGCAGCAATAAAACAACCACTGTTTTATTGCCCTCAGCTGTCGGGTTGCACACATCCTCTTCTGTTGCGCTGATACCGAAGAAATTACTCCCAATTACTTTTTACTTCCGGGTTGCGCGGTCTCAGCTTCATTATCCAAGCTAATACGAGCTAGCCGCCTTTTTGTTAGCGTCATTAGTTTGTGTAAGAAGAAATAGGAGCCCTTTCGTCGAGAAACTGCATAACAACTGCTTAGGTACGTGTTACGGAGAAATATAGATATCAGCTGTCATGTATACAACTTAACCTTTCCTCTAACAGTAAAGAGTATACAAGTTAGCATACAGCTAGCTAGCCGCGCTGCTAAGTTAGCCTCCCGACCAGAAACAGCTGCTTGCTAACGATTTTAGCTCGCTAGCTAACGTTAACGGTATCGCTTGATATTTTTCACCATAGAAGGTCGACTTACGTTATGAATTTGCCATCTTGCTTAAATTAAACGCGAGCTAACGTTAGCTTAAACTGTATCGTTAGTGGGAGAAAGTTCTTCTGTTACACCATCCACTTTTCCTCGATAATGGTTGACGTGATTTGAGAAAAGAGAGCCTAATCTCTGAGAGTGAGCATTCTTGATCTTTTTCAAAACGAGCAGATGATTTCGGGTCGACATAAGAACTGGGTTAAAATGGAGAAAACTTCAGCTGATGAGATGCGTAAAGTTCTCTGTCAACTTACTTTTTTTAACCGCTGTCAAAACTGCTAGCTAACTAGCTGGGTAACGCTAACTGTTGTGTAGTAGGTCTTGACGAGTTTGTCACTGGCTCACACGAGTCATAAAATCATGGATGTAACATAACTTGTGTCAAGTTAAAAGATGCTCTGGATCATAGGGAATCTGTGCGAGGAGCATTATAGCTAGCTAATGTTACTTTCAGAAGAAGTGGATGGTTTAAGATAACCCGTTTCTCTTTTCTTTGGTAAACATTATCTGTGGTTAGCTAATCCAGACAGTTCACCAGATGTGTTGTCTGAGCACAGTCGAGATGCAACGTTATTGAGTCACAATGACTTAGAATGAACTCGAGTAAGAAATTCGCTAAAAGTTTGGATGAGTTAACATGCAGGCCTGCAGAACTTTTCTCAGCACACATGGCAGCTTTCTCCCAGAGCCAGAGGCCACCGAAGCAACCCAGTGAAGTGATTAATCAGACTGGAAGTTGGGCCTGTTCTGGCCCTGTTGTTTGCTTCCTTTAGTCTCTTAATAGAGGTTAAATTAAGAAAAAGTTTCCTCACCTAGATGAGTTCTTATCATCTTGTAGATACGCAAAGTATCTTCAGAACATTAGAAGTGCCTCCCAAGTTTAATATCACACACATGAAAAACAAAAAAACAGCTTAGAAAATGACTTTCAAGTGTAATCAACTATAGCTGAAACAATAAAACAATAAGGGAAGCACATCATGAATTTCCAGCTATTTATAAGCAAAAATGACAGAACACGAAATGGGCCCAGCTTTTCAAATGTGAATCTTTACTTTGTCCACCCCCCTTATTGTCTAGTAATTTTAAACCGGATATTTTTCAGGCATTTTTGATTACATTATGGGCTTGAAAAGATTAATGCATTAATCAAGAAAATAGACGACCGATTATATGATAATGAGAACAATCACCAGTCGGAGCTCTTAAATCAACACTGCTCTAAAACAAATTGAATGTTATGATCATGATGAAGGCACGAATTCAGAGCAGAACTAATCTGCTGGTTTGCGTAGGTGTGTGCTCATGGCGGGTGATGTGACCTTTAATTTATCATTATCACAGTATTTTAGTTTTTTTTTTGCTGTTGCGGTATTATCATGGTGTTACTAAAATAAGAGAGATAGTCCATTGAAACATGAAACATCAACACAAATTTTAAATTGGAATAGAACTGAGGTAAGGGCCTATGTGTGTTTTGAGTGGAGAAGACTTCCTCATAATAAAGGCCTGGTTAATTATTAAAAGTATTGTGACTCATCCACAGAGTTGAACAAAGGTTTGGATTAGAGAAATCCATATTTTAGCAGATTGTGACACCCACTATTAGTGTATCCAGTAAACTAGCACCTGGGTAATGTTATCACGAAGGGTTATAACAGGATTTAAGCAGCACTCTCATTTTGTCTTGCAGGTTGTTTAACCTCTCGGTGGCCGCGATGAATGAACAATGATGTTGACGTTGTGAATAAGCGATGTGGATGGAAGACTTCTTGCTAAAAGCTAGCTGCAGTTACAAGTCATCCCTCAGCAACTCCCTGAAGTGGTGCTACTGTTGTTGTTTCACGCGTAATCCATCATGTCATTACCAAAGGAGTCAGGGAACCGAGGGAAAGATCGAGAGAGAGGGGCTCGTCCCAAGGTGAGACAGAGCCGATCGGAGGAGAGACGAGATGCAGGCAGTGGGCGGAAGGGTGGAAAGGGGAAGAAAAAATGCCTCGCTTCCCACGAACCAGCAGTCGAGAGGCCGGTCAGTGACGGCTTTGAGTATGGTGAGCTGTTGAGTGACCTAGAGAACAGGGACCAGTCTTCCCCCTCGCCTCTGAAGGAGAGTTGGAGATGGCAGGGTTTGGAAGTAGCTGCCTCATTACTAGGACAAGAACGGGTAACAGCCAGACCAGGACTGGGAACACTTGGCTCTGCTACAGAGTTATCTGCACCCAGTGAAGGTGAGGGCAGAAGCTCAAGCGGCAGCCGCACTCTCCGGCAAAAAATCCAAGATGCAATGGGGCAGTGTTTCCCAATAAAAACACTCACCACAGCAGCACCAGCACCAACTCCCCAGGCTCTTTCATCATCGTCATCTGCTTGTGCCTCCTCAAGGCGCAAAATCCATCTCAGTGAGTTGATGTTGGATGACTGCCCTTTCCCTGTAGGGTCCGAGCTGGCTCAGAAGTGGTATCTCATTAAACAGCACACGGCGCCCATTAACCAGCCACCCATGATTGATTCTGCAGTAGTGTGCAGTCCCCCATCTTCAGCCATGGCCACTGTGGTGGAGGACGTAGACGACAGGTTGCGAGAGCGCAGGCGCATCAGCATCGAACAAGGTGTTGAGCCTCCACCCAATGCGGAGATCCACACGTTTGAGGTGACGGCCCAAATTAACCCTCTTTACAAGCACGGCCCTAAACTGGCTCATGGTATGAATGAGTTATCCGGGGCTGACAGAGCCTCAGTACATCAGCAACAACAGATTCTTCTCCAAAGACAGCAGCAGCACCAGCTCCTACTACAGAGCTGTTTGGACACCCTGGATGAGGTGGTGGCCTCAGCCTCAGCCTCAGCCTCCGCCTCCGCGTCTGCCTCCGCCTCAGCTTCAGCCTCCGTCTCAGCCTCTGTCTCTGCCTCTGCCTCCGTCCTCGCTTGTGATACTATTCCCGATCCTCTGGTTGACCCAGAGGTGACAGCGACCAGCATGCCCTCTCGGGCTGTACTTCCTCAGACTGAGCATCAAAACTCTCACGACGGCTACCGCATTCACACTCAGATCGATTACATTCACTGTTTAGTCCCAGACCTGCTGCAGATCACCAACCTTCCGTGCTACTGGGGGGTCATGGACCGCTACGAGGCAGAGACGCTGCTGGAGGGGAAGCCCGAAGGCACTTTCCTCCTGCGTGACTCTGCCCAGGAGGACTACCTCTTCTCTGTGAGCTTCCGCCGCTACGGCCGCTCGCTACACGCGCGCATTGAACAGTGGAACCACAACTTCAGCTTTGACGTGCACGACCCCAGTGTCTTCCACGCGCCCACTGTTACGGGACTACTAGAACACTACAAGGACCCCAACTCTTGCATGTTCTTCGAGCCCCTGCTGTCCAATCCCATTCACCGCACACAACCGTTTTCTCTGCAACACATTTGCAGAGCAGCCATCAGCAGCTGCACCACCTATGATGGCATCAACATGCTTCCCATTCCAAATGCTTTGAAAAAGCACCTGAAAGAATACCACTATAAGCAGAGAGTACGTGTACGGAGAATGGACACCTGGTGGGAATAAAGGCCAGCAGACAGATTATCTAAAAGCCACTATTAAATAAATTTTAATACAAGTCCCTGGACTGAACCGAACACTCTATCTGGCTGTATTAACCTCCACTACACTGTACTTATTTATTTAACTCCTGCTGTACATGTTTTAGCAATTGTACTAAACTACACTGAGACACTATGTAATCTCACTGATCTTGTACACTCAAAGTTCTCTATGCTCAAATTAAACAAACTTATTTAGACGTGTTGTTCAGATCACTCCCCTCACACGTCATGTGTTTTCAAGTGCGACTAAATCAGCTTAATTATCAGACGATGGGGGTAAGTGTCCTAGCGTGAATCGAGATGATTATAATCGAGTTGTTCATCAGTCACGTGCTGAGAAGGTGGAACACACACTGGCAAGGTTCCGTCTTGCTACTGAGGTGTGGAAGTTTTTGCACGGCTGCAGCATTAATTATTGTTTCCCACATTGAGCCCTGGGTTGACTATAAGGGGTGAGAGATGGGTGCATAACCTGTTCATACCTGTTTTTATTAAAAACAAGGAGACGGCTTGACCTACAATAGATTTGTTTCACATGTTGAAATCACAATTACATGCACCCATTAATTTGGTCTAATTGCAAGGAAAGATGTTGCACAACTCGCAGCGAATGAATGTCTCATTCTGAGATTCTGTATCATTCAGCTGCTTTGTTTTCAGCTTACATCATGTAACCATCTGGGCTTTCTCCTATGAGATTAGCATGCATGCAGCCAGTGCCAGCAGCCTTCATTAGTTCTGAAGTAAAGGATCAAATGTAGCCTTGGTGACCTTGTCAGCAGCAGGTGAAGCAGCTGTATTATCAGAATGCAAATGACGAAGCCCAGACATTCATGCACCATATTTTTCTAAGAAAAAATGTTGTGTTGTATCTCTAAATTTAGTCATCCTTAGTCCAGAGGTGTAGTCTTGCTTTTTTTTTTTAAGGTTTTTGCACTTGGTGTCTAATTCTGGTGTTGAGACCCAGATCCTTAGAGGAAAAAAAGACATCTTGCTGCTACACTTCCTGCTGCGCATATTTTAAGTGGCGGGGTGTCTACACACTAATCTTCCATTCCAGTAGTTCAATGACAAAATTAGCATGGTGAATTAGCACTGATGGATCTTAATTAACAAAAAGAATGATGTGTGGAGAAAAGTGTTATGAGCGTTTTTCTTGAGCCTGGTGTTAATTCAGTTACAGAGACTCAAATTTGCAAGCTCTGCAAAGAGGGATCAGTCCTAGCACAAAATGTAAAACACTTGAGAAGTAAAGCTCAGACACAGTACCTGCAGGGGAAATGCTTAAAGGTGCTCTATGTAGATTTAGTGGAAAAAACTTTAATCAGAAGAGAAAAATCTTCACTGACTGATTTTCTTTTTAATGCTTAAACAAACTAAACTAAAGCTTTGTTTTCATGACTGAATAAACAAACTGACCTTAAAGGACGACGCAATTTCATACTGTTTTATTTTGTTTATATTTGGTGGACCCCGCCCACCTTTCTAGTTTCAAAGAGTGTTCTGAGTTTGCATTGTTAACTTACTGATATTGTAAAATCAACAAAAAATAAAAATAAAATTAACTTATAAATATATGTGAAGAGTCCAGTCCCACCAATAGATTGTAGCAGATTATTTGGTTGCATCTGTTCGTGTAGAACAAGCATAGGGATAAGATGAGCATTTTGTTTTAAACTAAAGACCAAAACATCGACAGAATAATGATATTTCTTGATATCGTAAACAGGTTTAAGTGCTGTAAAACACGTTACATCGGCATGTTTGAATGTACAAATGTGAATAAATGTGCCACAAAAATGAGTCAAAAGCATTTCATGCTAGACAGACTTCTATTTACTAGACTGTCTAGGCCTTTGCTGAGAGATTAATTGTCATATTTACCTATGTGGTGGAGTCATTTGCCGCTGTGTGTGAAAAGCATTCAGTGTTAATGAAAACACATGAGAGAGACCATCCTGCTAATTGTTGTATGCACTAAGTAATAATCACAAAAGACAACCGTCCAGTGTTAATGGGAATAGCATGGAGAATGGATCCCGGATCAACCCCTGCACCACTGCAAGGGTGTTTTTCTCCTTGAGATGGGCGATTTGATATGCGGGATGCAAATCATCCATGACAAGCACTCATCCACTAATGAAGCTGCTGTAATTTAAATAGCTGTGCCAAGGCAGCATCAAAGTCTGCCTTCAAAATGCAAAGTCAGAACCTTTGACCTTTGTATACTTCATTAAGTCACTATAAAAACTGAGCCATAAAATACGACTTGCTGTGTTGGAAGACATTTCTCCTGTCATGCATACTAAAAGTGTGGGGTACTCTCTGAACCCTCCGCTCGAGCAATTTCAGCCCTTTGGCAGCTCAAGGCTTTTGTCTTGTGTTTTATAACACAATACATTGCTCTGCATTCTGGTATTCCTCAAAGATAAAATCTAGCAGTGTCGTGTTTTTGTATCTGGACCGAAGTTTAAGAGTTTACTGATCCCATTGTCATCATTTATTAGAAAATGAGCTGGTGTGCGTCTATAATTTACAGGAAGATTTAATTTGATACTAATTATTTGTTCAGCCGGTAGACTTCAGGCAATCAATCAAACCAGTTGCTAGTGTAACAGTCTTAGAGCCTAGCAGGTCAATGGAACATGCACCAAATGTGTTTACAAGCAAGTGTACAACTCAACAGATGACTCCAATTATAAAGAAGAGGAAGAATGAGTGAATGAATGGATATTTAGGCCGTGTGACTGGTCAGTGATTTGCTGATTTTTAATTGTAGAAGCAGCATCCCTCTGTCTTCTCACAGCAAAAATCTATTGTTATTGTAGTCATGTCTCCCCGAAACCTTTTGCACAAACGATATTAAATGATCATCGTATTATAGGAATACTTACTATAGGAATGTACGAAAGTATATTTACTCTAGTACAGTACTTGTGTAAAATTTTAAAGGTACTTCTACTTTGCTTCAATGTTTCCATTTTCTGCTACTCCTTACTGACTGCATTTACTTGATAACTTTAGTTTGCTAGTGACTTTTCAGATCGAATGCCACATCAGAGCCAAAGTTGTGTGTTCTTGCACTCTAAGATTGCAGTCAGATTTATATTTGGATAATCTAAAACAGCTGAATATAGGATTTGATGATCAGCTGATCCATAGTATACAGTGTGTTGTACATACACGTAAAATATAACAAATTAATCATACAGCCATACTAAGAATTTTACTCAAGTAACATACATATTGGAGACTTTGATTTTTGCCAAAGTAATATTTTAAAGCTTAACTTTTACTTAAGTAAGACCTCTGGATATTTTTTACAACTCCAGCAGCCGTGTGTCTCTGATCCTTTAGCTCATTCGTGAGTACACAGGACTACTCTACAGGCTACAATATGGTAGGAGTTGAGCATTTATACTATTTAATTTAAAGAATCTTATAAAGCTGCGATGGACTGGCGACCTGTCCAGGGTGTCCCCTGCCTTCGCCCTAAGTCAGCTGGGATAGGCTCCAGCCCCCCCGCGACCCTGCAGAGGATTAAGCGGCGTACATAGAATATGTACAGATGATGGATGGATGGATGGAATCTTATAAAGCCAATACAGAACTGACTGTATGGTGAGACTGAAAGAAAAAGGTGCAAACACAAATCTGTCTGCTGCCTCAGCACCACGGACAGCATTGTGGATTAATCACTACTTGGCACGCTGAAACTAGTGATAACTCAGAGCCAAGTTCAGGGCCAGAGTTTTATCCCCATACCTTTTACCCATTCCCTAGTCTTACAGTGCATAGCTCTGAGCAGGGAATTGACAGACATTACGCGGAAATTGCAGAAAATAAAGTGCTTCTAGTTTCGATATCCAATTATAAAGCTAATTAATGCACATGTTGGCTGTGTTCTCATTTTAACAAAACTGGACCTTACAGATTAATATAATGTAAAACGTGTTTCCATCAGTGCAAAAAAAAATAAAATAAAAAATGCTGTGTTACATGAAGCACAGCAGGTGGCTGTAAAGAGCTTCCAAGTGTTTCACACAGGCTTGTGTGCTCGCCGTGTGTGGTGTGTTGAGAGTGTGGCTGTTGCAGTTGGCAGAACCGTGGCGCTCATCATGCAGGTATTACAGGTCCTGAGGGGGGGAAAAAAGGAGTTTTCTTTGCCTGGATCATCGGGCCCGGAGGGACAGCATGCTCAAGCAAAGGAGAAAGCTGATTGGCTACACATACTTAGTGTGTTTGTGCCTGTTTGGACCTCTTTTTCCCTTCCTTCCATTGAGGGAGGAGATTTTCCTCTGAGCCTAATCTCTACAGTTGAGCACCATGGGGGTGGAGAATAAGCTTGGAATGTTTATATCACCTGGGGACAATTACTTTCCCAAATAATCTGCCAGTCATAATCTAACACATGCCCTGAAAGGGCTTGACATGGCACAGGCTTAAGTGCACATGCAGCGGTTGAGCCCCTTTGCAGGTCTGTGCTTTGAGCTGCTGTATGTAGACCCATATAGACTGTGAACACCTCCATGAGATGCAGCATGTATCTAGGCCATTAATTCAGGGGAGGGTGTATCAAACTGATTTCAAATTCTTGCAAGATGCATACAGCCAGACGTGATTCTTCTTATCCATTCAGAGAGTGGGAATACATTCCTGTGACGGCAGAAACACTGCAGCTGAGAGAGAGAGAGAGAGAGAGAGAGAGAGAGAGGGAGAGAAAGAGAGAGCTATTTTTGGTCAGCAAGTGAATCCAGCTGCATTTCAACCTTGATCATAAAAAGGAGCATTCTTGCCCTTTTTTCAAGTCACACCTTTTCAAATAGGGGACTTCTTGTCAAGTAAGTAATTCCCAAGTTCTTAAAGTTTCAGTTCTTAAAAGTCTCACAATTCCCCCCTTAGGAGGTACATTGTCACACAGTGACGCGCTTACGTTTGATGTTTGTTTCCCTGGAAGCAAGCCTTTGACAGCACAATATTTCCTTTCCCTCCAATTTAAAATCCAAATGTACCCCTGTTCTCTCCGGCATGTAGGATCTCATACGAGGCCTTTCGCCACAGAAAAACATCACTATTTTAATTCAGAGCTGCCTGTGTTCTTCCTGCGCAATCTCTTGCTGCTGTGGTTTTTCACTCTCGTCTGCACTGACAGGTTGTTGATGGAATAATGGGGTTGGTGGGCATGTTACAACTAAGCCATTGGATACAACACAGATTGATGGGATTGCAGAGTAAATGACACACAACAGCCCATATCCTCGGCTTTAGCCCATAAAGTCATTAACCAAACAGCTCGGAAATAATGCGGGGATATACCGCAGACAGATGATGATGTTTGGCTGTATACGAAGCCTTGCACATTAACATATCACATCCTGTAATATGACATCAAAATGTTGTAATGTGCATTATAATGTGCTTGTACAAACGGACTGTAATGGAGCTGTAGATAACACAGATTTAATTATAGATAGCCATTGTTTGTTTTGAGAAGAATTATTAATTATAATAAGCCTTCCTGATGACCGCTAAATAGGCCCATGCATCATTGCTAAAAGGTACAGAAAAATGTATTATTGCGTACATGACAAATTCAATTGCATAACTCCGGCTCCCTGTGACTAATTATGCTGTTGCACAACAGTTGCATTGACCAGGGTGTTACAATGAAAAAGTACAAATGAGAGAGGGACTGTGTGTAGACCTTGCCAGCTAGTTAGCGTAAGAGTCATCCCTCACAATGGGCACCTTTTGGACCCAGTGATATTTCCAGGCATTCATTTTCAATCCTTTCAACATTCTGTTACAGAGTGGACGCATTTAATTTGTGGGGAAACGTGTTGGCGGAGCACAACACCTAAATTATACGTGCTCTCAGCAAAATAACACAATGCATTACTTATCAGCTCTGTTACCATTGTGCACACACTTGTCTTGCAAAAGCGCTGCTCCGAGTCTACTGTGTTATGCTTAAAAAGATTTAAAAAGGGTTTGCTAACATGCCCTTCTTTTTTTTTTGGTGACCTTATTGTGTATTTTTTTTTCTTGAGTCTCATTATTGTAATTAAAAATATATCATACATTTCTAGTATTTCTTTATTTTTCCCATTACATTTATTGAATGGTGACAACACAAAAGACGAAAGACGGTATAGCTGTAATTCATATGAATGTATCAATACTCATGTAGTTTCATTATTGAAGGTTTCTTTAGCTCACTAAAAGCCTTTTTTCATGGTGGTAATTTTGACTTGTCATAGTAGGTGAAGCACAGGTGTTTCTAACACTGATGGTGGCTTCATTGTTTTCCAGCAGTGTTGTAGTCAAGACCACGTAAACCGGGACCAAGTCATGACCAAGACCAGAGTTTATCAAGGCCGAGACAAGACCAAGACCGGATTAGCGTAATTCCCACAATGCAGTGACTCACAGCAAAATCAGAGAAATACAAACACGTAGGAGCAGAAATCGATTAAACCACCGTTACTCAACACACAGTTTTACCATCCACCTCACACAAAAACATTTTTTGAGCAAGCGTCAGGTTTTTCCGTCTGACTCTTCCCATAGAAACCATCAGTTTCACTTATTCATCGACTGATATCCTTGAACTTGCGTCCTTCACAGACTAGATGTAAATGTAATGCGTCCTCTTTGTCTGAGACCGAGACAGGACCTGGTAAAAATGTGGCTGACTGCGAGACGAGACTGACACCTTCAGAAGGTTGTCTTGGTACAAATGTGTTACTTTTCTTTTCATATATCTTCAATGATCACTGCGTCATTCGGCATTTCTGACTGTTTTCTTAAGCAATATTTAATTTATGACACTGTATGACCATTACCTGTGACTGCAATGTTGTACTGGCTTGGTTTATCATATGACAATACACATATACCTAACATGTGCAAACAAAATTGAAATATCAAAATCACATCACTATCATGGCCGGTGCTATTGACACCTGTCTTTACCGGTTTGCTGTAGCATGTACTGCATCAGGCCATTATAGCCTTATACTTTACAGTTATCACTGATCTTCAATGGAGATATGGCATTAATGATTACAATAGAGTTAAATAGCTATCTATGTTGTTTCCTGTGCAGCTGTGTTGCTCATTTTGTATGCTGCGAGGAAAATATGAGGACATTATTACACATAGATAATTGAAAAATACATACATACAATAAAGACTAAATGGTTAAGTAATATAAAAAAAATTATTTAAAAAATGCAAAAATAAAACACTTGAGTTTTCAAGATGAGAAAGGAAGTACATTTCCGTCAGCCATCTTTGTTTGGCAAAACACCTCCAAAGCTTTTACTGCTCATCCAAGGGAATATTCTTCTTCTACCAACTCGATGGAAAACCCTTCAAGGTGTCTTCAAATGTCTACCTAAAACACGGTACGTGTTCTAAAATGCTCTGCTTCGGTTTTAAAAGTGCGTTTTGGGCTCAGCTGTGTCTTGAACTCACTGCTAGCTAATTAGCAATGCCGAGGAAGCACATGTAGAAGTGATAATTTAGCTGGGTATGTGATAGAGAGGGGCACAGACTGACACGAGACCAAATACAAATGTTTTTCTTTTTAGTTTTAAGGCACATGGGAAGTGTCAAGAATCACAACTGAACCTGTTGCTACCCAAAAAACATGGCGAGGCTGTTGTGGTGGACAGCTAACGCTCCACAGCACTCAGGCACAGAAATGTGTACCAGCTAGATGTGACAGAGGACAAAAGAGATTTTCCCCTGGGTTTGAGTAGCAGTTGCTAAGTTTGCTCATCCCTGAGGTATAATGGACTGGGCTGTCACATAAATGCCACACTTTTATAGCCTTGCTCCATGGAGAATACAAGGAGACAACACTAATGCTTTCCAAAAGCTGAGCAGCACACATAATGGACAATTTATATAATGAGACAGTGAAGAAGGTGTGCTAGTTGCATGGTGAGATGAACAGAAGCCCGCTCAGATCCCCATGACCTGCTTTGGCAAAATCTGTGAAGAATTCAAAGGACAAAGTAATTTAAAAAAAAAATCTGGCATCTGCAGCTGCTTGGTTTAGTTTGTTGATCAGTATTACACTTGTGGTTATTGATTTGTGAGTGTAGTCACATTTGGATGGTGTTCGGTTTGTCTGGGTTATGGATTTTTCTTTTGAATTAGTTTTAGTTGTTGACAGGATATCTGCTTTATATCTGCTTTTGCGGTGTGTGCCTGCCAAAAAGTCATTTAGCTTACGGTTTCTGTGTGTGTGTGTGTGTGTGTGTGTGTGTGCTCTGCTTTTGTTTACCAGACTGGTTTAAAAAAATGATCAAAAAATGTGTTAAATTAAGCTCTGTGATCGTATTCAGAGACACGCCGCCATCCAAATATGCACAAGACGCACCGTCTACATAAGGTAAAAACACTCACGGCAAGACTGCAGTGCTTTTAAATGCTTAATTTAACTGTCTGCCTCTTCAGTGCCTGCGGTAGCCTTAGGGATAGTTATTACCTCAAAGTAGGCAGCATTCTGCTAGGCACCTCATCATGAGTGACGCATGAGAGAGACACGTCTTAGGGAATAAGCTTGACCAACTGCAGGCGAGAAGGGAGGGTCTAATAATGCACTCTGCCTCAAAGCAAAGTGTTGCACACTAGATTTAACAATATTGGGGCCTAATAGCTGACATGTCTGGCATGTCACTTTGTTTTTTCTGTCAGTGATTGATGTATTTGTGCACCACACATGTCACATAGTGGCCTGGAGTTCGGTACACATCTGTGTGCCAGTTGATATACTGTGTCTGGAGCTCACCCAATCAAAGCTGGAAAAAAAGAACAGTGCAACATCCCAGCATGCACAGCAGGCAGATTTAGGAGGCACAGTGGCAGACACAACCACTTTCAGTGTCACTGAAGAGAAATCGGCTCGGTAAACATGGGATTTAGATTGTAGTCTTTCTTACCTTGTCTTCTTCTGGCATTGTGTCTAAAACCACTCAGTCATTGTTCCCTGTGTACCAAAACTTGATCATTTCCAGTGAACAGTAATGTAGATGCAGTGTGTGTATATGTGCATATACATAACTGTGTATATGTTCTGTGTTGATATGCAATTCTGTGTTGTGTGATGACAAATATGTTACCTTGGTAATTTGAGATATTTTATCAAAAATCTGTCTACAAGCCATGAACACCAAAAGTTAAGCTCGTTTGTTGGAACTATCTAAATCTAACACATCTTGTGGTGCTAAAGTGAAAGGATGCCATGATCCCATCCCACTTCTGAAGTACTTTATGTTCTATATCAGCACATCAACAGTATCGACTGATAAAGGCTTTAAAATCCAAAATATCAGCAATGGCCCCTAATATGACAATTCGGCCTCTATGACAGACTGCAAAGATGATGCTTAAGGCCCTGTTTTACAGTTTTCCTAGAAATGGAAACATTTTCCTGTTTTGTTTTAAAAAACAGCATTCATGTGACAACGTTTTGAAAATGATTATCGTGCACACATCCACGAAAGCGAAACGCCAGCGGGGGCCACAGAATAACATGCCTGCACACAAACGCTCTCTGAGAAGATTACATTCTGGAACCTGGTTTGTCTTTGATCAACCACCAAAATGCCAACCAGCTGTTCAGCAAACATTCACTCCTTCTGTTACAGAGTTGTGGACCATCACATCACAGTAATGGTGCTGCAAATCTACACTTTGCTGGAGGAGCGTTATTACACTCACCAGAGTCAGCAGCAGGAACGAAGCCTGATAGTCCGCAACTGTTCTTGTTGCCCTTCAATCTGCGCACGGCTGTTAGGCTGAAAACACAATAGATGTGCTAAGTGAGGCCGTGTCAGAACATTTCAAAAGAGTACAATTTGGAACCTGGTTTCAAAACTTTGCGTTTTCAGGCGAAAACGCCATTATTGTGTGAGCAAACGGGCAAAACCCAACAAAAGTCTACCGCTGTATGCAAAAAAACAGTTGTGTAAACAGCCCCTAAACTGTGCACATAACCTTAACCGTTGATTAAGCAGTTTCCTTATTTTGCTCAGTGCATGTGTAGGTTTTGAAAAGCTCTATACATCTGCATCAGCCAGTGGGCCATCATGATAACAGTAGGGCATAATCATATGTTAATTCCTCAGCAGGAGAGACTTCTCTGCCATTAGGTAGAAAACATAAATCTGCATCAGCATTCAGCCAAAATGAGTCGGAGTCAGCATGTCAGATATTAGCAAAAATCCAATATTATGTATCCCAAGTTCTATTAATCCATCTCGCTGGAAAGCTGGGATGATTCTGGGGTTTTTACATCTATATAGACCTTTCAGATGAAGATATTTTGAGAAAAACTCAGGCGTGAATAACAACATTAACGACGTGTGTGTTCCATTTGGCTGTTTTGGTTTTGGGGTCCTGCTATTGTGCATGCTGTCAAACTGCTGGCTTACTGCAGTCCATGAATATACACCAGAGCCATCATCGTTAGGTCATTAATAACACCTTTGCTTCTCTTACAGATGACGAATCAAAATCTCCGCTGTGAAAAAAAAAAGCCCACTGAAAGGTAATTCTGGCCATTACTGTCAACTTAAGTCACAGCGCCTCCTGATCATTCAAACCCACACAGGTGTTGTCAATTATCCCGGCTGATTAGGTGAAACCTTTGTGGAATTAGGACTGGAACTGAGCCATGTCACCACTCTCTCCGCGGACAGACAACAGCTATAATGATGGAAGGTGTCTTGTCCCTAACAGGTTCGCCAGAGGAGTGAAGGAGATGACAATCAACCCCAGGCTGTACGCGCCCACATTGTCCTGAGGAGAAGGTTAGTGGATGTGTAGAGGCCGCTGGCAGAAAGATGCTGAATGCTGTGAAAATGATAATTTTTCATCTTTGGTAACAAGTGCTCAACATGTATTGGCACATACAGTTACTGAGTTTACCTTCAGTAGACATATTACCTCTGAATTTCAAGTCAATGCTGTAAACATAAATTGGGCAAAAATTGTCATTGATCGACCATCAAAATACCAACCAACAGCTGTTAAACAAGTATTATCAAAAGACGGACAGATGGAAAACAACGTCGAGCCCAGACCGAACAAAATGACAGAATGGTTGTGTGTGTGTGTGGAGGAAACTGTGGCCGCGCAAGGACTGCAGCATAATTCAGGAAACTGAAGAATGCAATAGAAGTTTGAAGGCTGTTAAAATAAAAACAATATAAAAGGCCGTGAGCTGCGAAGACAATTTCACAAAATGGAGCTCTGTGGGAGAGAGGTTTAACATCGGTCCTTGTTAATCTTGGAATTACAGATGGAGCAATAATATGGGTCTTGCAGTACATGCAGGGCTTATAGTGGTGCGGCATATCATTTGCAGCACACATGCCCGGGACGAGGCATGATATGATTTACATTTCAGGAATATTCTCATTCCGTGTAATATTTAATTGGAAGCTGGTGTGGAGTCCACAGGATTCGGTTAATTTAATGAATTTGATCATTTCTAGTCAGAGTCTGTCAGCCATGTTTAAACCGAATTGCACACTCTTGATGATTCACAGACAGCCAAGCAATCTGGCAATAAATCTAAATGAAGTTTAGAGTTGTTGAATTTTTCAAAGAGGTTGCTTCAAAAGTCATTTTTCCCCAATTATGTCTAGGTGACGGTTCAGGGCAGCGTCACATTCTAACCTTACTGCTGTTACGGCCTGTACACCTCTCGTCTTTCCTTTGCTATTTCTTTCATGTATTGTTTGTTTTCCAGCATGTGAAACTGTTCGTCTCCCTGGTGACATAAAGGATGAATGAATACATTAAAGGCTACCAAAATAGGTCATATAAGTCTTTGAATCTCTATGTTGAAGCAGGGGAGTTGTGCCACTCCAGCATCTTTTTTTTACGTCCTCACAGTACAGCCTCACTAAAAATTGACGGGTAGTGTTAAGTTTCAGAGCAAGGATTTAAGTCAATTGTAGAAACACTAAATAGGCTGTTTGCCTGCAGATAGAGCAAATGTTTTACAGGTGTTTTTCTGCCTCTTCCTCTTTGGTTTTATTGGTACTCTGTGCTTCAGATTCAAAGTATCACTGTTCAGCACAGACTTGGCTGATGCGACATAATGGCTCGTTTATTCTTTTTCTGTGTTAGAGGGAATTCGTTGCCATTTTTGGTCACAAGGTAAGTCATAGGGTGACCTTAAAGTGAATTAAGTAACCGATTTGAATACTGGAGAAGAGCATTAATGTTGTGGTTGTCACGGAAATGTATGGCGAGGACATGCTGTTAGGGTGAGAAGCTGAACTGGAATTGTTTTGTTGAGGAACCGGAGATATTAGCAAGAACAAAATACTTCCAAAAGTAATTATTAGGGCAGAATAATATGTATGCTATAGTAAGTAAATGGCCCTATATTTATTCTTATTTTAAATTGGCTTTCTATATAAGTTTCTGCTTACTTCGTACATATGTGGAAACTAGAAACAATAACTTGTGACAGCAATTTGTGATTCCTTGGCATAACATAATTTTGGGAATTGCACATTAGTCAAGGCCAGGAGGGTGGGGACAGATCAGTTGTACAGTGGTTCTGCAGAGTAGGTGTGGCAAAGCACAGAAAGGCAGATTTGATCGCATTATGGCCTGGCATGGTGACATGTCTCTGGCACATGGTGAGTCCAAGCCAGCTGCCAATTTCTTGCTCCTGTGGTCAGACAGGACCAGTGGCAACAATTGTTCCTGGCACAAATGATGTGCTATTGTTGTTTTACCTATTAGGTGAACAAAGTAGAGAATTGTTCAATTGTGTAAGCCATTATGGATTTGACTAGGTGAGGTGTAGCATGGGTGTCACTATCTGCTCTTCATCTTCACCTGCTCAGAGAATGAATCCTGCAGGAGCAGAGTTGTGGGTGTTTTTTAAGGGCCAAGCGAAAAACAAAGTCAGAGTGGTCACTGTCACCATGTGTGAATATCTTCTTCAGCTCAGAGACGCCACAAAGTGCTGTATGTTTCTGTGTGTGCTTAATATTTTACTGGGTAGAGGCTATTTTCCAAACAAACAATCAAATCCATTTTAGCCCACTGGCTTTAACATCAGTCTGACTATCATCTGGCTCATGAGCAAATTTATAAGACTACCACACAGTTTTTAAATACTAAATTGTAGTATGAGGAGTTAATATCAGCTGTTTGCCGAAGGTGATTCATCGCACTTGATTTAAACTTTTATTGAACAATGATGAAGTTGAGTTCCACAGTGCAACTATCCTGTAGCTTGTGGTGCTTGCTTTGCTTTTCTGTGTCTGCTGAATAAAATAAATAAAAAAAAAATTTGTATTAATAACTCAACCTCTAATGTCTGGTATACCAGACTAAGGGGTTTCGCTTTTCAAAGAAAACTGGAAAATGTGTCTCATCGCACAGTAATAATCCTTCCACACTGGACAAAAACCCACTCACACCCACTGACATCTGGCTTTTGACTTTGCAGTATAGTCACAGGTGTTTATCGGCTTCAGCATGGATCAGCAGCGATGGAAACACGACACCCAGGTGCAAGGGTATCACTTCGTGTTGAAAGGTGGCGGGGACAAGGGCTCAGATTAAAAAACATTGTTCAACATGTAAGATTTTAGGCTCTGCAAAAGTGGTATTATATGAGGTCAGAGAACATATTGTAAGTACAGTGGGAAGTCCTGTCTTTTTAAGCCCCCCTCCTGAATACCCGGTCTGCTCTGATTGGTCAGCTCACACATGCCTGAGCCAGCACAACTACCAACTGAGCAGCTGTGCTATTATTAATTCTTACATGCCACTAGGCAGAAATTATGTAAATTTGTGACATGGTGATGTAGTGTGATGCCAAGTTAGGGAGTTCAAGTCGACTACTGATGAGACATTTCAGGAGCAGTGGGAGAGAGGAGCTTAGTTTGTTGTGGGCTTTTTAACTCTCAAGGTGGTTTACTTGTAAAACACTGAAGGAAAAGAAAGAAAAACAAAAAGCGTTATAGGTCTCCTTTAAGGAGAAATGCCAGAACTTTACGCTTCATGAGAACAAACAATAATATTGACCGTGAAGGTCGCTCTTGCAGTTTTGCATATCAGAGAGAGTGGACTATCAGCCTTGACAGAGGTCTGTGCTCTCTGATGTTTAAGTATGGAGTGCAAGACATTTTCATTTCCATTATTTTTGCATGTTGAATTGCCTCTCTAATAAAAGCACACAACTGTGTCCAAGGATTTCTCCTTACGGCAGTCAGCTGTACCCAAATGTAGGATAGCGGGCTTAGCTGTATTTATTTTGGGGTCAGAGAGGCGAGAAACAAACAAATGAACTAAGATATAATGAGTAATAACAAACTTGAGTAATGAAAGTGAGTTTATGTAAAAAAAAACACAGTCCTAATGGAAATAACTAGACTAGAAGAACAGCGGAGAAAGAATAAAGAAGGTCTTGTGTGTTCAGTGGCAACCTGAGAGAAAATGTGCCCATACATTTATTATTAAAACCCACATCGAGAGATTTGATTTCAAACATATACTGGCCTGAGAAATCCCTTACCTGCTTAGAGAACTGGAAATGAATTTGCAAGTTCTTTCATACCACAGTGAGACGCACCGCTCCACGCAGTACGCTGGGCATCCTGCCCTCCAGCCAGGAATTAAAGCAAAGTCAGCGCATTGTGCGTCTCGCTAGTATCTTCAAACGACTGCCAAGAAATGATGTGCTGTAGCTGTTTTTCTTATGTTTGACAAGGCAGCCAGAAGACCTCCATTTGTGTTCAAATATCAAATCAGTGCTGCGAGTCAGGACAGATGTATTCATTTGTAAGCTCAAAATTAGGCGACAGGGGGAGTTCTTACTAGTTAGCTTTGATTTTTAAGGGCAAAACAACGGATTCACTGAAACATGAAAGTACCACTCCTTATTAGAGTCGGCTTTGTAGTGTGTGTTGTGTTCAAATGATGTGGGACAAGCAAAGGGCCATACATCTGAAAGTGTATGTTGAGATATTGCTAAGACAAGCGAGAATGGCAGCAGATAACAAAGCGGGTGTGTTCGTCGGGAAGATTCAGCTGCGCAGTGTGTCAGCGTGAGCGCTGACGGAGTCTGGGGTGAACGTTGTATATCAACGAGATGTCTGACAGAAAGTAGGAAAGAGAAAAGTTTTTTTCAGTTAATGTGAATACATCACAGTGCAATATGATTCACTGCGTAGAACATCAACAGAAAATCAGTTTGAAGCTGATTAATTTTGTGATATTTTCATACATCATGCTGCAATGTGACATCAAAGAGATAGTTTTATTAATATGGTGCTATTGATTTTTTTTTTTTTTTTTTTTGGTGGCATTAGCTGGTCCTACTCAATTTATTTGACAGCGCAGACAGAAAAAACTAACAGCCAATCGGTTTATTGGACTTATGTGTGTGTGTGTGTGTGAGAGAGAGAGAGAGAGACAAAGAGCGAGGTTTTGTTCACTTTGGAATATCAAAGCTGAAAGCTGGCTGTTGGCTGAATTAAACGAATCGTGCGGAATTATGTCGGATATCGGAGCATTAGTTTATTCTCTGATCTCGGTTCATGAGATAAGAGTGACAGATAATGTGGTTGTCCGTTGCGAAAAGAGCAGCAGACCATCCTGCATGATTGCTCTAACTTGGACAAAGGGTGATGGCCTTGTTTAAAGTATCAGTCTGTGGTTATAGTCCACTGCTGAAATGCATTAGAATGGTTACAATCTTTGTGTTTTAAGGTTTTATTGCATTTAAATATGTGTGCCACGGAGGCTGGAAGCTGCATTGAGCTGCAGGATGCACAGTTGGATGCTTTATTATTATTATTATTATTATTATTATTATTATTATTATTATTATTATTATTATTATTATTATTATTATTATTATTATTATTATTATACAAGAACTCCACTGTATCATCCAGGTCATGGTAGTCTCGAAACTGAAGAAGCCTCTTGTGAGAGGTGAAACATCTTCAAGAAACTGAAACACGTCCAGTTGGCTACGATATAGCACATAGAATTGTCCTCACAAAGTTAGTTTTTTAGTGTGCAAATAAAATTATGTGTTTATTATTGAGGTCATAGATAACAGGCCGTCCTCATCAGACACGTCCTCAGACTTTCATCATCAGGTATCTGGGCAGCAAATTACTCAAAATACCATAGATGATATTTGCTGACTGATGACCCCCGATGAACGTATGACAGACAGAAACATTGTGTTAATAAATTATTTCAGCGGTAAGCGAGATACTTATCAAGTTGCACCGTGCTCCGACGCACCTGTCACATATTCAGGTGTGCAGACATTTATTTAAAAATAATTGTTTATCCCTGTCTTTAGCATACACGAAGGCGGCAGAACATCAGAAACACCTCTGAATATAATGCAGACCAGAACAAAAAACACCATTGCTGACTGAGACATCAATGCAAGAACATATAAAGGAATTAACACCTTGTAGAGCGTGTCAAAAAAACTGAATACATGAAGGGAACTGTAAAAAGCAGACAATTTTGCCAGATAATTGGATTGCATTAGATTGTACAGGTGTGGCTCAGAAACCCAGGAGCGACCTTTCACTTAACTCACCAGATCCAGCGCTATTACAGAAAATATCACTTAGTGTATCTTTAGCTTATACCTACATCCTAATTGGCTGTCCAAGTGAGAACTGGATGCTGTGCTTTTTCCTGTTTAAGTGCCAAACCACAGATAATTACGGGGGCAGGGTGTTTTCAGATAAACGGTAACAGTTAATGGGATAGTGGCAGAGTGACTCAATATTTAGCTGCCTCGGGGCAGGTTTGGTGCTTATCTCTGACCTCTTTTGTGTGGAATTTGCATGTTGTAGTGTCCCAACAACACTGTTATCTGGTGGATTGGATTAGAAGGGCTCCATAGAGAGAAATGTTTGAATGATTATCTGTTATGTTGCAGATACAGGATGGGACTTAGTGTATTTTTTTTGCAGGGTATCTACCTTTTATCCCACATAGGTATACCAGGTTAGCAGGGGAGGAGGTAATTAAGCTGGAAGGTAAAAAGGAATATTCAATGACACTTAACGCCTGGCTGGAGTTTGTGCACATTTCCTTCATACCTTTCACTGTTTTACACCTGCTTGGCTATATTTTCAACCTTACCTGTTATGCAAATTCACCACTTTTTCCGCAATTATCATCTACTTTTACACTGAAGCTGTGGCTGCTGGTGGGAGCAGCTTGCCTTTAATTGTCTGTGGGCTTGAATGGTTTATTGTTGACAGGAGGAAGGTCCTAATTGCATAATTGGAAGAAAAAAAGCCAGAGATGTAAAGCTTCACAAAAAAAATGTTTCATCAAAAATCTCTTTGACAGTGCTGCATACATTTTGAAATTGTTTTAATTAGTGTTGAATGATTAAAAATGTAAAAAAAACAAAAGCAAATAAAGAACAGAAAAGGGAGTGAAGCTGAAGAGCGAGATAATGTGTTTTCAAGAAATAGTTCAAAGCGCAAGAGGAAATTCCCCACGGTACACTGATAGACGCTGCTTATGTAAGAAGTGAGAATCTCTATAAATATGCGCATGTGTGTTTGTGTGTGTGTGTTTGTGGTGTCGCAGTAACCCCAACTTGCCTTCCTCGTGACGACAATTTGAAGAGTCACAAATTGATTAACATCAACTGAAAAACTTTGCAACGCATGCCGCCAACCCTCAGTTCATCTGATAAGATTAATTTTTAACACAGCGGTTTCATTTTCTGTATCTGCAAGCTTTTGATTTGCAGCTGCCTTTGAAATCCAATCCTTTAATGGCAAATGTGCATCATTCAATAGAGGACATTATGTGAGGATGCTTGAGCGTTAAGCTGCTTTGCCGTGATGCTGTGAAAATACATGTCGTTTTAGATGAAATGATCAAAGACATTTTCAAAATGTACGTTCCGTTCATAGCTGGCTTTAAACTTCATTAGAAGTGGACGGCGTGTCAATTAAAGTAACCAGCAAATTCTGAATTAGACACAAATTGGACACCGCACACTGTTGTGACCAACCCAGAACCATTATGCTTTATTAGTCAACAGTTTCTAATGATAATGGTATGTAACTATTATGCAGTACATCATTGCGTAGGCTGTTAGCCAGGAGGCAGTGACAGTCTCATTAAAATTGAGTTTTAATTAATGATCTTGTCTGTTTATTACAAGTGTCATGATGTGCACGAGTGCAACCCCTGCACATTCACACGTTGTCAGCATGACAATACAACCCTAATGGCTATCTTTGGTTATGATCTTAGGAATCAAGGTAGTGTTTAATACATCACAAAGACTGGGTTAAACTTAGAAGCAGTTGCCGAAACCAATTCTCCCAACAGTAACACTGACGGAGCGCCCGAGGGTCTGGTCACTTTCATTATAATAGACAGCAGAGAAGATTTGGTTTCTGCTGCAGTCACCAGGCAGCTGCAATCAGGAGCGCCGCTCTCTCACGCTCTTACCCAGTAATTAGAAACAGAGAGGATGGAGGGGAGCGCCTGCATTTAACCTTCACATCCCCTTGTTTTATTAGAAGTGAATTTCCACGTCCTATTTCAGTAATCTGGCTGCACAACTTATGTTTGGCTTTATGCAATTTCCCTGACATGGTCAATGTCCTCCTTATAAACATGAAAATGTCTCGTCTGTCATAGTTTATTTGTCATTTTTGGTGTTCTGGCAGCCATTTTATTTCTACAGGTCTGGATTTGTGCACCCTCTAAAATAAGACTTATTCCACTTGTGCTTATCGGAAAAAGACTTCTGCAAATTCAGGATAATGAGTTGCAACTTGAGGTGTTTGCTCCTTATCCACACCACAGCTAATTCTGTATGCCAAATGGGATGCTTGGCTTGCTGCCCTTCGCTGCGTGCACCGAGGGAATCCCAAATTCCAGTCGTAAAAGCACAGGAAGCGGTGACCTCTTTTGAAAGACTATGAATCATCCTGTTATCTCCATCTCCTCAGCAGCAGGGACTCTCATTCCAACGTATCACTGTCGAGTCAGGGCTTGCTAAATGAAGTGGGAAGGCAGTAGTAATGACATTGCGATGGCGTTCTCGTTCAGATATGCAAACAGTATTATACAACGGACTTGTGAGGAAGTTGATGCTTAAGTTACACAGAAGGTGGGATGATAGAAAATCTGTTCAGTAATTCACTTTTCAACAGTGCGGTCCCAGGCTGGCGTAATAAGGCGCAGACAGTCATTAGCATGCAAGTGTCTATGCTTGTCTAGTCAAATTACCTTTTGGCCTCGCCACTGCGAATCAAAACAACCAGCCCTTCAAGTCAGCTGATTAAATGCAGCAAATATCTGCTCTGACTGATTTTCTCCTGAAGATATAACATGTTAGAGGGGTAAATCTTGCCAATTGAAGCTCAAGATTCAATTTGGTGTCCGATTGTGTTACTAATCGATTTTCGATTCCATTCAATTCTCGGTTCGAAGACAATACTCTTAGAGAGAGTAAACACAAGCTGTCCTCTTCTTAAGTTTAAGCAAGTTGAATTAGGTCTCCAACCTGCTGTTAGTGAAAGTGTTGTAATTAATGGGATATGAAACATGAATAAGATCTATACATTTTTCAAGTATAATCATATAAGAGAACATGACGCAGGGGTTTTCTACCTGGAAGTTATTGTTAACAAACATTGTGGCTCGGATGATTAAACTAATTAAAATAAAAAGGTTAACTTTTTTTCTGCCTCTTGCTCTGGTATCCTACGTGCTAAACCACTGACAGGTGTCCTCAGTCCGCTAAACTATAATCTAAAACTCAACGGGAAAATCTGAAAAATGACCTGCAGCCTTTTCATTTTAAAAATCAGTTCAGTCAGTTAATTAAAATGAAGAATCTGAAAGCATCTTGCAGTGAATCTGTTGGCCATCGGTGTACCAGACGCTGAGCAGACGCAGGGTTATTTAAGGTAAATCAAACTGAGGAGAGTCATTTTCCTTCACCACAGAAACTGTTCAAGTTGTTAAATGCTGCAGTGTGTGTCAGTCAGCTGGTCTTGTTTGTAGCTGCTCCGCTCTATCGACATGAGTCTCTGGCAAACATGTGGCCTTTTTTCACTTTCATTTCGCAAAAGGTAATTATTATATTTCTCGATGATGGATTACAAGACAGCTCTAACCTGTACGTTTCACATCTATGAAATACAATTTTGACGATTTATTCTGCCCTAATCGCCTGTCACTCAGACGATACATCAGAGTGTGCGGAGCGGATATGGTGAACAGCGGTGCTAGCGATACCTCTAACAGCAGAAATTACATACTGTGTGTTTATTACATGATGGTGAAACCTCACATTGCGCTATATTCAACCTTTCCAGGGGTCAAATGTATACAGAAACTGTTCAATAGAAATTTTTCAACTACTGAAGGTGAACTCTGTTTTTAGGGCAGCAGCTAACTTACATTCATTTGAGCTAGCATATCCTCACAGCAGCCTCATGCAGGGATTTGACTGTTTCACTTTGATCCGTTTTATTCTTTCTGGCATGCACATTAGGTCTGTATCTGTCCCCCCACATTCCCCCGGATTGAATATGATTTGGACCACTGCATGTCTCCGAATTAACATTTACCGCCAGAAGTGAGTGTTATTTTTAAGTGTGGGCTGCTGTGTTTGCTAAAAACATTTGCTCTTTTATTTTCATTGTAACATTAATCCCGTTGTCCAATTATTCAGGTGAGTGAGACCTCACAAACACTGAGGATGCTTGATTGATAAAAGGTGGAATTCGCGGTCGCCGTTCTAATCTGTGTGCAGCAACAGAATGCGTTTCAAAGGTCACGTCCCTGCCGCAGACAGACATAATGGATATGTCACTTCTGTCTATGTTTTTGTGGTGAGGACCAGAATATATACAAGTATCACACCACATTTTAGTCCTGAATCCTCTAGCATGAAATTAAATTCCCACCGCTTAAAGCAAATCACTATAACCATTTATATTTTCTAGTATTAGTGTGGAATAGTTGCAGTACTGATAAGAGATGTAGCTAAATTGCAGCTCCTCTACCCCACAGAAAAATTAATTATGGTTGCTTTTTTTTTTTTTTTTAAATGCTCTCCTCACCAAAGCTCAGAATGAGACAACAGCATCAGAGCACTAAATTTATGATCAGAAATGTGTCACCAGCAAGCCATTTGCAGGTGTAAATAATTGTGTTCATACATGCGCCCAAGGGAAGGCCACCGTAAATCACAGGCAGCGTTCGCATGTGGCGTGATGCCAAATTGAATTCTTCAGCAAAAAATAGATTTAGGCTGGCCTGCTGCCAAAACAACTAAGTCAATTTTGCTTGTGCCAAATTACAATGTAATCCAAGCTGGATTTGATATGGTTTACGCTGTGTAAAGATGGCTAATATTGGCTGGAATAGATGAATTGGAAGATTCTGGATTAAGAGCAATGTACCATAAAAATCTACAATATCGCTTGTGTGCGATCCTCTTATCTCCCCCCCACCCCGCAGAAGATCAGTTAAGTTAGATATTCGACTGTTAATGACTATGACATTTCTAAATGTCTCGTAAAATAGGGCACATTGGCTGTCTTTGAAAGAGGAGATGGGACACCTGGTGGTCCGGAGCTGGCCAGGGGCCCAAGAGATGGAGAAAAGGCTAACCTTTTAAAATGAAATGAGATTAGGTCATTCATCCTTGTCTCAGCATTTCCATTGTACTGTTTTGTGCAGAAAAGAGATGAAATCGCAGCAATCCGAGGGTCTGGCACACAAAACCCAAACTCTAAAATTAGGTTTTCATGCTGCCTGTCCACAACGTATAGAACTGAGTCTTGCATAACAATTTCCCACGGTGCTGTCTCCTGGCATGAAAATGTTCCAGCCATCTCCAGCAGTGGAAGGTCAATCCTTATCTCACTCAGCATATTGATTCTTTGAAGTTATTGTATGGAGAATAATACCTAGAAGGCATTTAGGATGTTGCATGTATGTCTCCTGGCAGATTACAGTTATATACAGTATGTTTTATGCATAGAATTAACATTATTACCTTGCTATCTAAGGGGGCATGTGAATGTAGTTGAGTTTGCTCAAAAATACGTGCATGATTTCTTGAAGTGATAATTTATTCTCTGCAAGGATTAAAAATCTACATATAACCATCCTGGTGCAGACCCACAGAACCATTTTGTTCGCCTTTTGACTTGCTATTCATGTTGCTTTACTTTGATCGGCTGGCTGTCAGTGGGAAATGACTCATAATGGGGTGCTGCTAATCCCTCAGAATCAGTGTTTGCAGTGATTAGTATTCTCCAGAGGTGAATATTTATAGTATTTAAATTCATAACTCCACTGAGCTCAAATAAAGCACCTGATGCCAGAACAGAACTAGACCACCAATTTATGATATTTTCATTTTTTTTTGTTTTAGTCCTGGCGTGCATTTAATTCCTGCAAATGTCATTTTGGAGTAATTATCACTTTGCTAAATGTCCCCCCCAGTCGCTGTGGTGTCACAAACAAAATATTACCTGAACAGTTACAGTGACATGTAACACAGATGCCTCTGATCCTTTCACTGTAATATTGCAATATTTTTTCACATCAGGGCACTTGTGGCTCATTAGTGTCATATCACTCATTATGGATTAGGGCTGCAACTAACAATTATATTAGTTGTTTGGTCTTCAAAATGTGAAAAAAATTATTGACAAATTGGCATCGTTATTTCTCAAAGCCAAAGATGACATCCTCAAATTGCTTATTAAGTAATCGTACAGAATTTGGTCATCAGGTTAATAACTGCATGAAAGGATACAGCAACTATATTGTACAAACTTTAAGTGTTCAATTAAAGGTGCAATAGATAAGATTTAACCATCTTGAATTCTTACGGCCAAAAAATAACAGTGCAGTATACTTCCAGAATAACTGCTAACTGCTGCTAACTGTGTTCTTTTTATACATCCATGGCTGTCGCTATATAGCTGAGCTAGTATTGGTGTTTAAACCCGTCTTACAGGAGCTAGCTGGTTAGCGTGCTAACTTCAGTGGATACCTATTCAACACAATACATAGATGTCTTTGATATAACGTCAACACTGTCATTTCTTCACATTCTATAGATCATTTTATTACATTATGTAATGTTTTGAACAATAAATCATACATATTGTTCTTTTAAAACTTTCCCTTCTAATGATTACTTTCATTAATGATTAATGTGCTAATTATTATATTAAGTGACATCCTCAAGTTACTTCTTTTGACCCACCAGCAGTCCAAAACCCACAAAACTCTTCATTTGCTATAATAAATGATAAAGCAGAGCAGCAAATTCTCACATTTAGGAAGCTGTAACCAGCAAATGTTTGACATTTTTACTTTAAACATGACTGAAATGATTAACAGATTATCTAAATAGTTGGCAACAAAGAGTGACTAATCAATGAATGGACTAATCACTGGAATGCTTGTGGAAATATTATATTATGTAAATACTCAAATAGTCCAAGATGCAAATGCCAAACTTAAAGTGTAAAACAGTGTGTGATTCCCAAACTTTCTACTTTGGGAGAACCAAAACAGCTGCAGGGAGTCAGAGCCCTGGTCTACATCGGTGAGTCACAGGCATCAGAGCCCGCAGTCCTAGACCTCACGTCATTCCCATTTAATATTTTCATTAAAGTGATTACACACGGAACCCTTTATAAAATTTGTGTCAGTGATGTGGCAAATTTAACTTTCTGCCCGCGGGATGGTAACTGGGTGATGCTAACCTTTGGTGTGATGAAGATAAATCCCCAACTCGGGAGATACTTCTTGTCATGAGAACACCACCATCCTGAAAATAGAATAAACCGATTCATCACGCTTCAGTTGGGCTTAAATAGTAAAACAGTGTTGCAGCTATGGCTGTTTTGTGCCACTACTTCTTTCTCTGCTCTCTCTGCTGCTGTGAATGCCCACGGCCAGTCCGCGGCTGAGGGATCAAATGCTGTGTCCCATTTTGGGACCAGTCCATTTGGCGGGGAAGTTCTGAGACACTGTAAAACTCAGTAATATGATCTTTATAATCACTTTTCTCAGTGCTATAATTACTGTAGTCTTGGCCTTGAACTCTCCCTCGCCTTGTGAGATGTCGCGAGGGGGTGATTTAACTTGGCAGAAGAGGTTTGTGTGCTTCAATCCTGAAATAAAGTTCATCTGACGTTATTCAGTTTTTTTTTTTTTCTGTTAGCAATAGGGTTCTTTATGGAAAGTGGGCTTTTAATTAATAAGAGGACTAATTAAAGAGATTTTAGCTTTGCACGGACTGGCATCAAACCGGTGCAAACTGATTTATTTTCCAATAGTTAAAACTGGTCATTAATGAGCATCAACCATGCAGAATAAAATTAAAAAATAAATAAAAATCAAAGGACTCCTGGAGGGAAGTAAAGTAACCTGTGGGAGCCACTTTTCTTCAAACACTCAAGGCTTTTTATAGCTAAAAAGCCAGAAATCACCCATGTCACGTATCTCCTAACATAAGCAGCTTGTTAAAATAACAGTCCACATGCTGCGCTCCCTTGCTTTGATGCTAGTCACTTCAGAACAGGAGGCACACAGCTACTAGATTATCTGACCTACAGGTAGCACTCTGCTGCCATAACTCAAAGTTTGGCCCCGAATATTTACAGCATAACGGCCACAGAACAGCACAGCAGCGTTTGACTGGATGTTTAATGGGCTGAAAGTGAATCCATGGTAAAAAAAAGATATACAATAAAAAAGGGCCTTTGGCTCCTGAGTAGCAGGTTTTATTACTTGAATTATGCTTCCACCATAATCACTTAAAATGTCTCTGTACCTTTTTGCATCTGAACGTCTGCGAAAACAACTATTATCAGTTCTTCTACTTAAATGCAGGAGGCTCATTACCGTGGATGTCAGCGTCGCATTATTTTTTTTTTTTTTCGTCAAACCCGTGAATCCATTTCACCCTAATTGCTGTTGAATTATTAGCAGTGCAGACATTAGCCGAAAGAAATTATGAATAGCCATTAACTATTCACACAGTCGAAACTCCCGTGTGGAAAAGCCAGCTGACAGGGTGATTTAGATAAATGTATACATGCATTAGGAATTCTGCTTTTAATTGTGCGGCACAGTAAAGGAAGATGCAATGTGTTGGATGCAGTTAATTGAACCGCTATTATATGCTGCGTGTTGAAATACAGGTAAACTATAAAAAGCAATTGTGGATGTTGCTGTTTTTTTTTAAAAAAATTTTTTAAAGCGCGTTGTGTGTGATCTATAATAATGTTTGCCCCTTTACCAAACTACACACAATGGATTATCTAAAATCCAGCTCGGCACATACCGTGAAATCCTTTCCATTGCTAATTTTGACCCATGTGGTAAAAACCAGCATGAAATAAACATTTTCACTGTTGAGTTTGTCATTACTACATCACCCTTTTAAAAAGCCTGCCTTGGATACAGAACCAAAGGAAGAATGATAGCTTTTGGTAACAGCATCTGCAGAGCCTGATAAGCTTAGTCTGGGTGGTGTTAGTGAATCAAGACCCTTGACTATCTCCATAAGCCCTGTTGCAGTGGCCGGCTCCTAGATGTAGGTCTGGATAAGCTGTGGCCCCGACATCATTTACAGCTTTTCGAGAAAAAGGATAACCGAAAGGATAAAGAGGGAAAATCAGTTATGATACATGTTTTACGGGTCAGCACACCTTGACAGGGAGAGCACAGACCTCCCACTTTATTCAGCTGCTTTGTGTCCTGCTTTAGAGTGTGGCACGCAGTCTGAGTCCCTCGCTCCTGCAGCTGCAACAAGCCCTTCTGGCAGGTGTGAGGAGAGTACACTGTAAGACAGGATTTTCAGAGACCTTAAATGCTACCTTGTTGACAACATGGGGACTTCAGCGAGGACAGCCGTGGGCTCAAAAATGAATAACCAGCTGCTGTTTGTGACTTCGCAGCCCATTTGCCAGGATACAATTTTGGCAGTTAACGATTCTGCAAACCTCAGATATATTTATGTGTATGTATCATAGATTACCTACCATATAGACATACATTTGTACAAAACATGTCAAATAACTTTCACATTACGTGTGTGTGTTATCTGACTGTCATGAAGGGAGGTGGATGTGGAATTGCAAACAACAAGGTTGACGAGCTTCAGACTGCAGTTCAAGTCAGCTTTTCAATATTTGTCAGCGAGAAACTACTCGATATTTTTTAAACCTCTCGACATTTCCAGCCATGTTTGTGGTTACAAAAACCTGATATTCTGAACAGGACCA
This sequence comes from Acanthopagrus latus, assembly GCF_904848185.1. Lineage (NCBI taxonomy): Eukaryota > Metazoa > Chordata > Actinopteri > Spariformes > Sparidae > Acanthopagrus > Acanthopagrus latus. The sequence goes on from NC_051040.1 coordinate 9,652,855, forward strand.
TCTGTAGCTGTGTTTGAGGCGACAAACAGGTTTTTTTTTTAGGAGACCTCAGGCAGTCTCCAGCCATGTTTGTGGCAACCCAAACAGGTATTTTAAGCCAAAATAAATTTGTTTTTCTAACTCTAACCAAGTGGTTTTTGTACCTAAATCTAACCAGAGATTAAGCAAAGCGGTGTTGCAAGAGAAAACTTTAAATGAATGTGGTTTTGCAGAAACAAACTTTGCCAGCATTTATTCTGGTGATTGGGCTGTTTCATGCCAAGTCTGCCACATAAAAGTAATTGACCTATAACTTTGGTATAAGTAGCATTTTTGTGACTTGATGGATCAAATTAAATTTCTGGTTTTGTTGAATTCATGTTTGTTTTTCTCTTTGTCTCATTGAGGCTTTATCCCTCAATTACAAACCCTCTTCGAAGTAACATTTATACTAGATTGACAAACTTAATTGCAGTGCACAGAATGGGCACCAGCCTTCAGACAAATGCTGGTAAAATATGCATGTGGTTAGACTCACCAGCTAGAAAGCAATGGTAATGTGTTGAGATGCTGCTTTGTCAGCAAGCTTACACATGAATGGATATCTGTGAAACTTGGATGGAGGATGGGTCCTGGCCCAGAATAGACCTTATCTATATCTTATAGTCCCGATCTGGATAAAGGGACACATCCAGAAGTTATATCTCACTCTCCTTTACATGGTGAAATAGGCAAAATAGGCAATTTTTGTTAATTTTTCAGGGAATAATGCAAAAAATATCCTATTTAGGTGACTGGTATCTATGTGTGAGAACAAATGGATGCAGATCCCAGATCTGTGGAGTCTATACAGGGCTAATTTGTTTGTTGTCTTGTTCAGTGGCAGTACTTACTATACTCCAGTATAGTGCTACATTCCTTTACCACACAGTCGTAGGAGGGGGGTCGGGGTCACCAGTGGGTGTTCAAAGCGGATAAATTTAACAAAGGACACTGGGGTTTGCGTCATGCCTCTCTCGTGTGGTAAGGTTAAGGCTGTTGTAACACTTTGATTAAGGTAAGGGGAAAGGAGCAGGTTATTAAGGGATCATGACTTCTTAAAGGTTAAAGTCAAAGTTTGTGTTTTGGTTAAATATAGTAACGGTGAACAAGTCCTGTGTTTCAGTTGAGCTCGTGCATTATGTGCTTTTGTTGAGTAGACTGAAACCTGTGCATGCACAAGTTAACACCTTCTGCAGTTTGTTGCTCAGGAGCTGCAGTTGAAATTGAGCCGAAAGCTAACTGCATCATGGGTAATGTTGTTGATCAGTGCGCAATGTCCTCGTAAAAAAAAAAAAAAAAATCATAATAAAACCTTAGAATTAAGACTTTGTATGCATCTTTAATTACCAGACGCCATCATTATTTCAAAATGAACCAGGGGTGAAAACTACAAATTGTGGCTGAGAAAAACAGCGCTGCCACCGAATCCTGATTTTTTTTTTTTACAGTGGCCTGCAGGATACAGCTGACATTTGAAAAGGTTGAGCTGCAGACGACACCCCAGAACAAGTTAAGAGACAGACCTGAAAGTCAAATACAGGCTTTTTCCACTTCAAATGGATGCATCTTTCTCCCATTCTTTTGTGTTGTCTCCATCACGCCATAACAGCTTAAAGTGAGTTTTATCTTCTGTTTTCATTGAGACGTTGTTTGTGTGTGCAGAGTGGAAAAGTTTATATCTAGAGTAAAATAAGTTTGAGGCATCAGAGGAAATTGGAAAACAACAGAGTCGCTCTGCTCCATATTGCAACTATATCAAGCATAACCACATAGGTGAGGTTATCAGTTTACCGTTCACATTGCTGATACGAATTTGATTTCCTTTTATATAGGCCCGTTGTCTTTGTTTTTTTTTTTTTAGAAATCGAGGACTTTTTCATAGAGGGGCTCCATTTAGTGTTGGCAAAGAGTTGAATAACAATGCTATTACCTGCCATAAACGGCCACATTTACAGAGATCAAGAAGTGCACGCTCTGTATTTTGTGCTCCGGCTGCAATTTCTCCAACTGAGTAAAACTGAAACGCAAAGGCAGTGTGTGTGAGCTTGTTCGTGTGCAGAGTCGTGGGCGTGTGCATGTGTGTGCTAATGGGAAACTAAATCACGGTGCCTTGTCTTCATCACAGCCCTGTGAATTACCTCAGCGCGCAGAGCAGCTTATCCACCGTCCAATGAGACTGCACATTGTCTGGTGCGATCTCTGCTCCCTATAAGCTCTCCTACTGAACGTCAGATCAACATTTGGCACATTTTGTTTTTGTTTGCTTTTTATTTTTTGTCTTTGTTGACAAAACTACTGTGAGCATCTGCTCCATAGAGGAACAGAGCCTGAGTGTGAAAGATTTAACAGATGTTATTAGTGTTTCATCACAAAGGCATGAATGAATATTCATCTGCATATTTTTACAGTTATTAATAAATTACCGCAGCAGTCACCATAAGCATTACTTTCAGTAATTAGGCTAATGTTGAACATCTTTTTTTCTGCGCCTTTGGCCTTGTTTCGTTAACGTGGATGTGGATTTAATGATCCCTCTATGAATCTTGTCATAGATCACCATTTGTTTTGCTCGATGGTTGCATATCATCGAAAAAGCAAATTATTGATCGGTTGCAAGCTTAACAATAAAAAAACCTATTTCATGTAGATGTGGACTTTGATCCGGAGCATCCTCTGCAGCCGTTGCGAATTGTCAGGTTTGTGTTACCTGATATCACGGAAACCAGGTTCTCGCTGTTCTTTGTTGCACCTTATTTTGTTTCTTCAGAGAATCAAGTTTGTCATGGAGAAGGTATAATGAGCTCTTGTTAAAAATGACACTGCAAGGCTGCTAGACTCAGAGCAGCATGTCACATTTCTTGTCACAGAAACAAGTCCAAAATTAACTTCTGCCTTGTATTAATCATCTGACACATGACATGAGATATAGAACAACAGCTCCCGACATAGTGGGAGAGACCAACAGGACACAAGGGGCCAAGAGATGATTAACATGATAGGAGAGCGGGGAGAAAATCACATGCGACACAAGATACTTTTGCTGGGTTTTGCCTTTTCCCTCCTCTTCTGGCCTAAAAAAAAAAACTATTTAACATGTAGAAGTCAAATCCTTTCTTCAAACACTTAACTGCTCAAAGCTCAAAGGCTATGTTCAGACTGATAGCCCAAATCTGTATCTGTACTATATATCCAGATTAGCTTACAGTTAGAGGTGGTTTGAAGTGCGATTCAGAGTCCGGATGCTCTCACGCCTCATATCAGATTATACAGGTGTCTTCTGTGTCACTCGCAACACAACTCGCAACACGACACACAACAACTACGTCGAGTCCAGAGTCACCGAAGTGCATCAGTGCTCGACAGTCTGTGAACAGCCTTGCTGAAATAAATCATCTGCTCCATGACTAGACAGCGTGATTGTTTGGACAGGCATCTACGTCTCCATTTTCTCATGCTTCTGTGTTGGGAAACTGCATCACCAGAGTACTGTACGTAGTTACTGACGCCTACATTGTTACTACAGCAACCCATGTGATCGGCTGGTGATGCCTGGGGACATAATCCGATCTGATCACTTTCACATCTGATTTCAGAAACAAATCAGACATTCCTCCTTCCTCATTAAAACAATTCAGATCATACGGATATGCACATATTTCTGTATATGCATTGTAAGCTTTAAGTTTCCGTTCTGTATACTGCACTTTGATTGGCTTTCAAAGTATTTGTGACGTCACAAAGCATGCTCATAGATCCATTTCTTAAAATCAGATTTTCAGTGACCACACAGAAAAAAGTACACTTTCAGTCAATGAATGTGAAAACAGCCTTCTAGTGTTGAATATCATTCTATACAATTAACTGCAGGAACTAAGAGGGATCCACTGACACTGAATTTAGTCAACGTGGGCTCTGTCACACACACAACTCCATACTGTACATGTCATTACATTTTCATTACAGACCTTCAAATGTTAGAGTCTTGTGTTGACATGACTCATTGCCAAAGTCCTCACAAGGACTTTGTTAATGAGTCATGTTTGATAAACGGAATATTGGTTTGCAGTTAAAAGTAAATAAAAGTCGTACTGACTGTTTAAACAGGCGTCACATTGTTTGGAGAGGACATGCTTTTAACCACTAACTAAAAGCCGTCTGTATTGAGATTTTAATTCACTTAAAATGCAGCTGTGTTCATAAAACAAAAACAGCAATAATGAATAGACAGTCAAGGATAATGCAAAACAAATTGACCGATATTTTTAATACCAAGTTGTGCAAAATCCATTAAAGATAAATGTGACTCATAAAGGAGGCATGAAGACAAAAAATAATTTCTTTTCTACTCCCCTTGGTGATTTGTAATGCATGAGATGTTGACCTAAACGCTCTTTAAGGCTAAACAAGCCTGTCCGTGTGGATGTCTGTGCAAAGTGATGCAAACGTTCATACTGCTCAGCAACACCTAAGAATAACAACCGTCGCTCGGCCGGTCTTCTTTTTAGTTTCCAGTTCTGGAGAGGGAAAGTAAGACGTCACACACACGCATTTTTTTCTGTTAATATAATCGCGTCCGATCAGGAAAGATTAGAAGAACTCATTTTGCCGTGCTTGATAAACATGTAAATACATGCAAATTTCTCAAGCGCGGCTGTTAAACTGGAGATTTTCAGGACACATTTGCTCTGCAGGAATGGATTTTGACCCTGGTGCTTCAGCGGGTGAATGAGGGAGCCTCCGTGAGGAGTCCTGTTGCAGATCTGATGAAACCAGAGATGGGAGTGCTGGGAGGGGTGGGACGAGGCTCTTTGATCTCCATCTACTTGAATGAGCACTGGCATAAATTGCCGCATCCACTATCAGCAGTGAAAATCAAATGAGATCTACAAAGCACAGGCCTAGTTCGGCTGATGTGCTCTAACTATTGGCAGGGTCCAGTGAGATATCATTAGCGTCGTTGTAGTGGGAAGAGACGGATAAGACTGACAGATAGGCTGCAATGAAATGAGATAGCTGATTGTTTATGTCCCTCTGATACTTTGTCCTTTTTTATTTTGTCGTTTCGGGCTCGCTCACACTTTGACAACAGGGAGGTGTGCATGTGTTTCGCAGGGAGATAGTGGCAGATAACAAATAGCATTAGGAAAAACAGACTGTTTTGTAGGCCAGCGAAGTTTGGCAGTGAGTTAAACTTCATCACTGTCAAACTATCAATATAAAACATCACCATACGCTCTAAAGATTTTCTTCTTTTTTGGCCTGACAAACGCTTGCCTGGAGCGAATGTACACAGTCACAGATGTATTGAGCAAGCAGTGATTTTCCTATGAGAAATCCAAGAAAGGCTGCCAAGAACACACTTACTATTTTTTTTTTTTTTTTTTGTAAAAGACGCAGCACAATCAATCTCAGCCATCCCCTTTCCCTCGTGATGAAAACACAATCCCTCTCACTGAAATTTGCTTTGGGATTTTTCCGCCTACCCGTGTATATTGTGCACATCAATAAGACAGTGTTGCAAGTGTCTTATTCAGTGTAGAAGTTTATGATTGTGAGGGACTTAATGCTCTTTTTTTCTACAGGTATGCTGAGCACTCAAGGATTCTCTTAAAGAATCACGTCATGTTTGTTTGTTTGTTTGTTTGTTTGTTCTTTAAGTTTCATTTAATAGATACCTGAATGCTAGAATTCCAAAGTGAGGCTGAATTTGAAAAAGAAAAAAATGCACTTGATTGAATGACTTGAATCAGTGTCCTTACCTTGAAATACCTTTTTAAAACATCCAGGTTTTTTTTTTTTTTTTTTTTTAAATATTTTTTCCCTCTCGGGGGTTGCACATAATGGAGCTTTTTTAATTGCACTCTAACCGTTTTTTCAAAGATTCAGCGTCACTTCACCTCATCACAGCGGCACGGCTATACTACTTATCAGTGCAGGCGGGTCCTTGATGCGGCTGAACAACATTTCAGCAACAAATGAACGACGTCTGTGTTCTGCTTGGTCGTGGAGACAGTTTCACAGTGTCTGGTCCTGCATTGAAATTCTGGTCCTGTAAAAGACACAAGCGTGGAGTGGAAAGATAACAAGCTCACTCCTAATCTCCCTAAATGTGTTTGAGGCAGGTGTTTCCTGTAAAAAAAAAAAAAAAAAAAAAAAAACAGGACAGCGCAACAAGATCAAAGCTGCATAAATTCTGTCATCTCATTCTGCATTCAGAGCAAAATGAAGCTATTTGCTGTCTGGAAGTGTTAGAAAATACAAATAAAGATGGTTTAGCCGTTTGATACTGGTGTCATTGCTGACGCCGAGGATTAATTTTAGGTTTGGGCTGATGGGATGTCTTGGCTAAGTATTTACCACTAGACGCAGTTAATGGATAATAGCCCGCAGTGAAGCATCTGGAAATGTTTGGAGCTTTGCGAGAGCAAAAAGTTGCTCTCAAGGAGTCATCCTCGCCTTGAGAAAGGTCAACGGATAAATAAATGCGATGTTAACAGAAGTGGCTGTAAATCGTTTTCTACCACAAGATACAGGGGCCACCGCGGGAACAAAATGGAGCGCATTGTTTTCAGTGGGTGACACCTTAATCTGCAGCAGCCACAAATCTTCTATTTCGGGAGGCAAGAAGGGCTCTCTTTGCACAGGTTTCCTTCCTCGCTGCTGTGCTGCGAGACATTCGAGAGTGTCTTTCCTGTCTAGACTGGATAGAACATCTTTGATCTGAAAAAGGAAGAAAAAAACACAAGATACCGATATTTTGTCTGACCCATTAAATCCTGAATTAATCTCAGCATGAATCGAGTCCAGCGGGGAGAGTTTCAGAGATCTTCAGTCTGATAACTCTGAAGCCATCTGAGTAAAGTGAGGCTGTTTTTTTTTTTTTTTTTTTTGCAGGGGAGACATTTGAGGACTTAACTCTGTTGTGCTGCTGTTTAAACAAAAGCAATCCAAGGCCTTTAACTCATATTTGTTTGGGCAAATCATTTAACCCAAGAAAATAGGTTTCAAACACCGAGCCTGTGCAGCGTGCTTGCCAAAAAGTTAAGTCTTTAGTGAAGTTAGTTGTTTTTATCTCGGAAAGACGACTTGTATTCAAAATAGTCCAGCATTGTCCCATGGATATGCAACATTGCGGCTTTCAAGCGCTGCCTCTGTAATGAGAAATAGATTTGATTTCACACGGCAAAAATGACTCGGGTGTCAAGAGGAAATGCTCGCGCAACATGCCGCCTTTTCCCGTCCAACAAACAGAATTAAATCAGTTCCTCTTTGCTTTACACAATTGGTGTACCGAAAAGCAAACAGTTGTTTTTGTGTGGCTTTGTTTTTGCGGACTCAATGCATCAGGCAGCGACGGGTTTTTAAAATTCAGGTCCTGTCCCGGCAGACAGCATCTGAAAACGGGCCACCATATGATCCTGTCTGCACTGATTACCTGCAGCATTGTAAAGTGATTACTTTGCCTAATAAGTTGTGTAAAGAGAAGAGTGTCATATCTGCAGCAGAGTCATCTCTATCCCCCCCGATGGAGACATCAACACAGCTGTCGCTTTTCACAGCCCGTGTTGCTGGTATCAGTGCTTACGTGCGGCTTGTTTATCAAGCCATAAACTGATTATACAGAAGGACAGAGGTGTGTATGTGTGTGTTTATGTGTGAGAGCAGTGTAGAATTATGTATGAGCGTTACAGTGACTGGTCGTGGGGATCACTCGATTAAATACACATTGTTAATGACAGATTTGACACCAGGTTTTGATCCAGTTAGGTATTTGGTTTTGGAGTCTTTTGACTTTTTTTTTAAAAAATGCAAAAAAAGTGCATTGCACACAGGCAACAACAGGCAAAGAATAGGTGAATAACTTTATCCTTCAATAAATGAATAACATAGTGTGTTCATTCAATGACGTTCAGGAGTTAATGATTGTTCTTAATGCACATTTTGTTCCATCCGCGAGCCTCAACAGGACACCTTCTTTTCAGTAATGGCTAACAAGCATTTGTTATTCAAAGGTTATTTTCTGTAGAAATTATTCACACAATTATAGAGACAAATTGCTGGTTGAAGTTGCATAAATAGTCCAATCAGGGCTGACTCCCATCTCAGCTGGAAAGCCATTCAGGTGTTGAATAACTTTCAATTTCATAACCATCTATTAGAACGGGAACAAAAGGTACGACGATGCAGAGAAAATGTGGCCACATAAATTAGACTAAATCTAGTTCTAATGAACCTTTGACAGGCTGAATTTGTTTGTGTGTATGTGTGTGCAGCATTTGGAAGATATGTCCTGTGGAAAATTGTTTTTATGAGAAATTGTGTTTTTTTTTTTTTTTGTTTTTTTTAAGTTTTTGACCTGGAGAAAAAGCAACTGAACACCTAAAACATACCAAAATGTTCTTATATTGACAGAATTTAAAGTTTTTGGGTTATTAGTAAAAAAAGAAAAGTTCAATGATGGTCTTTTAAGATTTATGGACCGAATTCTGGGCCAATTAAGTTATTTCAGGCATGAAATAACCCATTGCCCAAGTCGAGAGTTGTATTCTGGAGTTGAAAATAGTGAACTGGAATGACGCCAGCAATTAGAGTCGGGCCATCGCTGATAGCTGACAGTCATCAGCCACTCGGCTCTCCACCAACCTGACATTGTGATCTAAAAAGGCCCCCGGATAGTTCTTCCCTCACCAGAGAGCGCTGAAAAGTAAGTAACAAGTAATGTGTCGCCTCAGAGGAAGGAGTTGTTGACGGTTGTGACATGTGGGAGAGATGATAAAAAGAACCACGTCTTCATGTCCTGCTTACTATCCTCTTGTTAAGAGGTGTTAAGAGGTGTTTCTCTCTGTTGTGCCGTTTTTTTTAGCTTAGATTTTTCAGTATAGTAAGCTGGCTCACTTTGTTTCAAGCTTCAGAGCCTGAAAACAACCAAGTAACAGGCATGTGGTGTGGACGCCAGCATTTCAGGTAGAATCAGATCTCTGATCCTTGTATTGATATCGGTGGAACCCTAAAATTAAATCGAAGTCCACCGGGATTCTCACTCGCTGAGCTTACACGAACAATATTTCTTAATTCTGATTGAAGATTTCGGGGTCAACCGTTCTCTGAGTGTCTGAGTTAAAAAAACAATCTCTCTGCTGTGGACCAGTTCACTTAAGAATCTTACCGTCTTTGGTAAGTGGGGAAACATTTACATTTATCAAGATGGCTGGTATGCACTGAAAGAACTCAGCTAGAAAATAATCAGATTTCATTCGTTCAGTTGATGAAAAAGTTTAAACTTTGAAAATCAATTGAAATTGTGTTCGGTTTGTGCTTGTTTACTCTCGCGACGGTGTTACTGTGGAGTGTTTTCCTCCTTTTCTCAGCTTTTAAACCTCAGGCTACATGTGTATGCAGCCAATTCTGCAATCGCCATCGCCAAACCCATCTAGCAGTCCTCAAAAACTGTCACATCCCCTCAAGTACCCACAACTTCTATCATGATATTTTATTACCAAGCTCCGCTGATTGATCCCCGATCAGGTTGAACCCTGTCACCTCATCATTCACAGATGAGCAGCTTAATCCATCAAAGAGGAGTCGTTCAAAGCCTTTCCAGTTAAGTAAACAAGCGCGGCATGAAAGTGAGCTGAGCTGATTGTGGGTGTTTTGCATTGTGTCTGAAATTTTTATTTCTACCAGAGATGAAAGATTCCTCTTTCCATTCAACAAAATGAATACTGTCTGCCTCTTTGTAAATACTGCCACTCCACCGTGCCGCGTTCCATCAGAACACAGAGATAAATACAGCAGCTGCTGTTAGACGAAAATTAACGCTACAGCTTGATTTGATAAATGCTGGTGTGCCGCAGAAAAGCATCCGCATCTCCTCATCTATGGGAACTATCCAAAAATGGGTGAACTGAGGTGACAGCTTAGCCCGCTTGTTTACCAGGCAGATGGAAATGCTGTTTTCTATTTATGCCGGGCATGACACACCAACCCCCTGAAGCAACTTGGAGTGTGGGAGAGGGAGGGGGCAGAGGAAAAGCAGTTGTTTGACAGTGATTATTCTGTCTTAAGTAGAGAGGTGTTAGCATTAGAACAGTTTCACCGCTGCTGTTCAGGCCCCTCTCTCTCTCTTTCTGACGCTCCCTCGCTCTCTCTCACGACTAGACTGTCCTTAGTTGTGAGGGGAAGTCCTGACACGCACACAATCCCTTTTGACAAATTGAGGCCACTGGGAAATAAAATTGCAGTGGTGGGTACAGCGCTATGACATACTGCAGTGAACCAAGTGCCCGGACTATTAACAGTTTTTGTGACCTCACGCTGAAGTCCACTCTCGCGACCATTCACCGTGTCCCCTCTCCCCACTTCAACCCTGCCCTCCCTCCTTTGCTCCAGGCCCAGGATTTGGAACGGCGTGAGTCAAGAAGCTCCTCCAGACCTGCCAGAGTTTTTTTCACAAATTGACATCCAGACCTTGCCAGGAAATGCGAGGCCCAGGCAGCCAACTTTTAACAGATACGCGGCACTTTGGTAATTGGCCGTGACAGCTCATTGTGAATCAGGCAAAAAAACCCAAAAACTTGCATGTGAAATCATGTACAGTGATTATAGCTAGTGCAGCCAGTGTGTGACACATGCGCCTCGTGGGCAGTGGGGTAATACACCGAGAAGACCGTCCTTCAGTTTTTAGAAGGCTGCTTAAAAACCCTGGTGGTGCTGGTGAGCATCTGCCGCAGCGGAGTGTCCTTGAGCGAGAAAATTAAACTATGACCCTCTGGCCTGGCCTCTCTGTGGAGCAAAAAGAGAAATTGGGAAGAAAATGTAGCCATGGATAAACTATTACATTCACACTGCATTGCCCGTTAATAGAGATGCCATATATTGTTCCTCTTTGCAGAATGAAAGTATTTTTTTTTTTTTCCCCCTCAAGTACAGCTGTGATATTCAATTAAAAAAAACAGGTGGACCGACCCTGGGTGGTACAGCAGAAAAATCTACAGGCTTATCATGGCTCATCATAATAGCTGGACATTAGTAAGCTCATTCAAATTGGTCTCTTCTATCAACACAATTACACAGCGTTAACATTTGCAGGGAGACATTTGATTGAGTGTGCACGTGTGAGGTGGTTGCACGTTGCCCCTGTGTGATGGGAGAGCTGGGTCCTTCGTCTTTAATTTGGAAAAGGTGCCGCACAGATTCACCATGATAACCCGCGGGTCCTGACAGCGCTGTGGTGCCTCCAGTGGGGTGAGAAGTTGTGACGGTTCTGGGTGTCGACAGCCGGGAATAAAAAAATTCAAAACCGGAAGATTGAAGGGAGTTGATGATGAAAGGAGCTGGGCCGGGTGGAGCACTTTGCTTCGGGGCAGGCTGATCTTCTTTCAGGGGATTTGACACTGTGAACCCACATCTGTTGATACAGACATCCGTCCCATCGCTGCTGAGGAAAGAAATCATTTAGCTCAGTAACAAAGCCTTCATTGTTTCCCCTCACTGACCACAGTATCAACCATCCAGCTTAAGACAGACAAAAGAGAGGAGACTTGTTTCATGGAGCATGATGGGGCAGAAAAGGCTACTTTGCTATTAAATTAAATTATGGTTGAGTAGATATCCACGGGCTGTCAGATTGAACACATGAAGGACCGCTGTGAAATCCTTCTCTGAGGGATGTGTTTTTGTTCTTCTTGCATAAGCAGCGCTTTATTGGCGCTAATGGTGCTGCTGGTGATCACACAGCCAAGATTATTTTACGGTATTATGTTCTTGTGTCCAATTGCATTTTGGGCCTGCGATATTGATTTCGTGTGGAGCTTAAAAAAACTGGCTGATAGCCAGTTCCTCATCTTTCTCTCTGATACTCAGACAAAGATTGAGTCAGGGTGCAAGTTTCCATTATTTGTAATTTTATACCTTGAGAGAGGCTTTTGACATCCATCCTACCAACTCTCCAACCACAGGACGTGACATCATGTTGACACACGCTCATATGAGTACAATTATTGAATGCGTGTTGTGTTGTTATGCAGCGGAGATGAAGCGGCAGGAAAATCACCAATCTTATAGTGAGTGTTATCTTTGTTACTGCAGTATCATTAACTGTGCTGTCTCAAAGCACTGACACACACACTGAAAGTCATTTTCTGAAAATAACAAACACAATTAGATGCAGCGCTGACAAGCAGTTTAAATTAACAAAATATGTCGTTTGGCTGACTGAACCAGCCTGTCTTCATTGGAAAAACAACCTAATAGCTTGACTCCGAAAGCATAACGACCAATACTCACATGTCTACTTGGGCGGCGACCTCTAGTGGCTGAAGTTATTATTATGGAAGCAAAGGAGGAAGTCAGACAGAGTGGTGTTAGGAGCATCAAGTCTACATAGGGAGGAGGTTGGGGATGAAGGGCCAGGTCAACTTATTAACATAGTTAAGTCAATGTCATGTACATTACGGTATGTATGTTATACATGTATGTTGATGACTGAAGTTACAGAAGCAATGGAGTTATTTGAAGCCAAATGATGATGTTTTCCTTAATCTAACCAAGTAGTTTCATAAGGACTAAACTAAATAATGTGTCATCAATAGGGCAATAGATTCTGCAGACACACGATACACACAGGACAACGTATTTTGTGTTAACAAGAGTATGCGTCTCTAAAAATACACCACAGTTTCCTCCACTGAGAAGTCCCCACATCGTGCATTTGGCAAAACTGTATCTTGCCTTGCATTTGTTCTAAAGAGTGGACGGTGGCTGCATGGATGACTCGTAAGATTTACTTTCAGCGTGTTATGCAGACAGTGTGAACATCAATCAAGTTTCCCTCAGCGCTCTTATAAAAACCAAAATAATAATACCATACTTCAGACTTAGTCCTCTTAGAAGGCTGAATAATCAGCCTTAAAGTGCTTCTTCCTCAGTGTTATTGATGTAAAACAAACCCATTGGGATACTGTTGCTTACTTTGGTTAATGCTGAAGACAATGTTGTAGGCGACAAGCTGCAGTTACTGCTGTGGTGTGTTTCATTTGAATTGCTTTTGACCTGCTTTTTCTAAGAAATATGTCCTCGACATGCTCCCAACCTGTTACATATCGATGCTATAGAAACAAAGTTTAGAGGCGGAAACTACTTTTTCTCAACAATGTAGTCCTTTTTGAATAGGCGACTGTGCTGTACATACCTTTCTGCTGTAGCTTGGCACCATCTGCATTGCTGAAATTCCTCTTTGTAAAACATATCAGACATATGTGAGTTGATAATCTTTATGTAGAAAATACAGTAATCACAACGTAGGAAGTCAGTTCATTTATAATCATCAGCTTGCATTAATACCGGATGAATGTAAACATATACCACCTTCACATCCAGACTGTGGAGGTCAGACAGAAGTGTTAATGTAATTTTTTTCCAAAGCCTATACAAGTGTCGCAGTTGAGACGGAACAACGTTCACATTCACGCAGGCTAATTTCCTCTGGTGGAGGGGGCGGTTGCCGACTGTGATTAACCCAAACATCTGTGCCTCCACTGTCAGCAAAAAACAACCATAAACTGCAGTAATGATGACACCCCTAGTTTACTGTGCAGAAGTTAGTTAGTTGCTTAATTGAAAGTTATTACAATAATGCATGTCTTTACTTGAGAACGCCTTTTTTCCATGGCACTGGAATAACTCCAATGGAAAATACTCACTCTCTCTCTCTCTCAATGACGCCCACAAAAACACACAGCTACTCTGATTTTGCAGCTGCTATGTGATCTAGCGCAGTGCTATCAGCGAGCCACGGGCTGTGTGTGATGTTGAGCTGTCAAGCCAAAAAAACAAACAAGCAAAAAGAAAACAGCATTATTATAGTACTTAGCATCATTATAGGTCCTTTTCCGTCTTCAGACATGCAACAAAAAAGTAACCTTGTTTCTGTAAATTACAGGCCACCGTGAGTTGCTCAGACACCTGTTGACGTTGTTTTGATTTGTTTGTCAGTCCACAGAGAAGCGTGTGTCTTACACAACAGCTCCAGAAAAGTGAGCAGTCACTCTTCTGTTTTAAAAGCTTGCTTGCCTTTCTTATCGTATTTCTCAGACGGACCAAACTGGTAAACACAAATACGCTTTGTGCAATGCACTTGATTTCACGTCACATTATTTCTGGCTACTAACATTTTCAAACAGTTACATCACATTTCTGTCGAGAACTGTAAGTTCCGCTCAGTATTTGCAACTCTAACCTATTTTCTGCCAGAAAAACACGGCACATTCCTCAGTGTTTTACTTTGTGTGGGTAGAGGACTGAACAGAACACTTGGGGGACTACTTACTGCACACAGGTTTGCCTTCTCCACTGAAGCATATGTGCTTTTGTTATTTTAATCTATGAAAGTTGTTGACATGGAGACAGCAATCTTCGTTACACACAGTCGGAGGAGCGATCCAACCCGAATACCGTTAGACTTAATTTCTAGAGTTACTTACACGAAAACACCCAATAAAATACCATCTATTTTACAGTTACAGTTCACTCTTGCACTATGACATATTTTATATTTCACACTATTTATGAAGAGACTTCTAACAGAGGAGGAAAATGTGTCAAGCGAACTTTAAATCCACACACATAGCATCACTTTTTAAGTCTGTTGGGTGTGAAATGAAAATTATGGAGAGGAGCAGTTAAGGAAAACCCTCAAGTCATTACATTAAAATTACTGTACAATAATTATACAGTAAAATTAGGTTTTAGTAAGGTTATTATGCTTTCATCGCACATAAAGAAAAGCTGCAGTGAGAGTATTAAACTGTAGCTTGTTTGACGCTGTAAGCTGGTACACAGTAATTGGTGTTGCTTATCTTCACAATAAGTCTACAATAACAAATGTTTTATTTTAACCCTTTCACACAATATCTGATTGTTTAGACATCACGGGCGATAGTCCGATTAATCGAAATCTACAAATTAACTCGTAAGTAAAGTTGTTTATGTTGTAGATAAATGTAGTGGAAATTATATGATTGCATCACTGGTTATTCTACACTTTGACAATAAGATTTCATTTGTTCCAAATAAAGGTTATTGGTCACCTTAATCTCTAATAATCAGTATTGGAAACTTGGTGGAGATTGCAGTTACTGCTGTGCTAAAAGACGTTCTCTCATCATGAGTGAAGTGATGCACATGGTTTGTGAAATCCTGCCTGTGTTGCGAAACCCAAATGTGTGTCTTGTTGATAACGAAGAGCAGTTCCTGAAAATAACATTACGATGAGCCACTGTATAGTGGCATAGTAATTTACTGGCAATAATGTGGAGTTACTGGAAAAAAAGGGTTAGGGTTGTTTTTATACTGTAAATTGCGCTGAGTGTGTTATACCATAAAATGAAGCTGCAGTAAGGTGAACCATGTGTGCGGTTCAGTTACTATAAAGGGGCAGTTAGAGTGACTCATTGGTGATAGTGTAGTTTTACCAGTATACAATGAAAGGTCCAACAGTGAGTGCTGCTTAAATGTATTTACGCTCAACTCACGACTGAAAGATCTTTTATAGACAAAACTAGAATTACACTTCAATCCAATATCAAACTATCCCTGTATCTCTCAAAACACTCAAACTGCTTCAACATCATTTAGGCTCACCTCAGGATCAGCATCGCTTTGTTCTCACACATATATACCAGTCACCAAGTCAAAATTCCTCAGTCCCCTTCATCCAGATCGGCACCAGAACTCAGTGGGGTCTATTCTTGGCTGAGACCCCTCCCCCAGCTAGGTTTTGTGGAAATCACGATTTTTGTGTAATACTGCTGACAAACCCACACATGTACAAACAATACAGCCCTGGCAGAGGTAATTAGAGCTGCAGTGTGTTACCAAAAACTGATCTTTTTTGGAAAAAAACATGCATTATTTGGGAGCAAGGATGGGATTTCTCTGACTTCTTACAACTCCTCAGACTTATATTGTGAAAAAACAATGAATCAGTCTGTCCAGTATAAGGAAATAATGAAAAACTGATATCCAACTGTCCAAAACCAAAATATATTACATTTATGGCAATATGAAGCAAATACTTACATTTGAGTACCAGAGAATATTTGGCATATTTTCCTGATAAATGACTCAAACAAGTAGCTGATTATATGCCCATGTTATAACCTTTTTTCTCACCTGCAGCACTCTGTCCTTCTTCATCTTCAGGCTACAGCTGACTGACAGAGAAAAAAAAAAAAAAAACACAGTCGACCACTTTTCCAACTCAATTCAGGATAACATTTGATTTAGTGAAGTTAAAATGGCAGCGAGTGAAGCAGGACTCAGAGAGAGCAGGATTCTCTCAGGACATCCTTATCATCTATTCTTTCATTTGTCACAAGGCGAGGTTTGAGACCCGGAAATTCGGGGGGATTAATGTCTGCTGTGATAACTGACAGGATGTGCCGTCGGACTTGAGGCTGCAATCCACAGGGCTGCTGAACCGTGACGCCCTTGCAAAGCATTTCATTTATATTTCAGGAGTGAAATAAAAGGGAAGTAACCAAATCAAATGAATGATAAATGGAGGGACAAGGATAATGGAAAAAAAAAAAACCAGTCGGTGTACTTTTAAATGCTGACCGTGTAGGTAAAGTCAAAAAAATTGTGAGTGGAGGCGCAGTGAATGCTAACCTTAGCCTCTGCGCGAAAGCTGAGGCACTCGATTCATCAAAGACGGGGTCAGGCTGCCCTCATCACCACCAGGTGGGTTTCATTAAGTTGTCATCCTCAGCAGCGGAGAGCGAGCTGTTTGTGTGTCGTCGCTCTCCATGGTGCTGAAATTATCCACATTGGCTGACTGTGGAGTGTGCTGTAAGTCTACGTTACTGGGTGGCAACATGTTCTCTCGCCACATGCAGGAGACCCTTATGTTGGATAAGATTCAGGTTTTTGAGATTTATATGTATTGAGTAAGAGCGAAAACTTTAGAATTGGTGTTGTGAAAGTACCCTATAGTCGTGCTTGAGTAGAGGTAAAAATACAATGTTAAAATATTACTTTGATAAAGGTCGAAAGTCACCTGTATGAATAGTACTTGACTAAGAGTCTTAAAGTATGATGTCAAAGAATCAACAGTAATTATCTGGCAGTAGGATGTACATTTATTTCAATGCATTTCTATTATGTCGGTCTGCCAATCATTTCTGATTATCTAAATTGCTATAAGAATAATTTTGAAATGCTATTCTTCGGCTCTGATGTAACTGCCAACTCAAGTTATCACGGAAATGTAGAGGAGTAAAAGATGCACGCTGTTTGCCGTCAAAATGCAGTGGAGTGGAAGTATGAAGTATATAAACAGAACATAATACTCAAGTTGAGTACAAGTATCACAACATTTTACTTCAGTATGGACTGTAGCATCAAAATGTGTTAAAGCTGATATTTTAAGGTTATTTCAGGTTCTGTAATGCCACTTTGTAAACGCAAAATAAATGAAAAGAAAATCAACTGAATTGGAATAACATCAGATTAAATTGATCACAATTATTGATAACATTAAATAAAAGGCCAGCAGTGTGGTGAAAGTGACAGTGCACTCATAAGATAAGATGCCCCAAATTCAGCAGAGGAGATAAGAGTGAAGAAGAGAAATCAATCTGTCAGAGAGGCAGAGAGGAGCAGCACAGTTCTCAAATTAGATTTGAAAGAGGCTTAGATTGGGGGCACATTCAAGATCAGACAGGAATATCTGCTTCTGGCTAATCCAACGGTCTAAATACTTGATCAATGAAAGCGCTCCGTCATTTTGTGAAAAAAAAATCATACAAGTCCAGTGAGACCTAATGGTGTTAAAGGGAGAGCTACCTACAACAGTGTAAACATCTGGAAACATATGTGACAGGTGACACATTTGATCCTCTCACAGATGATTGACCGCTTCTAATTTCAAGCATGCTGGTTCAATTGCTTGTTTTTCCCCAGTTCATAGATAAAATGAGGGGCTTCCCATTCTGTGATTTAGTGTCATGTTTGTTTCTGTTTGACCTCAACATCTGATGTAAGATACCTCCTGCAACTTAGAGGGCGAGGTCGTCCATAGTGAAATACTTTGAGGCCTTTGACTTGTCAGTAGTGATGACCAGGGGCGTCGCTAGGAGTGCAAAACATCCAGGTAGAGTCTTTCCTTAATGGGGGTTTGGGAATTTTGCCCCAGGAAAGTTTTGAAAATTGGGCTGTTAAAGATGCAATTTCAACGTAGTTTGAGAAGGAAAGGATCCGTTGGGGTCCTCATCATATTTTAATCACAAATAAAGCTAATTTTCCCTCACTATAGGCCTACTGAGTAATGTTTACGTTATATTATAGCCTGTAATAAGACCTGTGCTGTGTGAATAGGCTATAAGTGCAGGTAGAACATTCCCTATTAAAATTTCTTCGCTTCATTGTCTATGTGCATTAGGCCTGCAGTAGGCTTTGTAGGGTATTAAGAGAAAAAAAGATCGTCATGTAACAGAGACTACACAGCCAGACTACACCCACGACCACAATTCCGATTTGATTCACCACAGCGGGAAAAATTAGAAATTAAAATTAGAATAATTAACACATACGCCTACCCAGAGTCAAGGTTACCATATAGAGGTTGAATTCACGGCGGGACTGCTTAATCTGTGCAAGCAAGCTATCACTGCTCCTCCTCAGGGGTTGAGGGAGATGATGTCTCGCTCTGCACTTCTTCATGCTCTGACTGCAACTTTTTTCCCCAAAGAACCTCCATATATCCATAATACCTAACTACTATAAACACTGCAATGGTACTAAACAGTGGGCTAATAGACGGGCTCTGGTAATATAAGTGACACATAGAGGGGGAAAGAATAACACTGATGTTGAATTTGCAACACATAATTCTGGCTCTGCCCATATATGGGCATATGCCGTGAGGAAAGCCAGGTCAGTGACAGTGTTGCATTTGTGGCTGCTAGCCGTTTGATATGCAGCCACATAAATACCTCTGGGGCTATTTTCATCATTAGGCAATTATATTTGATTTTTTTTTTTTTTTCTTTTAAGGCACAGAGATCTGGGGCTGTTCCCAAAACACCCGGGACGATAGACACGAATGTCTAGGTCTAAAGATGTGCCTGGTGATGACTATGTGACCTTTTTCACATGACTGACAGACATGAATGCAACAGCTGCCATGAGTGATGAATCAAATGACTGTACAGTAAATGATGTCTAATGGTTTTAAAGGTAATATGAGCATATGTGACACCTCCATTAAGTGTGGGAAGCACAGGGGTCGGCTGCCTTGAGTTAATCCACCTCCACTAATGTCATGAAAATGAATACGCTTTTATAAAGTGGGCGTCTGCCTTCAGATGAAAAAACACTTTTATGGATTTAATGAGTATTGTTAAGGGAAACCCAGGAATATAGAGCTTTTAATGGATTGCAGCAAAAACTTTTTCAAATGATTGTTAAGGCCAACCCTCCAAACTTCATCATTTTTTATTTATGCATTAGTGATGGATCCCGCATAAACTTCATACTTGGCAGACATTGGGAAAAGGCAGCACAGTATGCACAGAGAAAGAAAAGCAAACCAGCGGCAGTGAAACACCGATTTTGTGGCTCAGAGACACGGCTAATGGAAATTTTATGCTGCCATTGGACCCCTTCACAGAAGAGGAATAAATTCACGGCTGTGGGAAAAAAAAAAAGAGAGAAAGAAAATGAATGGTGACCTGATGATTGAAGCAATTAGTGCCATTTAATTTAATTGTCCATATATTCCTATTTAATTGCCCTACTCATGCATATCAACCCATCGGGTCTAAGAAAAGAAATATGTTTATAAACGGTGAATGTCACTTGAGCCTTGTATAAATTGATGGTGGTGACATTGCAATGTATTTCCCATAACAAGGACTTAACTTTCCAACTCCGAGTGATATGAATGGAAAATAAGGTACTCTCCACACACTGCCATAACAGCATAAGGTCATGGTTACACACAGAAACTGACTTGACTTTTTAACCATGCCAGAAAAATATACCTCCTCTAGTCTAAATAAAACGTCATTATTTGTCCTCATTTGCATTGTTTGCACGGTCATTAAAACCTAACCTGTCACAATAAGTGCTGTGTGGCTCACTATACTCATAACTATGCAAGAAATACGGCGCGGTTCATGAGGAAGCATTTGGCAGTCAGCACTGGCTTATTTCCAGGATGCACCGTGGCTTCAAATGTGCTACCACGGTGACATCATTTGATAAACTAAACTGCATCATTATAACACTTCTGTGCACAGACGCGTTGTTTATGGAGTCTAACACCGCGGCGATGATGGCGTCGCAGCAAAGCACTGAGATTTGTCTTTACTAAGCAAGGTTGCTGATTACATCCGCAATAATCAATGTGACATCCTGAATGGAAAAAAGAGAAAATGGGGGGGGGAGAAGAAGAATCCACGCTGCCTATGAGGGATCTCTACCCATAACACACTCACCGACCGAATGATCAGATGAGAGATTTTATTTGTCAGGACTTACAATTACATTTTCAAGCGGCAGTAAATCAGGTGTGTCCATGTTTGTGGCTGCAGCTACCTATTGGAAAGAGATCAGGATGAAATATTGGTATTGCTCCTCTGGGCTGAGAAGATGCTTGTTTCAGCATGTTTGTGCATGTCACCCTTCCCACCACACTCCCAATTAATGCTGCCTTGACAAATCTCCCCCACAGTGGGAATCATATTTTCAAGCAGTTGAAGGGCGTTTGCTCACCGTGGCCCACGCAGTGACCCAGCTCCGGCTCACATTTACAACCGCCGTGCATCGAACGACACATAGAATCTACTCTGTATTCACACGCTGGCACAAGGATGTTATACATCTCCTCCTCACACTCCATCTGTCACATTTTATGTTTTTATATATATATATATATATATATATATATATATATATATATATATATATATATATATATATATATATATATATATATATATATATATATATATATATATATATATATATATATATATATATAATATATATATATATATATATATATATATATATATATATATATATATATATATATATATATATATATATATATATATATATATATAAAAAAATTTAAATACTCCATAGTAATGTATATCAGCCCTTAATTTTACGGTTCCACAGTTTGCTAATAATTTGCAGGGAGGCTCCCTGAAAAGAACTTAATTTGGAAATAATTACATGTGTTCTTGACAGGGAGCTGATTTTATACTTTATACTAATTCTAGGAAAATTAGAGTTAATATCAACAAATTGCCAGAGTAACTTCATGTCTTTTCGTAATCACAGGTCAGCTTGACGTGCAGAGTAGGGATGTTCATGACTACTAATTTCCGTGATGTTTCCTGAAGTTTAAACTTAGACAAGTAGCCTTAGTCTAAAATTAAGAAAATACACAGAAAGAAGTCAGAATTGAGCGTGATGTAGTCTGTTAAAAAAAAAAAAGGAAAAACATTTCAGATGCAACAGTAAACCACCACTGTTAAAATTAATATCTGAAGTTTTCATACATTCAACATTTTACAAGACAACACGAGATGTCACTTTGGTGCAAACTGTGTCAAAATGTAATTTAACCATTGACTGTTCCAACATTTAACAGAGGAATTGACTAATCATGCAAATCCCCTTTCCTTTTGTAATATGTGGGAATTTCTGATTTAAAACATTCAAAACTTCTATTCAACAACCAACAAAAATGATCAACAGAATATGAAGGAATAATAGGTTTGGCATTGTGACATCAATGTATTGGGTTAAAAAGCTAACCAGCTAACCATGGCCCATTCTGGCCCAAATATCCATATATATATGTGCTAATGGTGCTAATCACAGCTAACTGAGCTAATGGCAGCAACAGTTGACAGCAGTTAGCGGCTACTTTGAAATGCTGCCCCCTATTTGTTTGGGGTATAATTCAACAGGTGGCCAAATCTTACAAACTGCACCTTAAAAAAAATAGATAATTAAAAAAAACCCCAAACATTTAGCACAGTAGTCTTATCCATTCAGGTTTCCTCAAACATAGTTAATCACATTTTTCTGTAACAAAATCATAATTTGCGTGCCGCTGACATGTGAGGCACTTTGAGTTGTGTCTTATCAACATTATCCTACAATACATGACAACAACTCACTAAATCAAAGTTAACAAATACCACTTATTGAAAACAGTCTTTAATGTAACACAAATCATTAGGAAATACGTAGATGCAAAAGTTAGTTGGTGTTAACATTAGTAACGGATGCATGTTTGTTCTCAATGTAACATTTGACTAGGAAGACATGACAGTACAGTATATCACTTTGTAATGCTACATTTGAAAAATACTGATAATAAGTTGAACCGACTGGTATTTCTGGTGCCAACTTCAAGGGTCGCAAAGTTTAATAGACTAGTCAACTTAAAATGCACATCCCTAATGTGAAGATGTAAAACCTGTCTTCAGGCAGGCTTACGGTACAAAATATATGAAATATATAAACTGTATGTGACACTTACAATGAATAAATTATGGATTTTTACAACAACTTCTTATAACTTCAACACAACGTACCACATTCCCCCTGAAGTAACATTTAAAAAAACCCCTGAAAAATAAAGAAATTAGGGATCACTCTAGCTTTTATCTGATTTACTTATCTGACGTACAGATTGGTTATATATAGAACGGTAGGCAGCACTCATTTAAATCCAAATGGTAATTACTCATTTTCATTAATGTGTTGAAGAACTAGACTAGCAACCACCTCATTAGACAGTTCAATCAGCTGTAATCCGTTTGTGTATAAATGTGTCAGATATTAAATCTCCTTCTCCCTCCAAAGCGATGCAAATGCATATGAACAACATTCATCCCACAGTAATATCAGACGAACGCTGCACAGAAAATCACCACTGTGCTCAGAGAGTTGCTTTTGGAGAGACCGCGGAATCTGCAGACGAATAGTTTGCAATGAGGACGCAATTGTTTTTGAGTTATTTATGGAGGAGTTATTTGTAAATCAGTGGGCACAGAAGAAATATTTTCTTCTACCCTTTTTGCTGGATATTGTTGCAGATGAACATAAAAATCCTGCCATAGCCTGAGCCATTCTCCAAAGCCCACAGACCTAAAAATATGTCTGAGTGTCTCCTCACATTTCCTGTATTTTGACAGTTACTACAGACTTTTCACGGTTCACTCTGTGCACATGAGTGCGCAGGAAGTGCGGCCATATAAGTGAATGTTATAAAGCCTTTGACCCATGTTGATCAGACCGCCACGTTAGCCAGTGTTGATGTTCAAATCTTTTCTTTCTGTTTGAAAGTTATCCTCCCTGTATTATATTTGCTAACCTTGAGAGGAAGAACTCAAATGCAAGATGAAGGGTGTTTGGGGTGAGAAAAGCGAAATCATTGTTCTTTGAGTTCAAATACAGCAAGGTGCATGTTTGGTATTTCAAACACTTGAGCATTGAAATAGATACTTTCACACAAACGTGTGTTATAGTTTCAACCAACATGTAAGAAATCACATGTTTTGCATCCTTAATTATCCGATCGGCTAGGATGATTGACAGAAATGCTACAATCAAACTATTTTTCTCTCATTGCTGAAATAGCATGTTGAGTCCTCCAGATTTGTGCTTCAAAGGACATTTTAAAATGAATCTAGTTAATCTTAACAAACACACTTATGATTGACAGTAGCATATTTTTGTTTCTGCCTTTTGTGGCTGCAAGCTGCAAGCTAATTATATGTTCAAGCAAAGCAAACCGTTATATATATATCAAATTGCAGCTTTGATGTGAATCCAGGAGGAAAAAAAAAAAAAAATCTAGCAAAACATACAGAAACCCAAACTTACTCACATGGTAGTCGGTGTTGCTGCTGTTACATAGTGGACACACATACGCTGATACATTACTTGCTCACCTGTCCCACCATCATTTAGCTTTTTTACTCAGTTCGTCTTAATGAATCGGATGGCGGAGGTTATCTATTACAAACTCTTTGCAGCAGTGACTGTCACACAGAGTAGCAGGAGTCATATTTCACTTACAGCACCAGCAGACACACACAAACACACACACACACACACACAAAAATCTGCAGATTCCCTTTGGGCCTGCTTATCGCATAATGAGAGTTAGGGGAGTTGACCAACAAGACTGTGGCGGGGGAGTTGTTGTCGAAGTGAAAAACAGAAACAAAAGCGCTCCTTTCAGATTTAAACCCAGTGCTCCTCGAGAACCTGATGGCGTTAATGAGGGAAAAGGAGTTGGTTACCTCACTGAGAAGTTGGAGGTGGGCAGCCTGTCCCCTGGAGTTCTGTAGACACATTATTGATGAAGGACAGCGGTATGTGCTCAACTCACTGACATTATCTGTGACTAGCCTACTTCAAAATAAAAGTAAAAGTGTAAAAATGCCTGGTGTACTGGGTAACACAAGCGTTGTCACAAGCTTTTTAGTTGCTTTGACACTTCGGCAACCCTACTTCGAAGTAGATGCAGACATGCCACCTATGATCACTATTTAATCTTCTACTTACTAGTTAAGAATGAAGATGAATGAATTCTCACCAGACAATAATAACATATGAGAAGAGACGCAGTGCTCTCCAGACTCCTGGAATATAAGTGCTTTGAAATACTGCAGGAAATCAGCACTGTGCTGATGAGCTGGCCAAGTGAATCTAACATTGTTCCATTAAATCAGTGCTGCTGCTTGTCTGTGCTGGTCGGGGAGTTAATAGCATCATTTGAATTACATTTTTTGATCCCCCTTCAGGATCCCCCAAAAGGTCAAACATTTTACTGAAATCTTTCACCCAGACCGCTTGAGAAGCCTAATCTCAACGCCGCTTTACTGATACAGTAGAAAATGTAAATTAAATTACCGTTACATTATAACCTATACTTTCAGTGAGTAATTGAGATTAAGACCTCCTCTTCAAAAGAAAAGATATAGCTCAGCGGCTCTGTAGCTCTGCAGTGACCGGTCAAAGGTGGTAACGAGGAATAAATAGAAGAATGTCGTGGCCTGTATGTAGGACAGTGCAGGAGGGTGATGAAAAACAAAAGCTTAAACCTGACAACTAAACCCCAGTTTCCTCCTGAAAATGATGGTGCAGCTGAACGCAAATGAAAACACCAAGGCTGCCAGCCACACTCTTAAACTTTCAAGGTGATACCTGATTCTTTGTATCAGCAGGAAACTGTTGCCAAGGGAACTGAATTACTTGACTGTTGATAAAGAATGTCAGGCAATCAAGAGGGAGCTGGAGGCGCTGAAGCACACTCTGATAGGGCGGCAGCTCCACCTCTTCTCTGAACAAGGATATGGGAAAACCTGACAATCCATCAGCTATTCCATGGATACTGGTCAGATTGACTGTGATCAGCACTGCTGTTGTTGTCTAAATGTCTCTATCTGAGGGAGGCTGCGGCAGCAGAAGTGATGTAAAGCAAAAGCATTCATAATGACAGTCATTACCTGACAAAAATAGACCTTGGGAAGGTCACCTGCAAGGCAGAGCCAGTTTTCGAGAGGCAGCTAACAAATGTCAGTGTGCCATTCTCTGCAGACTGAAACTGGGTAGTCAGTTAAAGCAAAGATCTATAGCTTCATATTTTTCTTTTTCCCTTTTTACTGAGCGTTGGCTGCACAGTTTTAGGGGTGGGCTGTCAAATCTGCACACCTAAACCTCTTGTCTTTATGTAACACACCTAATTTAATGCTACTTGTTTCAAGTGGGAACTCTCACGTCCACCCCTCTCCATGGTCAAGTGAATATAATCTGACTAAAATATTTTGTTATGAGCTCTGTGTTATGTTATTACTTGCTTGGTATACTGCATCACTTATTTCCCCACATATAAACAACCACTGGTGATTAATTCATGGTGTGTGGCACAAATGGTAGACTTGCACATCTTCTTGTTTCTGCTGTTTGTTTCATCGACAGATATCAGAAGTATCGATATTTGAGCCAGTGATTGAGGGTGTCTCTTACATGCCTCCATGGCTTAATATGGGGAGGGAAGCTGTGTGCCAATTTCCACAGTGACTGAGATATTAAAAAAAATTTATATGCACAGCTCAGTCAACAACATACAAAGGCATATTTCTGTCTTTATTCATAAGCAAAGTTTTAGCCTTGAGTGAACACAGATCCTGATATGACTGCTGTGTTCATGACAACCAGAGTCAAATTAAATGTCATGAAAAACTCCATAAACTGACATTCTTGACATACATGTGCCATTAAAGAAACTAGGAAGGTGACACCGAAGCAGTCTAATGTAAATGTTTATGTAAATCTATGGAATACTTTAATGATAGTCTTAAGTCATACATGAATAATTCTCTTTACTTTATAGTTTGATTGATCCCACATTTCCTTTAAATGTGACGTACTTGTTTTAAAGTCAGTGGCATCATGCATATTTAATGATGTTTTAGAGACACCAGGCAAGCCCACCCACCTTTAAGGTTTGTCTTCTTTGTTTTTGTAACACTTCATATTTTATCAAGGTAGTGAGCTGAAGAACTGCAGAGCTTCAGAAGATAAAATGTGACACGCTATTAAACTGTCGAATAAACGAACCCACGTACATGCGAAAGAGCTATTTCAAGTTAAAAAGTAATGGTGAACTCATGATGTGTCTTCTCTTGAAAGAGATCCCACTGCATGAACCAAAAGGCCAAAAAGGTTGACGTTATTATTAAAAAAAATGGATTTACTGGTATTACTCAATAACAGGGCCTCAAAATGAGTCCAACTTTTCTCTCTTTTTCGAGTGTTTTATTCTGAAAGCGGTGGAAGCAGAAAGCCGAGTGTGAGGTCTCATAGCGTACTCATCTGAATCATGCTCAGTTCATAAAAATGTAAGCTGCAAATTGGAATTAATTATGCTCCACTTAGCACAGAATCACCTCTCGGAAGACTCTTACAAGCTCAAATGTTTGAATAACATCGGAAGACAGAGCATTTTATATTCATATTTGTTTGTATAATTGAAATAACTGACTAAAATGATAATGTTATATTCAGCGAGTACACACCGCTCTCATTTTGCGGCAGCATTTGGATGACATAAAAGCAATATTTAAGGTAATGCTGGGAGAATCATAAAAAGCAACTCTTAAGGATTTTTGGCTTGTCTTTGCATGAAATCCATTGACAGTGAGATGTGCAGCCATATTTCTCAGATTCTTGGCAGAGCTGATGCAGAGAAATCCGTGTGTGACAAAAAAGACACTGCCAATTTACCACCGAATCAGAATGCACCAAATTAATAACCCTGACTAAATTACAGTTGCTCAGATGTGGATTCACACAGAGCTTAGTTTGGATCATCCACGCGAAGCGTCTGAACTTTTACAACTACACAGGTATTACGCGACTGGAACTAATGGATGCTTTTATGTCTAATGCGGGAGGTTTTTGACTGATTTAGCATCACAATGGATCCTGTTTTAGTAAACTAATTAAACGCAGCTTTGTGCTGCAGGTTTTCCAGTTTCTAATGAATATTTGAGACATTAGTGCCACATCTGTTTTCAACATTCAGAAGCCTACCTTTCGGGATCCAGTCAACATGGTCACAGAAAACACTACATGGCGAAAAGTATGTGGACTTCTTGAACACCCCAGTTCAAAAACCAATCTGTAACAGCCTGCATAGTCTGAAAGCTTTCCAAAAGCTTCTATAACCTGGCTTGGCTCCCGTTCAGCCACAAGAGTGCTAGCGAGGACTGACACTGATTTTGGGAGATGAGGCCTGGCTCACACTTGCCGTTCCAGTTCATCCTGAAGGTGTTAGATGGAATTGAGGTCAGGGTCTTTTTCATCCACAACAAACTTGGAATATGGATGGAAATGAGGAAACAGGGCTTGTGAGTAATGGTGTCCCATCATCCCACAGGGTATAGTAAATGTGTTTAAACAAAGATCTTCCCCAGGACACTTTCAGAATGAATAGGATTTTTATTTATATGACTTTATAGAACTATGACTTGGCAAATGTCAACCTGAACCAACCATCACTGTCTGGCTCCTTGGTAGAAGACCAGTGAGTTAAAATCTGAAATAAACTCACTTTTGATTGGGCGAGCACCCTATTCTTTCCCTGATGCTACATTGCGACACAACAAATCCACGTTGGAAATTGGGAGGAGGAGAGCTAGTTAGGTGTCAACTGTGAGGAACAAGGGGCAGCTGAGTCCTGCGATATGTACAGCCAGCAGGGCTAACAGCTATGGAGCTGATGGAGCAGCTAAACACAAAAAACTGCCCTGCACCATGGGCATAAAACTACCGCTGTCTAAATACATTTTAGGAAAAAACTGAGGTCAGAGGTGAACACATCTTGTGGATTTGTTCTTCATTCGTTTTTTGGTTAACCATCTGATTTAAGAACATTTTAAGAAAATCAATTTTTAGTTTTTCTCATGTATTTGTATAAACACATAATGGTCTAAAAAATTGCACCCACACACACAATGTGCATTGTTAATTATACAGTATATTTTAGACCATGTTTCCACATTAGGAATCTGAATAAGCAGATATTTATACCCACATGTTGGCATTTGTTTCAGTTTCCTTGGCTGTCATTTACTTCCTGCAAAGCAGGACTCGAGGAGGCACATGCAGAATTAATTCTCTATCATCCTACTCCGCTTGAAGGTTCCCATTGTGTTTATTTGGCCACGATCGAATCCAATTGTCTTGACTCATTTTGTTTGACAGCTAAAGTAAATATAGTTCCACTGACAAATTTCATCAAATGTATCTACTTGGCCTCAACACAAGTAAGAATTTGAGCAGTATATTTTCTGTCTGTTGTTCTGCTCTGTGACAGTAAACGTTCCCCTTTTGGTCTAAGAGTAGGAAGAAATAAATATTGCATGCCGTTTTTGCAGCGCTGAGATATGTTAACCTTTGCTTTTTATTTGCATACTTTGTTTGCCTCCCTCCAGTGGCCTCACATAAAATTTACATCTCCCTATCTCTTATTGATTCAAAAGAATAAGCTGTCAAAGCGCCTGTTTCCAGCTGTAAGTTGGAAGAGGCTCAGCTACACAGCATAGTCTCTCTGATTCCACGGCAGCAATCCTCAGTTTCATTTCAACTCACTAATAAACACGAGACACTGGATTTTTGAGATCGAGTCGTTGCAGAGAAGGGGAGAAATTTGAATGTTGTGATGAAGAAGGTCTCACACACAGTTCAACTTCGATTACAACTTGTCTTGTCTCGATTGATAGAGTAAAATGGTGCAGAATGGAGGACTTTTAATATGCAATACCTTCGCTGAAGAGTTTGACATTTTTGCTCAATTGCTTTTCCTGCCAAGAGTTAGATTAGAACATCATTACTAACTATCATATCTGTGAAGATGAGGCTCCAGCCAGGAGATGGTTAGCTTTGTATAATAGATGGAAACAAGGAGAAACAGCTTGACTTGCTCAGTCCAAATGTAACAAAAGCTTTAGAGCTGCTCCCATGCAGATTTTTGTTATTGACATAGCCAAGCTAGTCTTCCAATATATGCTACGCTAATCTTACCATCGCTAAGGTGTAGCTTCGTATTTATTGGATTGATATGAGTGATATCATTCTATTTCCCAAATAAATAGAAACATTTCTCTAAAGGATGAGATCACCCCAAAATTTTAAATCAGTCATTATCTACTCACCCCGATGGTGATGGAAAGTTGTTTGCTGCAGCTTTCTCCTAAACAACTGAAGTAGCTGGTGACCTGTTTTAAAACACAAACATAAAAAAAATAATTAGATAGTTCCACACAGCTTATACAGCTACAGAAACCCTGAGGTACTCCATAGATTAGAAAATATGTGATTTTTCCCCTCTTAAAGGCTGAAACCTATAGCTGCTAAGCTAAAAGCGTTAGCATGTATCCCATCTGGAGGGTGCACGAGCTCAGCCCCATGCTGAGGGTGGGAATAACGTCTTTTCCAAATCAGTTTGTGATCTTAAGGCTTCCGGAGACTTGGATTAAGCTTCATGAGCTGTTTGGAGCCATTTTATGTTTTTTTTTTTTTTTTTTTTTTGCTGTTGTTTTCCTTTGGACTCTTAAAACGATTCCCCAGCTACTTTAACTGTTTAAGAGATTCTCCCTCAGTTTTCTACATTTTGGGTAAACCCGTCCTTTAACATCAAATGTGGCCCAGTTTAGAAAGAAAAGACACATTCTACCAGATTTGTAACATGGGGTAGGACTTTACCATATAGCCTACACTATCTGCTTTGTACAGTATGTATTGGAAACAGGAATTTAATGTAGATTTATTCACATGAATGGCTAAATTGATATTTCCATTCAATCCAGAGAAAGCATATGACACCGGCGGTCATGCAGTTGTACAGCCTCTAGTGCCGTCATACACTGTACAATTGCTGAATAACTGGAGCGCGATGAATACAGATTGGTCAGCGACTAAATGAGATGGCAGTTCAGAGTCTTATATCGGATCTGACATTGTTCCATTCACACTGCCCATGCCTACTGAACAAATTGAGAAATCACTTAAGTTGCGGGGTAAAGAATGATGAAAAGTCTGAATCGAGGAAAGACAATTTATACCTCACCTGCTTTCCTGATGAGTCCAATCCTGGCTGCTCTCCAGCGACGGCTCCTAATCACTCAGTAACTTCCCAAACTCTCTTTATTGTTCAGCGCTGAAGTGGAAGTTGCCTCTGCCTGGAGCCTTCCACATTTCCAAGACTGTCTGAACAAATTGATTAGTGGAGGGGATGAGTTTTTAATGTTGCAGAATCAGATAAAAAAAAAAAGTTGGCTCCACTCATTTAACTGAATTCACTGAACCGAGCAGCTAACAACTGGGTCACATTGGGTCACGCATTATTTTACTAATTCTTGTTTTATCCATTTATCTTTCACTTAGAAACTCATAAGTTCCTGCTCCCTGAAAGCTTCACCGAAGACCGTTCATGACAGTGTTCTGCACTTAAATGAAGCAAAACATCACACAGCATTGTAATCATGAATGTGACAAGAACATTGTCAAGAAGAATAGATTTGATTCCAACGTGTCAAGGTGACGCTAAGTTGTTTTATATTTGAAGTGTGTACAAGGACGGGCAGAGCTGCTAAACTCTCTCCCTCTGTCACTCACGCAGACTCTCCGCAGCCCTATTTGACAGCACGCATCTGCCGTTTCCCCTTCAGATTTTCCCATTTCAGCCCACGAGCTCTCTCTCTTTTGTTCCCTCAAGTAAACACCTTTTGTGCCAGCAATATACACCCATGGTAAGGGTTCAGCAAAGATCCCATAGTTCTTCAAGATAAGATGTGGAATTGATATTGGCGCCACATGAGCCAGACCTTGAGCCAGTAATTTTGCTGCATATGAAGCTCTCCCCTGCAGATCTGTGGTCTGGGAGAAACATCAATAGACTTCATGGCGCAGAGAGAACAAAGAGCGACAGTGTGTAGTTTGACTGTGATGTTAACCGCTCTGCTGATGAATTAATAAATAAACCTGCGCCTGACGCTGAGGCGCAGAAATTATGGATAAATGATGGGTAAAAACATCCAGAGCTGTTTAAGCAGACGCGACGCTGTGACAAGATTTGAAATGCCTCAATTGAAGGAGCACCACCACGCTGCGTTTTATTTTTAAGACAACTAGAATTAATTATAATCCTTAAAGACTTCTCTCTTTCTTCTCTGTCGCATAGGTGCTGTATATATACTACTTATTCACAACAGCAGATGCACTTTGAAACATATACAATGCCACAAGAAGTCGTTCACGCTCAAACGACTAAATATCCTGAGTGACATACGAGTCTTTTCTGACCCCACACCTCTATTGTGATGATGACAAAATTAAATATTGTGATGTTTCTAAGTACATTTTATGACATTTTTAGGCTGGAAGTCATTCGTAGTGCTGTACTCGATGTTCGGATGAAAAGTAACAAAGAGAACAAAGATGCAAAAAAGAGCCAGAAAAGAAGAATCAGGAAGAAAGTGTTGTGTGAAGATGGTGCGGCTATCCAATAATCAGGCTTGGAAAGTTACAGAAATGGTTGAACAGAGCGCCTCCGATCCTGCATCTGATAGGTGTTCGAGGAGAGATGAGTTTTCTGAAACAATTCAAACGTCCACCCAGTAGGTTTGATTGGATATGCTGGCAGGTAAATAGGTCAGAAAATCATGTTGTTGCTCAAAATGAGTGTCATTTCAGGGATTACTGTATAATATGTTTGTTGTAATAGTAACAAGAATGAGGGAATAACAACATTAACTGTCAATAAGGAAAAAAAAAACCTTGTCAAGGTGTAAGGCTCTGTCCGAAATTAAATATTTATTACTAGTGCTATAATAGATGCTCACTCGTTTACTCTACTCAGCTGTGCGCTGGAAATCAGACTGGAGATGGAACCAGTGAAATAAAAGATTGTTGAGTTTGCTAAGATAGCCACAGAAAATGCATGATTTATATTTTAATAATTTAACCACTGTTCTGTGATCAAGAAACCAATAACAGATGCTATTTCCAGTTACATTCTCCATACAAAGGCACAAAAACTCCTTGGTTAGGTTTAGGAAACGATTATGGTTTTGCTTGAAATCACAACTTCCTTACAAGAGTCACAACAAACAGAGAGGAAAGTAAACTGCTCGACCTCCTCCAGACACAGACCTCTAATAAAGTGGTTGCTCTATTACACTCTTTCGCATGAGACCTGACTGAATATTTAGATTTTCCTTTACCAGGAATGAGACACAGTATAGCCAACTTGTAGGCTGCTGTTCATGTGTTTCAGCTTCCTGGTGATCTCCATCCAGCCAGCTACCAAATTATTTTGGTTATTGCAGTAAAATAAGATCCTACTGTATAGACAACCTCTCATTTTGACTTCATCAGTCAATTGTTCCTCATCCATGCAGCACTTCCAACAAAAGTTCAGCTCCAAATGTGCAACAAACTGCATCTCTTGCGACCACGCTGGACCTTCTAGCAGAAAAAAAATGCAGTCAAACATATTTTGTCACCGCCGCTTACTCGCGTCAGTGCGGGCGCTGTAAAGTGAGCAGCAGGGATTTCAATCCCTGAGGACTTGTTGTCATTTCCTATCATATCCATGGCATAGAGGTGAAGAGCGGACCACACACAGCAGCTGTTTTTTCCTTCGTCAGGGTGGCAAACTCAGATGTCACACTGCTGTGTTCCAGGTTTCATTTCAACCTAAAAGACAATATGACAGGAAAGGAAAAAAAATGTGAATATGAACTATTGTAATTTGCACATCATCCCATCGTGAGAATATTTGAGGGATCTATTTAGGAGCAAGAACACATCACTTCGTGTGCTGGAAAAAAAACAAACAAAAAATAAAACAAACAAAACATGCCAGCGATGATGTTTGTCTCTAAACACATTAGGCGAAAACATGCGGTATAAAGATGACATCCAGGAGACAGGGTTGCTTCTGGAGCGTCGCTCTCTTCTTCCTCCCTTTTTAAGAAGTCACTTGAATGTTCAGGGCTCTCAAATAACACACAGCTTGCATTGTTTTCATGTCCGTGCGTTTCTGGACACATACACAGCTACAACACTGTCATGGTGTGTGGAGAGATTTCACGCTGTCTCAGCTGTCATTGCCAGAGTTAATTGCTCAAAAGAGTCCCTATGCAGTTGCACCAAAACAGGATTAAACACCAATTGATCTTCCCCCTCATGCTTTATGCTGACATCTTTTACCAGTGAATGTATACTGTAAAGACACTAACAAGCATGAGTCCTTACCGCTATTCACACTCTCTTTCTACCGAGCTGCTGCAGAGTTTTTGGCTGGCATTTTTTTTTCCTGACTTCAGCCCAATAGAAAGTGAATCTGTCAGGAATAAGTGAAACCGAGCATCTTTCTTTTTAAGAAAGTGGTGGTGGCAACTGTGCATGGTCTTTCTTGGACTATTTTAACACCTACAGCCTTTCTATAACACCTTTCAAAGATACAGACTTGGTACAAAAAGGGCGAACATATTTACTTCTGCCTGTGTTTCCTGTGACAGGGGAGAGAACATTTAGTACATCATAAAAATGTCACGTCACTAAACATATGCACTGGAAAAGATCAGCCCATTAAAATGTGTGACAGCATGTCTATATTTTACCCGGTAATGCAGTCACTTTACATTTTTCTCTCCGTGTATAATAACATGCCAACATATTTTGCATGTAACACCAGCATCAAGCTGAAGTGACAGCAGGAAGAGATTTTCAGAGCAAGGTTATTTTCTCGCGTCTCACTCTGATCTCGTGATCCCCTCGCAGAGATTGTTTTGAGCTCGGATGATATTGGTCAGGGAGAGCAGCCTCTGTAGCTTTATCCACAGTTGGTAGCTGCATAACAGTAGCTATTGAATATTGAATGATCTGCCCCTGGGGAAATTAATGGGGTATCACAGCAAACAGGCTCCATCACAAGTCTGGTTGAAATGACAGTAGCAGGAAAGAGAGGGAGAGAGAGAGAGGGGGGCCGCCGTGAGCCAAAACGATGAGCGTCCTTAGTGTTATCTATTGAAGCTGGAGATCTGCAGGTGCCCAGGGCTCGACTCCTCCTCCCTCTCTCTTCCTGTGTATACATTTGACTCCTGCGTAGAAAGAGCAACAACAGCTGTTAAACCTGGAGCACTATTGTCCAACTGAGGGATTTACGGATAAAGGACTGTCAATGTAGAGGGGAGAGACAACGAGTCCCAGCAGTCGGCCCCCGAATGCACCACATTCGCCATTCCAATATAAAATGACAGGCAAGGCGAGTGAACAGCTGCTCTCAAAGTTACATTTTGCATAACTTGCAAGATGCCCGGAACAAAATCATGCCCTGTGAGCTTGAAACCAGTAATATTAGACAAGCTTTTTCTGTGTGGAGAGCCTTTTTTTTTTTTTAAATGGCATGTACAGTACACAGAGAAGCCTGAGCAGGCTGCCTCCCTGTTGGACAGCTGTACTAATGGAAACCTGCATAGTCTCAATTATAGCCAAGTCCCAGATCTACTCTAAGCGCCAGGTGGAAACAAGACATTGTGTATTTACAATTTTATTTCTCTGCTGAGACTAAACAAGGAAGCACAGAAGGATTAAAAAAAATGATTGTGGAGCCTGAAGGCAAATATTGTGCCATCAGAGACCAAATCATGAGAAGAAAAAACATTGAAATGATGTCAATTGACTGTTAAAGAGTGATCCTGCGCATACATTATGAATTTATAGATTGTCTTCATGACTTTATTGAGCTCATAGTGAGTGAAGAAATCTGTACAGTAAAGGTAGAGTCTGCAACATGGATTTTAAAGGTACCCTGTGGAGTTTTTTGGCCACTATTGTTTTGATGAGTGGGTCGCGGTTTTGTTTGTATTTTGTGCACGCTCACAAGATCCCCACACGGTCCTGCTGATACGCCAAGAAAAGTGCCAGCAAAACACAGAAACTCCAAACAAAAACATGATACATGACATAAAGAAAGTTTGTTTGTTAGGAGAAAAATGCTACGAGGTTCCTGTGGGGACCCCAGGAAGACTCGCTGACATCATGGCATTCGCTGGGATCGTAATAACCTAATAAACTAAGCACCCATCTCATTTGTGTTAAAACACCAGCACCTAGAAATTAGTTTCTGTGTGGTGCAAAATTATGTGTCCCTATTCATTTTTTTTTATTGGATTCAAGCGAGTTGAGACAAAAGACCGAGCAGTAATGCAAAAACGGTTGTAGTTGTGCGTCAGAAAGTTACGGTCCCTGCTGTGGCTAAATATCTGTGGAGGAGAAGGTTGTTATGAATTCACATGCATTGAGGGAGAAAGTGATTGGTGGCTCATTTATTTATTAATTTGAGCAATACAATATAGACTGTTACATGCAGATTAGCAACTGATACAACGCACATACTGTAGGCCGACTAGCTGAAGCTAATTTGCAGCTCCCATCCCTTGTGCTCATTCATATAAGCTGCATTTAAACCAAGACGTTTGGTTCAGTTCGTCACATATTTGAAGAGTTTTTTTTGTGTTTGTCAATGTCCAAAGCTTTTTGTTGTCCCTCTGATCCCATAGATACAGGAAGAGCCAATGACACTGTAGTCTGATTGGTCAGAGAGAATCACAGCAACCAGAGTTGTCTTGTCATCTTCACTCTGATGTGAGATTTCCCATCTATCCTGTTGTTTTTTTTTTTTTTAAAACAAAGATTGTCTTCTGGCTATTATGCTAATAAGGGAAGCAACAAGCTAGCTTTTTGGGTCTTCTGCACAACCCGGTTACTTTATTTTGCCCACTTCTGTGGTCTATGTGGGGCTTTCGGTGTTGAGCTAGGGACGAGCGTTTCCAAGTGGTGTTATTGTTGGCGTCGCTGTTGAAAAGACAGCTGTGTAGTTTGGAGTCACAAATAACAACAACACACAAATGACAAAACGTTATTCAGTGATTTAAATGGATCTGTTTCCTGGCTGACAGCGTGCCTGATGGCAGACAAAATTGTACAGTGATAGAGATGTTTATAGGGATCCAGTGTAAACATTCATAGTGTAATTTTTCTATATGCATTACGTTGTGCAATCACCATTTACTCCGTAATGATACACTGAAGCAGAAAGCTTGTCTATTTCCAGTTTAACTCAATTTAAAATGTGCCACTTTGGCTCTGATGCAGCCGTACCTCTCTCTCTGTAGCCTCCAGTGTGCGATCTCACTCGGCGTCCCGCCCCACAACATCTGATTGGTTACATGTTGTGAGTGAGTGATAATAGTTTGAATCTACAAGGAAATTAGTGACTAAGTTTAGTAAATACATGCAGTGGAATTTCCTCCAAAACCTCAATAACAACCTCAAACTGCACTGAACACAGTATTTTTTTATACTAACATACTAATAGAAAATACATTCCATCACAGGTTATTCTAAATTTTGGCCTCAAAGTTTTTATGTTTTATAATAGATATACTGGATATTTCAAATAGTGGTCATCTGCCTCCTTGATTACTTATAATCTGTATTGTATTGGCCCTGAAAAAAGAAGCTTGAACAGCCTCCTCATCCATATCTACTCAACGCATTAAAGCATAAGATCACATCCGGTGATCTTTGTAGAACGTATTGCTCATCAGTGACCTGCTCGCTTTAATATGGTGTTGCACCATTGAACACAAGTAATGCATAAATCAGCGCCTGCCCTGGGGGTTGACTCACCCTCCGCCCGGGAGCATTCCCCTGTGATTCAGCCTGCTTTGACATTCACCCGCCTGCCCTCATGGGCGAGGTAACAGACCAGTAGCTCTAACCTTTACTCAACCAGTGATTTAGGCTGCCTGTCTGCACTGATAACACACTCTATCAGAGTGAGCCTGAGAGGAGGAGATGAGGGTTGCTCTGTGGCACTGCTTTGCTCAGGTAGGGCCTTTAGTCACTGCCACCCATTCGCTGTGTGTTCGCAGGCATCCACCTTTTATCTCAGCCTTGGTAGCCTCTATTCCATACACCCACTGAACCTTAACACTCATCTATTCTACAGCACAAAACCGCGGCGTAGAGCCTTGAAACTCACCTACGTGAACTCGCACAATGGCAGCCTCCAGATCCATCTAGTCAGATGTCCTTTCACTGACTCTTAAACTCAGTTCAGTTCAATCCGTGGGGGGACTCTACTGCTGGATTTGATGCTTTCATTGTGATTAGATTACATCATGACTTGGAGAAGAAATGCATGAATACTTGGGCTTTAACTCTAGCAACAATAGCACTTTTATAAGCTGTCTACCGAGTTCTTTCAACTTTTTTACCGTTGAGCTCAGTAAGACAATAAAAAAGCCTCAAAATACAGACCTTGATGAACTTTACTTAAAAGTCCCATATTATGAAAAACACGTATTCTCTGGTTTCTACATACATAAGCTGGTCCTCCCTGAGCTTGCCAACTCCCAGAATGAGGAAAACAAGTGATTCCTGCATGGTCTCTGCAGCCCACCCACTGGTAACACAGCGCTCCTACAGGCTGTTCAGATTCAGCTCCTTGTGTTACGTAACGAAAGGAGTCATTTACATAGACAGGCCTCCTCCAGGCCTATGCAATGGCATTTGAAGCGAGTTTAATGTGAATAATATTATAATGGAGCTTGTTTGTCACAGTAAAAAGTCTGGAAACATGTGCAGACTGGAGACGATGTGAACAATGTTTGGAGACTGAGTTGGAGACAAACACAGCTTTTGCTAGCTGTTAGCCATTAGCTAACTTCTTCAGGAGCCTCTCCTTCTGGGTCAAACTGGTTTGGTTAAATGAAAGCATCTCCGCGAGCCATAGCGATACATATATATACATCCACCATAACATTAGCGCATGCTATCGATAGCGTAAGAGGCATAGTCTCCGAGAGGGACGTGTAGCAGGCAAATAGGCGTTGACAGACGGAGCTCATAAGCATTTAAAGATGCAGGCACAGAAACAGCCTGCTCTCAGTAGAGATGTCACACCTTATGAAAGTGATGACATGAGTTTGCACACCTGAACTCAAAATTGGCAGTAGCAATATAAGCCTCAGGATCTGACCCCGATGATTTTCACTCACCAGCCAACATTTATGCGACATAAGACAAGACTTAATTTTTCATATACAACATCATTTATAAATATTCATTCAGCTTGTGTGGCATCTGTGATTCTCTTTGAGTTTTCTTAGCAGATGAACATTTTGAGAGTCTGCTGAGTGCTTTCTGTCAAAGTTCCTGATGACAGGGCCTTTTACAGAACAATCATCGCTGAATAATGCGCTGCTGAGAGTTGTGTGTTCAGCGCAAAAAGGTGTTTAACTGAGTGTGTATGCAGCCTTTTTTTTTATTCCCCCTCCGCTGACAGATGCTCTCTGAATCTGTGCCGTGAGTGATTATGTTTGTACGGTGGTCTGTTTGCCGAGCACTGGAGAGTGAGATTGGGGAGTGAGAATAGCCACCTGAGATAGACAGCCGAGCGCTGTGCTGATTGCCACTTCCTCTTGTGTGATTTTAAATGGAGTTTTCTCCGGGTTTTTTTTTTTTTTTTTTTTTAATAGAAGTCTACGCCCACTGCATGTCTGGTGCTCATCCTCCTGCGCTGCCAATCAAAGCTGTACCCACCTCGTATCAGCTTTAACTGCGAAACTAGCCTCTTTGCAACTGATACGGAGACGGAGCCCTCAATCTTCAGCGCTGAGATGCTACAGCCGCTCTCACTCGTCCTCTCGCTGAAGGGCCATGATAGGACAGAAAAGAAACGCGTTTCTTCGCCCGGCAGTCCACATACAGAACACGTCACAATTCCTGTGTGTGTGTGTGTGTGTGTGTGTGTGTGTGTGTGTGTGTGTGTGTGTGTGTGAGCAATCAGACACTGTTGCTCTTGCGATTGCAATAACAAATTGTCTCCCTTGTAATCAGCCTCTCTTTGCCTGCTGTTCTCATCAAAATTCTTTTGAATGTTCTGTTGCCATGGCACCTTGAAAAATCTGCTGCTGTGATTTTTTTTTTTTCTCTCTCCTTTTCTTTTCCTGAGATAGCAAATCTCATGTCTCTGTCTGCTTACCTCACAGACAAACCCACTTTGGATCAATTTGAGGAAAAGATTAGTACATAATGTAAAAATAGATTATCTTTCGGGGAGGGGGGAGAGGGGCATTCACTCGGAGAATAAAAGAAGTAATGCTCTGCTTGTGCGGGGTGGATTTAATTCTGTTTGGATGCATGCACCGATGCTCAAAGAAGTATGATGGTTTTGAAATTGCTCTCAGCGAGACTGTGGAGACTCCATCACAAGCAGTGGTTGAAATCACTGGTCACCGCAACCACAGCAGGCAAACAGATCTGTGCAGTATTCATACAGACATTATGGGTTTTCATATAAAAAAAGCCCAACTGAACCTTCACATTTTTCTATTAAAATACCTTCCTCTAAAGTGCCGGCAGGATCAGACGGACTGAATGCCTGCCTTTCTGGATATCTGTCTGATCTCTCTAGAATTCAATGAATCAAAACTTGAGAAATACTGACCTCATTTGTTTAGAGGAAAGGTGAGCTAGTTCATGATTAATAACTGGGGCCTCATTTATAAAAAAACTTAAACTTCAGTCTTCATTCATCATTTCCAAGGCTGTGCTTACATTCGATTGATGAAAGATGCTGAGCACACGAAACTTTGCTGAAGCAGGTTCCGAGAATCCCATTTTTAACTTGCACACCCTGTGATCTA
Source organism: Acanthopagrus latus (assembly GCF_904848185.1). Taxonomy (NCBI): domain Eukaryota; kingdom Metazoa; phylum Chordata; class Actinopteri; order Spariformes; family Sparidae; genus Acanthopagrus; species Acanthopagrus latus. Next base: position 9,693,201 of record NC_051040.1, read on the forward strand.
TAAATCTCAAATCAGCATGAATTGGAAGCAACATCCTCGCAAAAGTTTTAATCAGAAATAACCAAGCACCAAAAGAGAGAGAGAGAGAGAGAAAATAACTTTTGGAAACAAGATCACAGCAGTGGTAGAGGAGATTAAAGCCAGGCAACGCGGATTATTCAATTGACTAAATAGCTGACAAACAAAGCCAGACACACGTCTTGAGAGTGGGGCGCAGCTGCACATTGTTCATAAAGCTCATGCAAAGTCACCACAGGCTGCAATACCTCAACATAACCAGAGGGAAAATCACTCAGGTCAAAACTAGACTTTGTTCAGAGTAAGATGAGAGTCAGAGTAAGGTTTTACAAATAACTACTTAATCATGTTTTTCTGCTTAAAAATGAATATTTTTTTACTTTCAATTGATCAAATGACTTGTGGATTATCGACTTCCTCACAGACCCTGCACGGTTTGGATTCGCACTCGCCCCATAAACAACGCTGGGGGTTCTTATTGGGAGGAAATAAACAATCTTTCAGAGTGTTTCACCGAGAGCAATCGACTGCTCAGTGTCAGCAAAAAGCAAGGAGCTGATTGTTGATTTTAAGGAAAAACAAGGCAAAGACACACAGCCCTGTCTACATCAGAGGAGCTGAGGTGGAGCGGGTGAAACTGTTTGGTTGCTCAGAAAAGCACAGAACAGACTCTACTTCCTAAGGAAGCTTGAGAATATTAAATCCCAGAGCAATGTTCTTCTAGACTTTTTACAGAAGAACAATAGCAAGCAACCTGACTGAAAACATCAAAGACTGCATGGTTCGCGCGCGGCCCAGGACAGAAAGGATTTGCAGTGGGTGGTTAACGCTGCCAAGCATCCGCTGCCATAGCACCAGACCACAACTTTACTGTTTTGGTTCACTCGCACCTCTTTCATCGACGCTGTTTCCAGCCCATCACCAAACGACAGACAGAACGTTAGCGGCCATCCTGTTAACATTTAGTCAGATATTGCTCTCAAGAGTTTGCACAGACCATGCTAAATAAATAAATAAATAAATAAATAAATAAATAAATAAATAAATAAATAAATAAAAGTTAGATTTGTCAGGGTGATGATAATGAATGCAGATGTCAGCTGGATGTGTGAATAGACATCTGTTTAACACATTTGCCACAACAACTTTATGAGGTGACGATGCTTTCAGCTCATTCAGACTTCTGACGAGAGGCCAAGGCAATAAATGAATGCCGCTTTACATATGTAAAAATAAAAATACAGTTGTTGTTGAGGTAAATTCTCCAAAATCACTGAAGGAAATTAATCAGTTAGCACATCAAGTGCTAATCCCTGTGTCACAAAATACGCATATCGTTCAACCAAAGTGAAATATGGATTTTGTATTTCCAAATCTGATACAGACGTTTATGTTTGTGAATTCTTTCCCACTGTCAACGGTAGGTAAAAACTGACGTGTATCTTGAAATTCAAAGGGTAAAGATACGTCTGTCACCGCATTTCAGCTCCTCAAAAGTTCAAGATCAAAATTCCAGCTGCTCTTGAAGGACAACGCACAGAACTTTGATGTCAAACACCCCCCCGCCCCCCCGTCTCAGGCTTTATTCTGGGTTACATGATAATTTGCAGTCCAAAAAATAAAGATATGCAGCACCATCTGAGATGCCTAAAGCCTCAGTTGACCACAGACGAGAAATGCGGAATAGTTTTCTAAGACTAAAGGCATGCAGAGATTCATTAACTGTAAAACAACAGATGTGATGGATGATTTCGTGCCCGCATGGAAAGTGAAACAGAGTGCTCTTTGAAATGCTGAATTACTGCAGGAGCTCCATTAAGAGGGAGGATGTCAAAAACCGTGTAGAAAGCCACTTTAAAGAGGCCAGACATCCCATGTCTGCTTTTTCTTTTATTGCCATTGAGAAGGTGTCTCTTGGTCTAGGATGAGGTGATTTAAATTTCATTAGATTAGAGAAAGAGAGACCTTTTGGATCTTTTCCATTTTAAAAGTCTGCACCCGAGATGAATAAATGGCGGACCTGATATTCAAACATGTCCTCTGGCTGTTTTAATATGGTTGCGCCGGATCCTTAATTACACTTGCTGATATGATTTTCAATGTTTTTTTTAAAAATACTGGCGTCTAAGTGGCTGTTTTTTCGATGTCCCTGAGATGCTTTTCTGCCTTTTGTTGTTAAAGAGCTGCGGGAGTCCTCTTTCGTAACTTCAGGCATACAGTGAGCTGTACCTCACACCTCCCCAGATGGCCCATGTCTATCTTTAAGATCCCTCATGCAAGGACACGCTGGAGAGCCCCTTAAAGCTGCTTTGTCTCAGCCGGCGTAGAGCCGGCCAAGGCCGAGGATGCGTATGAAGCATGACTGTACCCACGATGAGTAAGGAGGATGATGGGGAGAGGAGTAATGTGTTATTGGTGACACAGGTGGCATTAGAGTGACCCGCTGCTCCTGTTTATCCAGCAGCAACTGACAGAGACCCCTGCGGATTGCATTTTCTTGCATGATTTTCTTTTGATTAAGACAAGCCTGCTCGAATCAAAGACGCACATACATAGTTATGTGTGTACTTTATGTTAACCCACACAGGCCGACCTCTCCTCAGCCTCCTGCACATACCTGTCTATAAAAGTGCTGCTGGTAAGTCAATTAGAGACCCTTGGAGTGGAGATAGCGTCTACAGCACTTCCGCGTTTCATGGGAAGCTGCGGAGTTTAAAGCACATTAAGAGGAACTTTTTGCCCTGTGAGAGGGAGAGCTAATGCACGGGGTGATTCAACAGTGTAAACAAGACTGCTCTGAGCCACTATAGAGCTCTGTACACGCCGCAATGATGCTGCTGCTCCTGACGGCAGCATTTTTAATCTCTCCGTCACCGCGCTCATGCTGATCCCAACACACATGCGAGACCCTTCGCTGACACAAATTGATGGCACATCGCGTTGTAGGTCCTCTGGGCTCAGCCAGGGAGAAGGAATTGGGAATTTTTTCGTCGCTCTTAATGGAAATTGATCTGTGCAATTTGTTAAGACGGCGACAAGGGCAACTGTGTTGTGTCAAAAATTGCATTCCTGAGTTGACTGTGCACACCTGCACCCACATTGAGCCACCTCCAGTATGTAATGTTCCGGGTCATTAGGCGCACCCTCAGAGGGTATTAGCGGCTGGGTGGTGTTCACAACTGGATCTGAGTGCAGACCTCCCTCTTATGTTTTGCACTTTGGGGAATGGCAAGTGTCCTTATTAGAGTGGATGGATCACACTGACCTAATCTGCCATCATGCTTTCAAAGACTGGTGTGCAGTAATTTCATCACTTTGGTGAGTGAAGACATTTAAAACGGACAATCTCCCGATATCGCACAAATCAATCACTTTTACAGTGCATTACTGTGAGAGGGGAGCTTTGCCCCATGGAGTGCGGCCTGATATAAATAGCAGATTGGCTTCCTTCATGGCTCTTTTTCAATTTCCATCAGTATTCGCTGCATGCGTCTTTATGCGCTCACCCACCTAATGAACACACATGCTCATTCAGATTGGGGCTCAGAGCGATCCCATAATGAGGCTTCAACTCTGCGGCACATTCTGTGACACAATGAAGTTTCGGAGGATCCGCAGTTTTAACCCAAACTATTTTTTAAGGCCGCATTTGCATCTAAATCTGAAGCCCTGCCATGGATGCAGTGAATATTTATGCTATCTTACAGTTTAAAGCTACTGTGAGCATTATTTTCCTTCTAAAATAAGTGTTGAATAGATTTGTATTCCAACAGTCATCACTGTTATAGAGTGTTGGGTCAATAACCCATGTCTGTCCTCCTGCTGCCCATGCAGTAAGAGAGATAATAGATTGTCTGGTACCTGCCCCTTACATCCAATCAGGACAGAGAGCTCCATTAAGAGGCAGTGCTGTCTGCTCGAGTATGTGCAGAGAGCACAATCCTCCTGTTTTACCAACCAAACACGCCAAAAACAAAGAAAGTGTGGTGAGGTAGAGTGGAAGGAGGGATGCAACCCTAAACCCGCAAAATGGACAGGAAGTTGGCTGACACGACTTTAACAACGTCACTTTAACAGCAGCTTTAAGTAAGTTCCCCTTGAAAAAAAAAGGATGAGCGTGCTGTGAGTGAGTGCACGAGCGTCCCCACATGAGTTTCTCTCACATCTCGCTGATCCATTTAAAAATGCCCCGGAGGTGCTCCACCCATTATGAACTGCCCTTTAATTACAACAGGCTGCTGCTATTGTACCGAGGGTTGCATAGCAGATAACTGTGACACCTGTCATGTCGCCGCAGCGAAACACAGATGATGTGAAACTAAAATACATGGGAAAAAGAAATATTCCTGCGAAAAGATTTACTATTCCTATAACTTCCCTTTTTTTAAGGACATAAAGTGTGCCTGTGGTACTCCATAATGAGCACTAACCTTATAATTTATACTACTTTTATATCTTAACATTATTATAGTCTTATATTTGGGACCTGTTACCTTCATTATATCTTAAATTTTCTCGTGTGACGAGCTGCTTTTTACAGCTAATTAATTCAGCTCACAGCAGACATACTACCTGTAAATCAGCTGCACTTTAAAAGTGGATCCAGACTTTTCCTTCCCCTCGATCTCTGCCTCTCTCGGGGTCTCTTAATTTTTTCTTCATTCCTCACACAACACGTTGCAAGTCTGTGGCAATATGTGTGATCTTCCTGCAGTCAAAATCATCGGATTTGACAGGATTTACCGAATCCGACAGAATTCCCTTTTTTTTTCGCAGCACATGTCCTGTGGCCTCCATTCACAGGCAGACAATACACGTGGAGATGAATATGCACGGGAAGAAAAAAAAAAAAAAAAAAAAAAGGCATGTTATCCTCTTCTTAGAGGCATATTGCACATTATGATGAAGGATGGGCTGGCTTTTCTGTAACTCTGAGAGGATTACCCATTGTTTTTCCTTTTTTTTTTTTCATGTTGGGAGGATATTCATGTTTAGTCGTCTATATGCTGGATCTCCTTTTTCCCCCCCATTGATCCCGGGCCAAGAAGAGTGCTATTGTCCCCGCAGAGAAAAGTTGCTGCTTGATACATGTGGGTGGTCAGGGTTATTTATGCATCTGCTTTATCATGATGGACGTTTAAGATTGAGAGGGATAAGAGAATAAGAGGGTGTTTATTGCAGCCTGAGCACAAAGCAGTAAACACGTCCTGCGCCTGTAGGGGGATGAATGTGATTTTATAAGTGCAGCAGTGACCCAACACCCTCCTCCCCCTCCTCCTCATCCCCCTCCACCTCCTCCTCATCCTCCTCCTCCTCCTCATCCCCCTCCCCCTCCTCCTCCCTCCATCCACCTCCTCCTCCTCCTCCTCCCTCCATCCACCTCCCTCTCCCCACTGTTGCAGCATCTTGTGCTGGACCATGAGCCCATCCCGGAGTATCACAAACACCTCATAGCGCCTCCTCTCTGTGTGAACACCCCCACCACCACACCACACGCACGCACACACACACACACACTCTCTCATCCTCACCACAGAGGAATCAAACTCTCACTTTTGTTTTTTGTGGTCTTGTGTATTTTGCTCTAAAAAAAAAAAAAAAAAAAAATGCTGCCCAAGTGACATCACGTTGCTGCAGTGCTGCACTGTCCATGAAAAAGGTGCCAGTCGTTTTTTTTTTTTTTTTCCCCCTGGTCCCAAGAATTTGTCCACCGGCCACTTGGCTCTGCTCTGCTCCAGACATCATCATGGCGTGACAACATGTATTCATTTATATCGGGCTCGTATTACGCAGATGGACGCCTGCATGAGGAGTAAGAGGCGCATTTCTTCTTCTCCCCCCTCGCCTCTCTCTTCTCTCCAGGACAAACGGCACAAAGATTTCTCCCTTGCCCCGGACAGAATAATCGCTGGTTCGTTGAAGGAGCGGACAGAAACCAAGTCATGTATGAAAACTAATTGCTCGCATGGGTACGCATAGTTATGAGAGGAGGCAGAGAGAAAAGAAAAAAAAAAAACAACTAGAGGTTATCAGCGCATGGGTGGGATTCCTTTCATTGCGCTTCAGCGTTGATAGGCAGATAGACAGGAGGGAAGTTACGGCTACAGGAGCGGCGAGCGACTGCCTCTGAAACAGGCGTGATAGGAGAGTTTTCGACCTTCGTGGGTTTTTGTTTTTTTATTTGACGCCAACCTTCAGCTCAGGCTCCCTCTCTCGCTCTCTCTCGCTCTCTCTCTCCCCCTCTCTCTTTTTGGTCTTGTTCTTAAGAGCGCAGCCCATCGCCGCGTACAGAAGGCGCCCCGGACCGCAGTGTGCTCCGTCCTGGCGCCATCTGCACCGCAAAAATTCAACAACAAGCCCGAGCTTCTTATTGGGGAATTAATCCGCCGTGTTTCCTGCGTTACAAGCCTCGCAGTTTACGCGGAGAGAGAGAGGAGAGGAGAGGAGAGGAAAGGAGAGGAGGGGGGGTTTGACACGACCACGTACTGACGCTTTAACCCCTCTGAACGCGGCTCGGACGCGAGCCTCGGACCCTCCTGAGCTCTGTGGGATTTTTTGCTTTCTGGAGAAGTGGAGGATTTCGGCTTTCCATTTTCTGCCCTTTTACGCCTCGGTCGGGATCGCACTGGGATTTAAGGTGGGGTTTCTTTTCTTTTCTTTTTTTTTTCTCCTCCTGAATCCCGACGCAGGTAACTGGGAGATACCCCCACTGTCTCTTGTTGATGACACTTCAACAGCAGATTGTCGCGTCCGATGGATTTTTCCGCGCACAACGCTTTCGGCAGCCGAACCAGCCGCGACGAGGCGGTTTTACGCGTGCATTTGGAATAAATGAACTCCCGTCGCCGGCCAGCCAGCCGAGGGGTCCGCGGTGAATTCACCCGGTGAGACGAGAGTGTGCGTGTGTGTGTGTTTGGACGGCCGGAAATCATGTGCAGCGGGATCGACCTCTCGGCATCTGCTTTATTAGTCCCACTTTTGGTAAGTCACTTACTGGACTTGGCGAGAAAATGCGCCGGGAATGTGGCTCTGCACGCCTGGTACATGTGTGGATGGACGTGTGGCTGAACAGTGTCCAAACGCCTGATGTGCCGCATTGACTGTGCAAAGTACTAAATGTAGAATAACAGGCCTGCAAACCTATCTATCTATCTATCTATCTATCTATCTCTATCTATCTATCTATCTATCTAGATGTCTGTCTAAGCACATCTAGTTCTATGTCTTGCTTGCATAATGTGCAAATCTTTGCTCCACTTTAAAGGCAGCCATTCACAGTAGTCTGCCGGATAATAATATGATGTCTTGTCTGGCTCAGATGCGTTCAGGTTACTTGAGATATTCGGTCCTCACGTGGTGGAGCGCTTATTGGCACATTTAGTGCTGTTATAGCTGTTAGGCGAGAGTCTTGAGGAAGGGCCCCCCTCGCAACAATTACAAAAAAAAAAAAAAACAACCCAAAAAACAGCTAAGTCATACTGTAGCTCCTCAAACTGTGCGATGAAGATGGTTAAACGGTGACACATGAGTTGAATACCCTGAGACTGTGAGTGCATGTGGAAAAAAAATGGCCCGGGCGTGTCTGCATCAGCACGACGCAGAGAGCGAGACTTCTTTTTTTTTTTTTCTTCATAAATTAGCAGCCACAGCAGTGAAAATCCTCTCATCTGGGAACAAAACATGTGCACTGGTTCCTGAAGGAGTGGACAGCTCAGAGCCACTGAGCTGGAAAGATGAGGGGGGGGGGAAATAAAAAATAAATAAAACTTGTTAGTGCCCCCTTTGAATGGAGTTTCAAAGCATAAAGAGGAGTGATTATTTTGTTTTATGGTGAGTGGAGGCCTCAGGAGACTCTGTGTGTGTGTGTGTCTGAGAGAGAGAGTAAAGGGGGCTACACATCACTTTGTTTTTGACAATCAGGCTAAGCAGGTTTGGGGATGATAAAGGGATCTACAGAAGCATTGATGCAGCATGATAACGATCTCATGGGCGCTGTGAGTGAATGCTGGCAATTACGTTTGCAGCTGGAAATTCTTTTTTAGCCCCTCTCATCATTTTCCTTACTCAATAAGACCGGCCCTCCTCGTGTTCAGCTCTGAGGGGAAGTTTTTTTTATTTTTTGGCACAGTCTCGTTGTTGTGATTTTGGGAGGGAGCGTGGAGCCCGAGAGAGGTCAGGTGTTTGGAGTCCGGCGAGGGGCCAGAGGACGAGGCGGAGAGGTTGCAAATCTGTGAGACCGAGGTGGGGTTAGATGTCAGTATGCTCACGCTGACATCCAGTGAACAGCCCTCGCATAGCCCGGCTTTATCCGCATAACACCTTCCAAGACATTCCCCTGGGGAAGATGTAGGCATTGGCCAGCCGTGTTGCTACATCAGGGCGTGCAGTGAGAGTCACTGCAGCTTGCAGTGCGGCTGGAGAACGGTGACTACCAGCTGCATCTACTGTATACACCCTCCTTTGCTCTTAGAGAGCCTGAGGACTGGAGGTAGGCTGCGTTCCCCTCACGGCAGAACACGACCTCTTTGCAGCTGTCGACTGACATTACACAGTAAAATGAAAAAAATGAGAGTGGTCACAAGGTTTTGGCATTCTTCCAGGTTCTGACAGATGCCTCTTATGCCCCAGAGCAATAAAAAAACATACTGTACACGTCATATTTGGCTTTTATTCACCAAGAAATAAAAGCACAAGCAGCTCAGGGGCCCAGCTTTACCGTTTTTTGTCAAGTGTTTTCAGTAAAGGCTCAACTCTGTGTTTGTGAATAGAGCAAATTGAAATTACGATTGTTTAAAGCCATAAATCACCCAGGTTTTAACATACTGGACTTAAAAAGACTCCTAAAAACAGAGGTTAATGAGGTCTTTCCTCGGGAGGGTTGATACCCTTGAGCTTTATAGGATTTGTAATTTGAATTAACAGCACGTGCAGCCGGGCTCTTGTGTGTTTAGATATCGTTTTTTTTTTTTGTTTTTTTTTACTAGCTGTGTGTGCATTGCAAGAGGGTGATTATCAGGTCTTCTGGCTTGTCAATGTGTTGCAGGGTGTTACAGCAGAAGCTCAGAGCACTTGCTGTCATGTGTTTGCCTAATGAAATCAGGCAGGATGGTCATTATCATTATCATGCATTATTGCCAGCACTTCCGCGTTTAGCAGTTCCACTGCAGGCAGGAAGCGGCCGCACGGCGCATTCATATCTCAGCAGGTAACACACAAAAGGAAAGTGACAAGTGTGCAGAGGTGTCTGCTTTCTAGGTTGCCGTATGCAGACCGTGGGGCGAGATTAATGGGGTCTTTCTTCCTTGCCGTTCTGTTGCATTGTGTTACAGCAGCTGCTCATGGTGCTGGTGTCATGTGTAAGCATTATGAAATCAGGGCCAGTAGAGGGTTATCAGCCACTGCAGGAATGAGAGAATAACAGCAAGCACAGGCTATTGATCTGTATTTGGGAGTATAAAAGGCTTCATAACATATTGTATAAACCTGTGCTTGTTCTCCATCCAGGACAGATTTGAAATAGCCTCTTACAATGAGCCATGCTGGCAGACTGACTTTTGCAAAATACATATTTATCCAAAGATTACTTTTTGCAAGGTCCAAGCTGTTTTTCTTTTTTAACAGAAGCAAAATGTCAAAATAGTTTACAGTGAGTGACTCTAAGCATGCAGTCAGTCTTACACATGGTTAGCATCACAGGACCGGTCAGGTCCAATCAGATACCTGATAATATCTGTAGACACTGATAATGGAATAAGATAATCAAACTCAAACTGTATTAGCACATTATTTTTTTTGATGAACTGTTATTTTGATGGTCTAATTTGTAAGAAAGTGGATTTTTGAGTGTCGTTACCAGCTTGTCAAGTATTGGCACTTTGGTATTGATGCAGACCGGACCTACAATCCCAAAGCGTGCCTATATGACAAGTTGGCAAAGAGACCTGAAAATCCACTTTTCTCACAAAATGGACCTTTAGCTTGTCTACTCCTAACCTGCAAAAGTCCACAAAGATGATGCCAAGCTGTTATCTCTTTGGAGGAGAAAATGAAAAATGCAGTTATCAGGACATAAAACCAACGATCTGTTGATCCACAAATCCAGATGCAGATCACTGGCGGTCCTGTTGGGGTATGTATAAGGTTTCATGCAGCTGCAGCGCTACTTATTAAAAAAAGCAATAAATATACATACACACATTAGATTTAAATGTATTCCAAAGCAATTTATTTGAAGTGTACATTATCAGGCTTCACACTCAGATGTAGGAGAGCAAATTGCTATAGCAACCCCTTTAATATTTTGAAAAAACAGCACAGCAATGCCTTATTAACTGGTCGGCAGTAGCTGTACATCTAGATACTAGTCACCTAAATACCAGATGCTTTTCATCAGGATTCATGCATTAATGGGTTTTATCCTCTAAGTTTGATGCAAATCAGTTTAGCAGTTTTTGCGTAAACCTGCTGACAAACCAACAAACCACACCAGCGGACATGGGTGAAAACATTGACAATCTGTCAGACTGTGGAATCTGGATAGATCCATGGATTGATGATGTCAGTGTAACATCTGATGAGTGAATTACTTGAGTGTTGGCAGCCTGTGTCGATTGCGTATCGGACTGGTCCCAACTCTAAATACGTGATCCAAAGTTTACTTTTGTTTTAAAGCTATAATTCCCACGAGGGTTGCAACGTTGTGAGATTTTCCCGGAATGACAACCGTCTCAGAAAACATCGCAGCATCACACTATAATGATGTATTGTATTGAAACAGATAGATAATTCACAAAATAAATAAAAATAACAACAGGAAATGTTAATTAAACTTGAGTTGTTATATCACTGTTAGCAAACAATTAAATGCTTTAACACCATTTATTAAGCACCTTTAAATGTTTATAGACATCAGTTGCTACCTCATTGACCTCCACAGTTTTTAATAACCAATTTACAAAGTATGATAAACATCAGTCGAAACATGACAATAAACAGCTCCTTAATAAATCGCTTTAACAGTGCCAAACGGTCGTGTGTGTTGGTTTGGAGATAGAGAAATAAGAATCTAATTCCAGCGTTGAGGAGCAGTAGTTGAACTGAAAGTGAGGACGGGTCAGCGCTCTTGTTACGTGAGGTCATTTTTCTGTTCCGCGTTCCATGCTCCAGCTGCGTTCATGCATTGTCTGGAAATAAACAACAAAGGATCAAAGGGTGTTATGATGCAAACGGAGACGCACTTAAAAGACGTAATGTCAGTGAAGAGGCTCACTAATTTCTTGCATTCTGGATGCAGCTTCCCCTAAACCCGCGAAGAAAAAGGAGAAAATAAGAACCAATTAAGTTGTTATCAGCCGACAGAATGAGATAGATGTTTCCTCCCAAGGCAAGTTGAGTTATTTAGTGCTCAAGATGCATGAAAAAAATTGGAGGAATAGCGTAATTACAAGTAGCCCAAAAGATCAAAGGGGTAGCCACCAAAGCTCTGAAGCAATTAAACTCAAGCTACCCTTGGAATTTATTTTTTAAGGTTAGTGAAAAGGCAGCACTCCGTGTACGAAACACTGGACGAAACACAGGTAAATAACACATACAAGGCCTCGAGAGGCAAAACACACTCTACAGCTTTGCTGCATCATGAGTTCCAAGAGGAGCACGAGGCGAGAGCACTGAAATATGACACTTAAAGGTTACTGCAGTGATATTTTCATCTAACTCAAAGTCATAAACAGGGCTATTGATCGCTAATGTGCTATAGTCAATACATTATGTATAGATAACCCCGTTCAGAGAACGCTGCCTCTTACGCATCAGAAAGGAATGAATTATTGGGCGATGGTTGAGATGTTTTGTGCAGTGTGTTGGTGCAAAGTGCTGAGCTGAATGCATTGATGAGCTCAGTGTGTTTGTGTGCATGTGTAAGCGAAAACTAGAGCAAGAGAGTAAAGCCACGCCCAAAGACATGCACGCTCAGTGGGTTCACTGGATTTGAAACCTCATTTTGCCCGTTTGAAGGTGGATGTGACTTTATCAGGCCTGCGTTAGACTCGTGACCTGTCCAGAGTGCACCTTGCCTCTCGCCCCGTTGCATGCTGGGATAGGGATAACATATATTTTTAACACAGGACAAGCAGTGTTGAAAATGGATGAATGAGCTACAATATTTACAACACTTTAAACACTGCTTATGTCACCAGAGACACGGATTAATAATATATCAATATTATATTGTTATCTTGATATGAGACTATTTTGTCAACACCTGAGAACGTGGGTGACTTTACTTTAAAAAAAGAGGAAGTTGATAACCTCAGGATTACAAGTAAAGTTGACTAATCATTTTAAGTGTTTCAAAACTTTTAGCTCATACAACTTCAATTTAACGGTCTACTTTACTTGGTAATACTGAGGTAATGAGTGTTATGGTAATGACTTTTTTTCTTCACCTACCAGACTGTTTTACATGCTGTCATACTTCTCATTAGCCATTCAGTCATTATATCCACATTACTGATGATCATTTATTGGACATCTCAGAGTGTTATTATTTTGTGAAAGCATCAGTAGTCATCCCTACAATATTGCTGCAATATTGATGTCCAGATGTCTGGTAAAAATATCTTGATTTCCTGAAGGTGATTTTGTTGCCCAGGCCTAACATTTATAGACCGCTTTCAAGGAGATTCTAAGATATTGACATAGATACTGTGTGTACTGATATATCCTAAAAGTGTTGCAGTATTTTTTTAAAGGCCTTACCTCCCAGCCCTAACTGGCAATATGTTATAGTCAATCAACATTGTACCACGCAGGTACCACAGTGCATCTTCACATCTAGTTTAGTTCACACAGATTCAGATGAAGTCGTTCACATTCATAATTCATAATTTTGCATTTTGAATGCTGTCACAGTCCCAAAAATCAGCTAGTGCACTTTTATTCCTTCGTTTTTTTCCTTTTCTAGTAGAAGCTCTCACCCATTCATCCCCAACCCTCAGTAGTGTTGGGGGGGAGGAAACATGTTATGAAAGTTAGTCTTCAAAACAGTTATTGTTATTGTTCATTAATTGTTAGGTGTCCACGGGCAGTCCCTTGATGCCTTGATGCTCCATCTGTCAACAAATCAGAGGCTGTGCTGTTGACGCTGACTCTCGGGGGAGTTCACAGTGCTTTTGTTCACGTTCATTAGTTGCAAACCTTCCGTTGGGCTCACATTTGGCCAAAAATATGAACATGTTCATGCACGCCACTGTGTCCAACAGTGCAGTAAAAGGAAAAACTCCCCCAAAAAAACCCTTCCAAAAATAGAGCCTTCATAAGATCGTTTTTGCACGTTGCTCATGACTCATGGTTTGATATGTCTGGAGAACATTCATATTCTGACTTGGTAACCTTTTGGAAAATAGTGATTGCCGCATGCCTGCTTTTATCTCGAAGGCTTTTATCCCCTCAGATTCGAGCCGTACATCTGAATGAGGGAAACTGTCATTTACTGTCACAGAGCATGAATATGTGCTTGGAGCGTTGCCTGTTAGCCGCGGATACGTGTCCGTTGTTTGTTTCTGACAACGACTGATAAAACAGGTGAGCGCTGATGCTTAAAGACTGACCTGCTCGTCGCCACATGACGAGTGTGTCATGTCAAATGGACCATTAGGTGTGACCAGAATGTACAATGGCAGCTTGTATAGGGGGAGTGTTGGCAGGTCCTTTTCAGAGACTGGCTGTCTGGAGGAGGCATATAGATTCACACAAAGATCTATACGGTGGTTGCAGAGCTAATTCTTGTGGGAATACTGTGCAGGATGCGGTATGATATTGAACACTTGGACGAGCCCAGTGGTAGGAAGCCATCATCATTCCAACGAACAGCATTCAGCCTGTCTAGAGTCCTGACACAAATATTCAGTTGGGAAATGCATGTCACCTGCTGCAGAGCATATGGCATTTAAGCGGCAGAGGAGCAACACCTTTTATATCCCTGAGACCTGCTGCATGGTACCAGCCAGTCGCCCGTTCCTCCTGTTGACTCGGATAGGAATATTATCGGTGGCATCTGTCTCCCTCAAGAACCACAGTCGTGTAGTCGCCCTGCCACCGTGGCAGCTTTAAACTGTTGTTCCTGACGCCGCGTGTTAGAGCCTTCATGTTGGCCATTAAGATAAAGTGATATGATATCATTACATAAACAAGAGAGCAATGGCCGTGCGTGGCACAGTAGCAAAACTTCCTGTGATGCCTCAGCTTCTGGCCATCTCCCGTTTACCTGAAGGTGACATTGATTCGGATCATGCTTTCAGGAGCTGCATCTGGCCATATTGATCAATATCTCGTGCCAGAGCAGCATTTCCCTTTGGCTTACTTGAGAAAGCCAATTAAGAGAGCTACATTCTCTCATGGAGAATTTGAAATGCGCACAAACACTATCTTCCCCACAGTACCATTAAATAATGCATAAGAACAATATATTATTGTGCAGCAGCGCTCGCTACCACAGGTCGTACTTGTCCTATTAAGACTTTCCTCCTCGAACTGAGATGCACCAGACAAAATGCAGTGCATCTAATCCACTATTCATTCCTCACTGAGGCATTAGGAAAAAGATGATGCCTCCATGAATTACTCGTACTGAACACGCCACCCCGATGAGAGATCATTCTGTCCTTCCATATTGATTTGTTTGTCAGAAAGTCATATGACGTGCTCTTCATCAGAGAGCGCCAGCTTCATTGGAGATGTCTAACCCTGCTGCCTATTAAAGGCTGGAAGAGCGCAGAAGCATTAACTATTCTAGTGAAGTGAATGGTTAAGAGCCTCAACCTTCACATTCTGTTTTCTCTGTTTGGTTGAACATCTGACTTTAATAGCGATGCATGCATAATCGAGCACACCCAGTGCAACAACAAAAAAGTCTGTGAATAACATCTTGTCACTGACCATATTTCTATCTCGTTGTCTTTTCAAAGTGTCCATGCGTGGTGTTCCCGGAGAGCTGTGGGAGCTGGTTGTGCTTCAGCTTTCCTGTTTAATGTCGTGTGACCACAATACAGTGTTTCTTTTTTTATTCTTAGACGTAAGTGAAGACTAATCTGAAAACATTATTAAAGCCGTTTTTTCTTGCTATGCTTTGATACTTCCACAAGGTCCTGATATGTTAATACTTAATCAAGGAGCATGTGAAATTTCTCCCGCATCGTGATTTCTTGCATTGCGGAGCTGACAAACAAAAGCGGTAAAAATTCAAAACCCGCCTTGATTAAATCTCTCCTCCTGTCTGTGAGGAGAATTTCATCGGCGCCGTGCAGAGGACCACTGCTGCATGGATAACAGTCTAACTAGGCTACATCATCACAAAAAAATAAATAAATGAATAAAAAAAAATCACAGCTTTGGGGACCTCAAAGAAACAGCAGCAGCAGAATATCCATGCATTTGGCCCAAATCCATGAAACAAGTTCTGCTTCGGTGCAGGCTGTGGTGCATGTGTTGTTTGATATTTATCTAGGATGCACACAAGACGCAATCTAATCAAAATAATTTACTGCCTCCGGCCTCTTTTCAAACTGTGTCAACTTGGCAGGTTTACCTCGAGGTGTGGTGCAAGAAATTAGTGTCGAGCTGCTGATATTTCTGTTCGACACCTTTCAGAGCTTTATAACTGAGTAGATGCGAGCTGCAAGCAGTTTCTGAAGAAAATGAGCACAAAGTGATGGAGTTACGACATCGACGTTATATTCATGGCATGTGTTGTAAACAGCACTTTATCTTGGATTTTCTCTCCCAATGTGAAATTGAGATAATTTGCTTGTTAAACGACCGCTGATGACCTACTTAGTGAAGAGTTTGTGCAGTGCGGTCTGTTTATTTGGCTGCTAACACATTGATCAGCACATTATTACACATACATGAGCAGGAGGACACTTAAGCACGGCGGATTTCTTGCTGACAAAGTGCTGGCTCAGAAAATCTCCTCACCCAGATCAACATCTATTGGATGTTTCTATCCTTGTTGCCAAATTGTTCACTAATGTTTCGCTATTAATTACAGGAGCAGTTGTTGATGTACTGTTTCCCACAGTGAGTTAATTTCGGTAATACTTCATTTTTTGTGATATTTATGGGCTTGTTTTCCCTTGGATTGATTTTTTGCATCCCTGGAATGTGCCCAGCAACTCCTTTGTGTCCACACGCTGACTCGCTTTTCATTAGCCTGTATAAATCCTGCGGAACATGACATTTTCACATGTTGCATGCATTAACTAGATAAACCACACTGCGCACAGCACATATTAGCATAATATTAGCAACATTATATAGTTGTGGTTTCTTTTCAGGATGAGTGAGTGTCACACATTCGCAATGGATGTATCAGTGTTCATTTATTGTTATGTTCATCCATCTACTGTGTGCATCCACCCATCCATCTAAGCCTGGGGCAGTTTAAGGGGCCCCTCAACATGAAAAGTTGTTGTTCGGTGTGCTCAGATGTTTCTCAAGTGTGCAGAAAACTCTCATGGCTTCCTGTAGAGAACTGATTAAAAGCCATTCTTCTGATCCTCTTCAGGAATGTCCTGAAGCGATAAGGAACCACAGTATTTTTCTGACCAAGTGGTATATATCAGAAACGATGTGCTAACAGGCCAGTCTGTAATATCTCTCTCTCTACCCTGGGACTGAGACCGAGGACATATTTGATAAAATCTTGTGAAATTTACAGAGCCCTTACTGAATGGAAGTTGTTACCAAATCATGTTAGTATAACAAACACCAGAGCTGCTTTTAAAAGTTCCCGTGAAATGGCAAGTGTCTCCATCAGGAAGCTCTAGAAATCACCTTGGTAATGTGACTGGCCTCGTTCTCAGAGGCTGTGTGCAGAGATGGGATTGGGATACTTGAGCAACAAGTAGAGCTATCTGTTGAGAGTTGAGCCGGAGTAGCAGGAGGACAGCAAGTGGGAAGCAGAAAACGTTTTCTCCTGAAAATGTGACCAAATACAGTTAATGAAGTTGTATTTGTGTACCGTAATCGGTGAGGCGTGAGGCCCGGTCAGCAGAAGCACTCCATTCTGGCTTCGGCGCTCTTTTAATAAATCCATGACGGCATTGAAAGACTAGTGTGCTGTACGCCCCCGAGTGAAGAATGAGTAATCAACAGAATGATTTTTTTTTGGGCCTGATACTGACGTAAAGGTGAGATATAGAGCGATACAAGTGATTAGTTTAGTTTATTCATTCGACATAACAGTAATATTGGTGCAGCAACATTCAACCATGCTCAAGCCCCAGATGCACTGAACTTATGGTTATAGCAAAACAGCTAAAAAAAACACTTATAAATTACAACTTAACATGGACTTAATGAATGAAGTAGTTACTCAACTTATTTGCTGGTTAATTATTGGTGGATGGATCTGTGTTTTTGATTGTGATATTCAGTCTAAATGTGTGATTTCTGTTATGGCGTTAGCTAATAGTGATCCTAATTAACTAATAAGCAATGCTCTCTACAAATTCCATGCTTCATACAAATTGTTCTTGTACACTGTATACAATCTTAGAGAGGGAAACCAACATTACCTTTTTCTACAAACAGAAAATGATCCAATATGAGCGTTATTGTCATCAATCAAACTACGATGTAAGAGCACCACTGCCAACACTAATAACTTTACAATGAGGAAGCAAAATGTCTTTGGAAAAGCATAATACTTAAATATTTTGTTGTTGTTCTCCAATATGTTCCTGCAGCTGTTCATCACCATTCTCATTTTATTGTAATTTTGTGCAGCCCTGGGCCGCGCCTTCATTTCCTTCTTGTATTAAAATGTGGGGAAATTATGTACTTCAGCAGCACAAAAATCACACACCAAAAAGTGTTTTTAAGTGATTTTTTTTAAAGGTTGCCTAATCTTGTCACATTGCCATAGAAGACATTGCATACGAAAAGTATATTATATTTTGATTTGTGACTCAGCTTTTCACTATTTCTGTCGTTTTTTCAGGGCAGTATTTAAGTATTAGTTTTATTCTGCTTAATAATTCCTCCAAATGCCCCAAAATGTGTCGGTCCTTGGTGTCACTGCATCTTTGTGTAATTTCCCAGGCTCTCTATAACTAATTTGTACACATTAACAGACCCTGCTCTCATCAGTGATTGGATACGCCAAGTAGAAACTTGACAGGAGACCATCTATAAGACAAATGTTAAAAGGCAGTATATTTGGCGTGTAATTGTGTGTAGCACCGCAGTGCGCTGTGATTAAAAACTTGTTGTTACACCATTTTCCAGACAGCGAACCTTGACATTGCTGGAAAAACTGGAAGGAAGAAGAAAACATCCAGTGCTTCAAGAGGATTTCTGTCAAAAGCTCTTTGCGGAAGCTCCTGTCTTTTAGTGGAGCACTGATCATATCCAAGAAAACATTTTTTTTTCTTCTGGAACGGTGCCCCGTGTGAAAGGGCTTCACTGTTTTGAGCAGGTGCTGCCAAGTCACAATGCAGCATCAGCCAAGTAAAGGCTATCATAGACTATAATGGTACACCCCCTGTACCTTACATGTACTCAAAGCCTGTGAAATGCCTGTTTAATACAGGGAACAATGCAACAGAAAGTACTAGTTCATCATTTAGTGCAAAGAAACTGCCATGCTGACAAAGTGAGTGCTTTGTCCAGCAATTTCTACAAGGTGGTATCCCATATTGGAGTACGGTAGGTGAAGTCTGTCTGCCTTTTGTGTCCTACGTAAATGGGAATCTGTTCAAGGGAGTTGCAGCTTGTTAGTCCAGCACACCAGTTTGTGGTCTATGGGAGACTTATGGTGAAATCAGGGATGATCAGGTCGCTGCCAAATGTCCTCTGTTTATACGGTGCTGTTGTCTTAATTATGATAACTGAGCCTGTCTGCCAAATGCAGTCACTGTAAATGCTAATGTGAGGCTCGTGATTTTTTTTTTTAAAGAAATGGGAATTTTGTCCTCCACTAAACATTTGCAATTGTTGCCCACTGCAAAGGTAATACTCCACCTAATAGACTGAAATCTTAAGACTGGGAATCTCTCTCCAGAGTCCAATTAAACCACAGCAGTGGAGCTTTTTTTTTTTTTTTTCCTGTTCTCAACTCCCCGATTTCTAAACTGGCATGCTTATATAAGACAGATCAGCAGAAGGATGAGTGGTTTGGCATGCCAAGTTCTCGACTGAATCTTTTGTGATGTGGGGAATTGTCTGTGAGGGCCTGCACCGAGGGCAGGTGGTTGACATTGACTTACACGAGATATGAACTGGCAAAACAAAAGCTTCACCTTCTCAATCTCCGCAGCTGAAAGGAAAACAGCAGTGGCATAGCCGCCTCAGCCTTCAGCGAAACCTGTCTGTCAAGATGCATTGAGACATGCCAACCAAACTCGCGTCAGAGAAAACAGCGCCCAGTAGAAGGTCAGCAGGATATTATGCTCATCTGAGCGGTGCTGAGACGTGAAGCGATGTGAAAGCTTTATAGTCTGATACCAACATCAGTATACTATGTAGCAAACTAGGAAACAAACCAGCCCTGCAATGCACAGCGGTAAACTCGTTAAAGAGTTATTATCTTCAAATAGGGAAAAAAGCTGCATGTTTTGGGCTTTTCAGAGCCATCCATGCGTGTAGTTATTGATGATGCACTTTGACGAGCTTCAGCAATATCAGGTCATTGGATCAGCCTGACAAACTACTTTCTTTATCGAGAGGCTTGATGGATGATGGCTGGATGGAGTCGCTGTGATCTGGGTGTCTATTGACTAAAAGGGCCTCATTTATGGTGGCCAAGATTAGTGATGTAGGTCATCCATAAAGGGTGTCAGCCTCCGGATGTTTGGATGGATGGATGTCTGACGACTCAAGGCTGATCCTGCAGTACTTCATGTATCATTTAGCTCAGCAGAGGTGGAACCTATGTTTACTCATTTACTGTAAAGGTGTTGGCACTTGACCTCTTTTATCTACATTTGAAAGCGAAGTTCACTTTTTTTGCTGCACATCATTTGTCTGATATTTGTTGGTACAAATCTTTAAATTAGGCAGTCTTAAATCATTTTACGCACAGTTCGTTTAACCGATTTAATTTTCATGTACTTTTGCAAAGGTGAATTAATTAGAAGAGGGAGGTTTCATCTCGAAGTATTTTTACATCCCCTCCAGGGATGCAGCTAGTGATTATTTCCATTATTGATGAATCTGTGGATAATTGTTTCGACTAACTGATCAATTGCTTTGTCTATAGAAGGTGTGGTAATATTGAAAATTGCTCTTCACATTTTCCCAGAGAACCATGTGACATTGTTAAATGTGCAGGTTTAGCAGGTTGTCACATTTTAGAAGCAGGAACCAGAGAGTGTTTTGTCAAAAGTGGCTTAAGCTAAATGTTTAATATATGTATAATCAAAATTCAATTTGTTATCACATAAGACAGTAATTATAACAATTAAGAAGCAGCAACTCGGTAATGTTTGGCATGTTTGCTGTATAAATGACTGAAATGATTAAGTGAATGTCAGTAATTAACTTCATTTGATCTACTTATTAGTGATTCATCTCTGCACAAAAATATCACCTCTACTTCTAGATGTGGCGCAATATACTAGGTGGACTTTGCGTCAAGTATTTTACTTGTCTGATACATACAAAATGTAATGCTGAAAAAGATTATTGGGGTAATTAATACTCATTGAATTCCCACTGAAGTTCATTGTTTCAGTGAACTAATTTTGGTCTAAGTCTGTCGTTAAACTGTAAAGTATCTATCCTCTATGACACGTGCATCTTGTATCCCATGCATGTCACAAGTGTGTTTATGGATATATTCTGTGTATACAAGAATCTCAGCTGATATATCAATCAATATATAAAGTTCCCTCCCCCCCCAAAAAAAAAATTGGTATAGGCATCGGCCACAGGTTCTAATAAGTATAAAATAAGTGTAATTTATGATAAAAAAGTAGATTATGCTGCCACATTTATATATATATTCAATGAGTCGAATGTCTCATTCCCCACCAAATTATTTATAACAAACAATTTATGATGGTGTCACTTCAAAGATTAGAGATCTGCTTCTCTAGTTTTCATAGCTTTGGGAAAAACTCTTATTTGTATTGACAAATCTCTCTGAAAGCGTTCAGGACCACACTGCAGAGATGATATGACATTAATTTGGCTGTCGGTGTCTCTAATTATTAATCCTCCTCACTGAAGGCAACTTAGATTTGTCAGGAAATCCATGCTTGGACTCCGCAGCCAAGTAAGATTTGAATCTTCCAAGCAATAATTTTTGACTCGGCGTTGCCTCTGTCGTCTTATTTTTTTTTCATAATCAAGCCTCCATGAATTACATAAATGCATCATCTAATTGGTAGAATGTTGCATGTCAATGTGACAAACTGTGAAACATGATACTTTAAACAATCGCCCCTCACTCGTGTCTCATACTTAGTTTGTTTTGCTGAATGATTGGGCGCTGCTTTGTGAGTGCATGTCTCAGAGGAAATAAAACTCTGGTTCAGGATGAAAAGGAGATAACGTCTCAGAAATCCTCCCGCTGAAGGAGCGCATGGCATTAGCTCAGTAATAGCAGATGGATACCCCTTTGATCCACGGTTGGGGAGGAGAAGTCGATTGAGTGACTGTGATAAGACATTCAGCTGTTAAGCGCTTCCATTGTATCTCGACTTGACTTTATTTAGTCTACACAGGCATTTTAATAACACTATTATTTAAAGAGGGGATTGAAATTGAATTACAACATGCACGTTTGTGTATTATCACTGCCACCATCCTGACAGTATCTTAAATATGGAATAATTGTGTGAGACACTTTGAAGTCTGAATCATGTGCTATCATGAACAAGATGACACTGGAGGAACATGCGTTCATCTAGAATATAAAGTCAAGTACAGCCTTAAGTGTAAAAGTCAATCATGACATTAAAGATATTCCTCATGAATGTCTTCATTAGGGGTGTACAACTGTAAGTGTATTCATCCCGACCCAAACGATTACTGGTCATACACTCTATATATGTCTTCGTACTTGGACTTGCAGAACATTTTAGAGTGTGAGTTCCACCTGCAAAATTTTGCCAGCGCACCAGTTGTTGGCAGTCAAGAACAAAGATGAAATGAATTTGTCTGAACTAGACGTGAGACTGGCAGGTGATTGACATGCTTAAACCACAAGTACTGTCACAAAAATAATTGGCTCTGAAACTACTCCTTCAATTTCATCGGTTCAACATCTGAAAACCAAGATCCTAAAATCCATGGAACCCAATAATGGAGACAGTTGTCCAGTCTGAAAAATGTGAAACCTGCATTTGTTCTAATGACCAGCAGGGGGGCGCATGCGCTAGTTTCAAATAGAAGTCTGATTGTATGTAAACTTATGATAAACTTACCTTACTCCTCATTAGATTTTTTTTATCTCAGTAAACAGTTTCCTAATAAGTTTATGGTCTTAATTGCTAGTTTCAAGTCTTCTCTATAACCCCATGACATCCATTCTGTAAATAATGGTTACATTCAGAGGAAAGTAGACGTATGCTTTGTGGCGTGGCTCCTCAAATTGCTACCACAGTATGTCCTCGGGTTCTTATTCAGATCAGGATATCCTGCCCAGCTCCACCCTCTTGACCAAATAAGGGTAAATCAGGTTCCAAACCAAGATGGCGGAATACCAAATCAAGGTGTGAGAACAGAAGCCCACAAAGCAATGGGGTTTACACTTGACACAGTTTCACGATAGGAGGAATTCAGGACGCCTTCAACACAGACGCTTGGACCTTAACTTTTCTCCAAGTTCATTCAGGATTGATGGATAATACCTGCTGTAGAATAATCTACAGCCACCTGACCTCAGAGATGGTGTCCAGTGTGGAGCAGACATTCATTTTATATATTTTTAAAAGTAGAAAAAGTCATTCTCTTTTTAAAACCAGATACTGTATGGGAAAAAAAACAAAAACATTGCTTCTACCGGTCACTATACTCTTTAAGTTTCTCTCTATTTGCTGTCATATGATTCTGTAAGATGAAGACACACAGGATACAGGCTTGCCTCAGCTCATGAGTAATGAAGTGGCATCATTCATGGTAAAGGAAAGCATTTCGCTGGATTGCATCTCACTTGCATTGCGGAAGACTCATGAGCTGAAGTATCCGTATCTTGCAGTTTTAGCAGAATCCTACCTCGCTGTACCAGCTCCCCCTGCTCCCATGAGAGGATGTTTTTTAGCGGCTGGGGAAATTGTTAGTGGCAGCAGATCCGTCCTGTCTCCAGACAAAAACTTTATTTATTTTTTAAGAAAACTTGACAATAGTCTCAGCTGGCTGCTTGAAATTTCACTTGAAGCTAAAAGCTGAAGTTGCAATGCTTGCTTGACAGTCAATTTAACTTTTAACTAAATTAATAAGTGTTGCACTTCATGGACAATTTTTATTACTATTACTATGAAGACATTTGTGTTATTGTATTATTTGTGTCATTTATTTCAACTTAACACAATATGCACACATTTTTGGGGGTAAGAATTATGGCTAATGAACCACTGTTTTCAAAAATAAATAAATAAATAGCAAAAAGTACAGAATGTACTGAACCTGTACCGAACCGAGAAGCCCAAATTGAGCCCCACACTGAGCCACGAATGTCGTGTACTGTAACACCCCTGTTCTTTAGCTGCAAAAGTCTTTGAATTTTGACATGTCAGTATTTTTTTTTTTATGTTGAGACAGCTGAGCAAGCATGACACTTGGCAGCTGGCTGTCACTTGAGTAGCTTTGGGGAAGAGACTTCATCGTATTAGACAGTGAAATCCGTTGTGCGTGTTACGCTCGTCAGTGATGTCTCCTGTGATCATTACACATAGCCAAAGGAAATTCAATTTTAAATCATACATTTTAAGAAATCGCTGGGATTAAAATGCTAATATTATCCTGTGTCTGCTGGAGCTTTGTGCAAAGCACGGAGAACAAATTCACTGGCAACATTCAGGGGAAAAGAAACACAGGCGTTTTGCCTCACGACTGTTTCACTTTGCTGCAAAAAAAACACAAACTGCTGTTTTGCTGGAATAATGTGGAATGATGGAGCTTCGAGTAGACGTCCGTCCTGAGACTCTCTGATTGCATTCGAGTGTGTTAACAATGGCGTTAGGTGGATTTGACTTGTGTGGCATCGTGGCTCAAGATATTTAGTTTGCTGCCCCTTCCTAGGCTTGTTGATAAGGCACATCAGTGTTATTTTCTGCGTTGCCATGGCAGCAAGCATCCCTCAAAACCTGTAAGGTGTTTGCAGTGTCCTGGTGGCTCAGCTGGATGAAGTGTGTGCCATGTAATCTTGAGATTCTCTTTTTGAATCCAGCAGGGATGCTCTGTTACATATCACTCTGTTCTCTTTGAACCACCCTCTCCATCTGTCTCCACTGTATTTTCACCATAAAAATAACCTTTAAAAAAAAGTGAAACTCTTTATCAGGCAAAAAAAAAAAAGAAGAAAAAAATGGGAGTACGGCCATTTTGAGCAAAGATGCTCTGATCTGATGTGCTTCATCTTTAGCTGTAACAGAAAGTCAGGCAGGTTTCTTTAAAAAAAAAAAAGAAAGAAAAAAAGGTGAATTGATGTCAAAGCAGGTTGTATGTAGGCAAGCAGTGACACTTAAAATCAAATGTCCCCCTTCAATTAGAAGTGAAATAAAGAGACTTGAAGATGTAAAACAAGACTCATCCTGAACAGATGCACCTCCGTGTTTGACTTGAGGGGTAGTGTTTCTCTCAGCATGGCTCTAGTCTAATCAGTGGCCTAACATATGGCTGATGAGCCCACAGCTCTGTCATTCTGGTCCAGGCTCACTTAATAGACCCAAAATGATTTGGCTCCCGGTGAAATACATTTTGTGCGATAGAGAAGAGCCTTTGACCACACAGTTTTGTGGATGCGAATGAAAACAACAGCTACAGTAGTTGTTGTGGCCACTGTGATGTCCTCAGCTTTGTATCGCTACATTATTTATATTGCCTGGAAATCCAGTTCAGTGCTGCAGTGCAAAATGAAGAAGATTTTTATGGCTTACCTCTTACATTTTGAGAAATCTTTTTAATTCACCAAAAAAGAAAAAAGTTCACTGTAATTACTCCGGCAGTTAGCGAACCTCGAGACAGTGCTGTTCATTGAGGTAATTTGATATTAGAGACAAGTTTAAAGGTTGAAACATTGCATTTACAGATATTTCCTCTGAGACCGCTGTTGGAATCTCAGGGTAGTTTTGGGATAATGTTGGATGAGTACTTAACACATTTTTCTTTTTATATTAGACCATTTGACCACATATACGCATTTCGTCTTAATATAACATGAGTCAAGTGTAAGCGTGTACGACCATTAGTGGATCTTTGAAGCATGCTGACATGATGATGTAGAGCAGGTATGATGCTTACAACTGTCACCAGAGTTATCTGCACCAAATACCACGGCAGGCCGTCTAAAAGTTGCCAAGACATTTCACTAAAAAAAAAGTTTCAACATCAGCGCTGAAAAGAAAAGCCATCAGGTTTTTTTTTTTTTTTTCTTAAGATCAGGAAACCAAAAATGTCTGCAGCAGATGTTTGTGCCAATGCATATAGTAGATTTCTCTTGGATGAGCGAATTTGACCCGCTGGTGTTAGTCAATGTTAATTTAGAGGATCCCCCAAATAGTTGCAAATAGTTGCAGAATTCCAAATTTTGTATCACAGTGGTGAACTGATTAACCCAGAATCTGCTTGCATGGCTATTAATGAAGAGGAAATACTGTATATCATATGGAGTCGACTGTCTTTTTGAAGTAATGAAATGTGAACGCTAATTTTAATTTTATATTAAGCAGCAGAATGGATGATAAGCACACCACTGTGAAACTAATTTGACTCATTTTAATACATTCCGCAGGCTGTGTCACAGCTTGCACAGTAAAGATTGCGTGTGTGTCATGGGAAATAAAAACCACACTGCGATATGCTCTGACTCTGTGAAATGTGTGGAATTGCGACATGAAAAACTACAAGAAAGTTCAGCTGTTTGCTTGAACAGCTCTTTTTTTTGGGGGAAAATAATTAATAATTTGACTGAGTGATTGGGATGATTTTTGTAGAGGAGTTCATTTTGTCAAACAACCAAAGTAAGGCCCCAGCTTTGTTGGAAAAATTGATTGTGATTGGTGGTTAGCCGTTTGTCCCGAGCCTGCGTGTCAATCACAATCAAAAAACTTGCGCGTGTTCAAGAGCCCTCCAATTGGACAAAATTAGTTAGTCATTGGGGAGAGAACACTTTGCAAACTTTTTCTTTGTATCAAACAGCAAAAAACTTCATGAACAAGTGTTATCTGCTGGTGCACTTTGCAATGTCGATGCTGAAAGAACATTTTGGACCTAATTTAAAGCTCTGAATTTGACATTGTTGTTTTTCTTGTTTCAGTTAAACATCATTTAAGTCAGTATGTACATAATTATCTTGCTTTCAAAAGCTTTTCATATTGTTTGTTCTATCTCCTGACACACAGACATGCTTTTAATTTGGCTCATGGCATCATAAGTTAGTCATGTATTCAAACAAACTAGCTACTTATTTTAATTATTGTTTATGAGCACCAAACGCCCATGTGTCCTGTTTGCCTGCTGCCCACCCCGATACGATGCAAGCAAAACTGCAGTTCATTATGTTCCCAATACAAAAGCCTTGCCTCATATTATTCAAATAAGTAATTATTTTCACAGTAATACGTTTGACCTGGAGTTTGTCATTGTTAGGAGCACTCTGTTAATCATGTGGGATCAGATTACTGCGGAATCTTACATAGGCAATTATGTTTACTTTGCGCAACAGTGATCCTCACAGGTGATCCAATTGTGTCTCATAAATGAGTTTTTAGGTAATATGCTGATAACCGGAATGAAGTTATAAAGTTGTCAGTGCGGTGATGAAGTGCCTCGGCGAGGAATTTATACACATGTGAAAATCGATGTGGACGTGCCTAAAAAAAAAAAAAGGATAATAAAAGATTAAGCAGGATGTTGAATGTAAATGTAATGAAGTATCAATGCTAATGGTATGCAAATATAATAACTCAGCTATTTTGGGATCTGGGATGCAGCGGCAAATTAATTTTAGCAGATGCAGACATTTTTCATCATGTATTTATTTTCGTGGCCTTGTAAAAACGAAATGCTAATGCAAAGATATTAGGAAAAATGACAGTTGCGTCATGTTTTACGTGAAATATATTCACAGATAGGCAATGTTTGCTCTTTTTAGTGGTCTACTGAGTGATATTTACTGAATACTACCAATTTGATACTGAGTCTTCATAGCACCTTTCGAAAGCAGAGATCCCTCATGGAAACATGTGCGAAGACATAAAACACACACAAAAAAGAATGGAATTTGTTTCTGAATCGTGAAATCTTAAACTGCAGATTTTTCCTCTAACCTAACGTTCAAAATGTTCCCATTTTCTGGTGACAGTGAGCAACATAACAGAAAAGCTCCATGAAAGAGGCTTTTGACTTTGAAGTAGCGAAATTAGAATGACAAAGGCACATGGGAAAGCCATATTAAGATGAATAACAATTAACAGCATGAGTCAGCCTTTAAGTCTCTGGGGACAAAACCTTGCCTTGAATGGGAAAACATGAGAGAAATTACAGCCCCAGCTGACTTACAATTTTAATTTAGAATATCAAGATATCATTTCTGCGACACAGTTTGAGCTCTACACAGCCGAGCCAGGAGCAACGGATTGTGCAGGACAAAGGCTGATGCAAGACTACCTTTCAGAATAATAAGCACAGAGAGGAGCAGTGTTACTTTTATAACCAATGATAGATGTTCCTGCAGGGGTTTTATGCCGTTGTGCTGGTGACAGCCGTGGCAGGCTGTCCGTCCATCTGTCCAGCTGTCCCGTTATCATGAACCTAATGTGTGAAGGTAGTCAGTACTCACAGTAGGTGAAAATTGTCCATAGACACAATTCAACTCAGTTTTTGATTTCAACATGTTTCAAGTGTCTTACGAGTGCAATATTTTTCTTGAGAATGCAGCACGACAAGGCCAAATGGTCAAATTTAAAGGTGCAACGTGTAGGAATTGGCTAATTTGCTTAAGATATACTGTAAAACAATGTTACCGCTAACTGTTGCTAACTTTAGCTGCTGTCAGCTAATTGGCTTAGTTAACCGTGCAGCTAGTGGTCGTAGCAGCTGACTCTGCCCATGCTGGGAGCTCCGAGCACCGAGGGAATACTATCTGCTCTGGAGGTACAAAGTGACTAGGAGCTAGCTGGTTAACATACTAACTGCAACACAATACACGGCCGACAACATTTTTACCTGTCAGCTGGGAACAAACCGAGGAAAGAGTCACTAATTTGCAGCCACAGTTTAAGTCTTCCTCAGCTGCAAAACTTACTTTTTTTGCAGCTTTACGTAGATTAAAAATTACTCTGAGAATCACCAATTCTGCTTTTGATTTAGTTAATATAAATCACATGCAAATTTCAGTGATCTTTTATTCAGAATTGAGGTCATGACTCCCTTACATGGGGGGAATTAATTTGGCATAGAGCGAAACTTGCGCAACTGTGGATCAACAGGTGCGTAGGAGAGGACCAAGGGGCTGACAAAGTCAGGACAAAAAACTTCTCAGTGCACACTGTTCATGTACCCTGAGATCAGGAATGAATCTTAATAACATTTTGGTACAATGACCTTCATCTGGTTATTTTGTGTGCGGGAGCTTTTTGTTTAAGTTTTGGCACAAATGTCTGATGAACTGATTATAGTTCGGTGGTCAAAGATCAAGGTCACTGTGATCTCACAAAACGTGTTTTTGGCCATAACTCCAGAATGAATTCACAAAAACATGTCCAGTAGGACAGAATAACAAAGTGACAAAATTTAGTAACCAAAGAGTAACTTCACTGTGACAACGTAACATGCTGCAAAAACATATTTCAGGCCAGTATTCTACGCCATACCCATAGAGTGGTAA